>NW_021620536.1:1134243-1219938 GCF_004785775.1 Grammomys surdaster | reverse complement strand
GAGAGGAGAGAGGAGAGAGGAGAGAGGAGAGAGAGAGAGAGAGAGAGAGAGAGAGAGAGAGAGAGAGAGAGAGAGAGAGAAAATGTTGAATGAAATGGTTTTGTATAAAAATGTCCTTTTTCCTATCTCCCTAAAGCAGCTGAGGAGTTAAAACACTATTCTGACATAGTAAACCACAGCCTGGGCTTCTCCAGAGCCATCTACATGTACATTCTTATTTTAAAATGAGTTCTCTTACTTAGCTGCTTTGTACAGTGCATGAATACAAGGAGGCAAATCCTAGTTCTATTTAATGACCACATAAACACAGTAGAAAAGGCTACAATGCCAAGGGTAACGGCTGCTTCTCAGTCACACTGCAGGCTCCTGGGGAGGGTCCAAGCTAACGTGGGGAATGGAGGAACCACTGCTGTTTATGTGTGAACTCAGCCTTTAATCTTCTTGCCATCCAAGATGTCAAATCATTTTAGCAAAACAGTCTGAACATTTTAACAGATCCTAAAGATATGTAATACGTTACACAATTTGTTTAACCTATTTTATACATGATATAAAATCCAAGTATGAAAGATTTTGATGTTCATCATGTAACAAATGTAAAATTTTACATAGTTTAATAATGTGCTTTTATTAGAAGGCCTTTTGTATAAGACTTGAAGTAATTTTTACATGTGCAGTAAAATAAGATGACAAACCTGATACAATGTACATAAATGAAACTTTTGAAACATAAGGTTAATTATAAATAAAAGAAATTTAAAAGTAAGCAGATCATTGTTTATACTTTAGAACAAAAAACCACATGACATATAACAGAAATTATGTAAGAATAACACTGATATTTTGTAATTGACATTTACCTAGGTACTCATAAAATTAAAAAAAAAGAACAACACAGTTCAACTTATTTTTTATGAACTTTCTCACCATCTTGAAAAAAAAGTCCTTATGCAAATCAAAAAACAGACAAAACTGGATTCTTTGTATTTGGTTCTAAAACTCTAAGTACTTTAGTTGCTAGTTACAACATATCAGTTAAAAAAGCAAACCAAACCACTTACTTGATTTGTCCCATGAGGCAGTGTGCTCAGAGACCCGAAGGCTGTCCTCTTCCAGAACTGCCCTCTGATCATGTGCTGTGCCTCTGGAGTGCCTGTGGAATAGTCGGCTAGCAAACCCCTCCAGTTTCTGGAGGGCGGTGGGTGTGCCTGTGTGCTGGCCACAGGACAGTTCTTTGTGAGCTGCCATTCGCGAGCATTTACACTTGAAAGTAACTGTAAATGTTTTCAGAAGGAGCTCAACTTCCTACCAAGAAGCTAAGAGCTACGCATGTGTTAAACTTCCTGTCTGCGGGGTTTACAAACCACTACTGCTGCTGTTTCCTGTTAATATAAAACAGCACATTACTGTGCCTTTCTTAGTGATATTCCTCATCTCTGCTAGAGATGCATACTTTAAAACTTGCAATATCTGCTAAAGGCTCTAGGTTTGAGTGCTCTGATATTAATATGCCTGAGAATGAGCACAGTAATTATAAAGGTTCCTATATAGAGAAGGATAAGAAGTATTTTTGAAAATGTGGAAAACTAGTTAAACATGTATTACAACCCCATGCAAATAACCAGAGGCCAAATATTAACATGCTAGAATTAGTTTACAAGAAGTCAGCTGACATACAGACTTTATGAATCTTTATAAGCAGTTAACTTTTCATGAAAATTAGTATGAAAAGATACCAATGTATAATGTTATAACTAAGAAAAAATCTAAACTAATTTCATAATTTCAAAGGACTCAAAGTTGCTAACTCACTGACTCAAGGTTAATACATACGGGAATTATAGAAACAGCATACCAGTACTTCCTATTAAATTTATTTATAGATATGTGCCTGTCTATAAATAGTACATTTCAAAACATTCTAACATTTGGAAAGAAATGATAAAAAAATCAGATTTAAATTATCAAATCATATGGTAACCATAAATTATAATTTTAGGCTATTAGCCACACCAAGAAACTTTCACTGAGAGAAAAGAGTCCCCATCACTTGGCTGATGAATGTTAAACTCTAACACAGAAGACTGCTGCTTCCTTCGGCTTCCAATGTAATGATCTCTGAGAAACATCACATACAATTAAAAAAAAAAGTCATGTCTTGTTTGCAAGATAAAGGTGGCATTTAAGAAGGATTTTGAGTGTTTTCCTCTCTCTTAACATCATGTGTGTCAGAAATGTATAGTTTTTCTCTTTGGAAGTTCAAATAAAGGAAAAGAGGGAAAGGAAAGGGAAAGACTCTTAAAAAGTCTTTCTGAAATATATCTGAGCTCATATTTCCTGTTAACTATTGTAATGCAATAAATAACAACAAACATGTTAAATAAAACAAGCAGTAACACAGTCACACTAGGGCAGCACACATGCTCACAGGCAGGCCTGACAGGGAAACCCTGAGCACATGATTATATATATGCATATTATTACATATTATTTTAAGATCAATAAAGCATATAAGTATTACTTTTATCACTCCAAAGGTCTAACTAAAATCACCAAAATACTAGAAAACATTATTGCTAACAACAGGACTCTAACTGTAAATAAACTAGTAAACACTAAGTAATTTATACAGTTACTAGTAGAAGTGATGACTTTTCATAGTTTTCTACAATCAAAGTTTGTCTTCATTCTTTTCCATTCATTAAGTGCAAATGTAGATTTCCCAAAACACTCCTAAATTCATCTCTGCTACATGGGCCTCCCCAGATAAGACTCCCATGGTGATCTCTTACCAAACATAACTAAACATAGTATTTCAGCTATTAAGCTTTTCAACAGACATCTAGTCAGACTTATGTTTGAAGTTGCTTAAATACAGAAAGTCCCACATTCAAACAAGAACACTGGGATTCATTTAACTAAAGTACATAAGGTTTAAAATTATTATAGCAAAAAAGTAAACTTCACAAGCTGAGTATCTTGAAAATGCTATGTTTGATAGTTTTTGTTGTTGATAATAAAACTGGTTCCTTTTGTTCAAAAGACTTTGCAGGACATAGAATATTTAATTTTTAAAATATTTGTCTGTAGTAATGTGACCAGGAAGCTGTGGCTCTGGAGGTGCCAAAGAGACTTGATTTTTTATTTTAAAAGAACTCTGCTGGCATCTGCTGCCTGAAAGAAACAACTGCAGCTCCAACTAAACTGGAGTTACAAGAAACAGCAGCAGTCTTTGGAGGTAAACTTGTTCTGATTGCTAAGAGATGCAACACACACACACACACACACACACACACACACACACACACACGGTACACAGGCTTGCACACATATGCATATTTAATAGCAAATATTAGCAATATATTTGCTAAGTACTTTACATTATGTAAGATCTGCATTTGTGATATTAAGACTCATAAAGTCTTTACAAATCAATAGCAGCACCAGTGTTATGAGATTCCCACCACCCACCCCAATGCTATTTGGGGATTCGACGAGGGGTCTTGCACATTCTAAACAAGTACCGTACCAACTAAGATTTATTTTCAGATATTTCAAACACTGTATTTTGAGACAGAATTTGTTATGTTGCTCAGGCTGGCCTGAAATTTGAGATCCCCTTGTCTCAGAGTCCCTGAATACTTGGACTTGCAGACTATGGCACCATGCCTATCTGACCACGCCCACTTCAAGAGAAGGAAACAGTCCTTGGGCTGCATGAGCTGACTCTCCGGAAGCACCTTTCAAGTCAGTTTCAGTTTTTCATGGATGAGAAGGGAGGTGAAAGTGGTTGGGCATGATGGGCTGCTGGGTTTGCGACTCTGCCATGGTATGCTTTCCTTCAGATGGTCAGTCACCTTGGAGCCTTTCAGTTTCATGTCCGTATCTCTGTTTGCAAGCACACTGGGGCCTAGCAAAATTATGTACAGAAATCTGAAGGTTAAAGATGACATGGAATCAGATTTAGTATGTAATGACGTTGCCTTCACATGGAGGACAAATGACAGAAACAACCATGACCTTATTACTGAAATATGGCTTTACACAGTAAGTGAAATTTGTGTAGCACAGCACAGTGACTGGCATTTACCTACATAGTCTGAATAGCTCATGTGTTTATTAAGTATTCCATTGTGTAGATTTACAACAATGTACATTCATTAAACTTCATTTGCACCTACTGAAACTCAAGTGGCTGAATACGTGTCTGTCTACTTCTGGGTGCTAGTCTCTTATTTTATCAACTTGGGTCAAGTCCCTTCACATGTACCATACTGACTTGGAAGCTGCAGAATTGCCAGTCAACCTAAAATCTTACAGTGTAAATCTTCTAACTCCCATCCCATTACCTTTGTGCACTCTGTGTGTGTGTGTGTGTGTGTGTGTGTGTGTGTGTGTCTAAGTTAAGAGTTTTACCACTGTGAACAAACACCAGACCAAGGCGACTCTTATAAGGATAACATTTAATTGGGGCTAGCTTACAGGTTCAGAGGTTCAGTCCACTGTCAACAAGGGGGGAGCATGGCAGCACCCACGCAGGCATGGTGCAGGAGGAGCTGACAGTTCTACATCTTGTTCTGAAGGAACAGGAAAAGACAGGCTTCTAGGGAGCTAGGATGAGGGTCTTAAAGCACACACCCACAGTGACACACCCACTCCATCAGGGCCACACCTTCTCATAGTGCCAGCACCTGGGCCAAGAATATTCATACCATCAGATTCCACTCCATAGTCCACACTGGCTTCTTTAAATACATAAGTCTACGGGGGCCATACTGAGGCACAGTATAATAAAATAATACATTTAGTCCAACTTCCAAAGTCCCCATAGTCTATAGGAGTCTGAAAAATGTTAAAAGTCCAATGTTCAAAGTTTCTTCTGAGATTCATCCAATCACTTAACTGTAATCCCCAAGGCAAGACAGGAAGTCTACTGGGCAAACTCCAAACTCTGCATCTCCAAGTTTGATGGCAAAGTGGTCTTCAGATCTCCAACTCCTTTTCATCTTTGTTCACTGCAACAAACTTCTTTCTTGTGAGCTGGTTCCACTCCCTGACAGCAGCTTTCCTCAGCAGATAGCCTATGGCTCTGGCATCTTGAACATCTTGGTGTCTCCAAGGCAACTTCAACTGCACAGCTTCTTGTTCCAGTGTCTAGGATCCACACATGATCTCCTGGGATCCTCCAAAGGGCTTGGGTCACATCTCCAGCTCTGTCCTCCCTCTGTAGCACTCCGGGCTCTGGTTAACTCCACTCCACTGCTGCTGTTGTTCTTGGTGGTCATTCCATGGTACTGGCATCTCCAATATGCTGGGGTCTTCTGCTGCAACTAGGCCTCACCAATAGCCTCTCAGACTCTCTTCCTGGTGGCAAACCTCACCTTCTTTGCATGATCCCTTCAGACCTTGGCCGTCAACTGCAACTGAGGCTGCACCTTCACTTGTGGCCTTCTATGGCTTCTCACATCTGGATCAAAAACTCATGTCCTCTCTTGTTGAACGATATGCTGAAAGTCATAGGCATTCAATATGACAAGGAAGGTAAATGAATGGCATAAATCTTAGGGAAACACTGTTCAAAATGATTAAACCTATATATAAAATCCCAAGAAATGTACAAAAACAAAGGAAGGACTAGTAAGTTAGCATTTTAGCATGGCTGTGATGCTTGGTATATGCTTGGCCCAAGGAGTGACACTATTAGGAGGTGTGGCCTTGTTGGAGTAGATGTGTCACTGTGGATGTGGGCTTTAAGACCCTCATCCTAGCTGCCTGGAAGCCAGTTTTCTAGGAGCCTTCAGATGAAGATGTAGAACTCTCAACTCCTCCTGCACCATGCCTGCCTGGATGCTGCCATGCTCCCACCTTGATGATAATGGACTGAACCTCTGAACCTGTAAGCCAGCCCCAATTAAATGTCCTTATTAGAGTTGCCTTGGTCATGGTGTCTGTTCACAGCAGTAAAACCCTAAGACAGAAGTTGGTACCAGGGACTGGGGCATTGCTGTGATAGGCCTGACCTTGCTTTTGTTTGGAAGAATGTGGATTTGGGGACTTTGGGTTTAGGAAGCAATGGAATGCTTTATTTTTTTTTAAATAATTTATTTATTGTTTCTCAAATCGTAGTTCATTCACACAGGGGTTATAAACACAAAAAGGCAGGATGTGGGGAAGGGGATGACACTGGAGTGTGGGTGTTCAGATGGAATACAGATATCTTTCAGATCTGGGTATTGGCTGGGTGAAGGTTCAGGGGACAGGTCACTATGACTCTGCCTATGACTCACTTGTCCTTATCTAAGTTGGTATTGTCTGCCAAGGCTACCTATTTACAAGGTCTATGATTACTCGGGCTGGTAAATTTCCACAAAAGCTGCCTGTTTACAATAGCTTATAGCCATCTGTTTCAATGTTTTTTTTACAGAGACCCAAGACTTGGTGTTAGTATACATGTATGACAGGCCTATTGCTGATTTTAGGCCTATGGCTGATTTTAGGCCTTCAGTGTATAAACAGGGCTGCCCCTGACATCTCCTCCCTTCTCTAAGTATAGAAGGGCTGTGGCGATTCTAATCTTGCGAAGGCGGGGATAGAGGCCTGACCTCCAGTATTTGAAGGGGACCTTGTAATGGCTCTGGTCCCCCTGTCGTTGTCCAGTGAGGCATGAGGGCCATACCTGTCCCAATGTCTTTTTCCTGGAGAGGAGATATTTTTGACATCAACCCCTATGCAGTCAGGCTTGTCCCTCAGGGAACCCAGAGAGATATTTTTAACTTTTATTTATATTCCCTTGCAGTGCTTAGCCTCGCAGCCTAAGCAAGAGTTCAGATCGCCAGTCAGAGGGGGTTCTGGTTGGCCCCTCTCTGCTTGGTCTAGGGGTGGAAGTCCCCTCTTTTAGGTTGGGTGGTGATGGGTTTTGCGAGCATCCTGTATAATGGGCTGGAGAGATGGCTCAGCTGTTAAAGGCTAGGCTCACAACAAATGGAATGCTTTAAATGGAGCTTAATTGGCTATTCTAGGAGGAATATGGAAGACTTTGTTGCTGAAAGTGATTTAAACTATGGAAGCCTGGTTCTAGAAGATTCGGAGGAATTTTAATATATGGTCTAGAGGCTGTTTTTGTGGTATTTTGGTGATGAATGTGGCTGCTTTTTGCCCTTGTCTGAAAAGCCTACCTGAGTCTAAGGTAAAGAGATTTATGCTGATTGCATTGACAAAGGAAGTCTCAAAAAAGCCCAACAGAGACTTTGTTCTCTGGTTAAGTCTCATGAAGAGTGTTTTGAACAAGTGTAGCAAGCTTAGAAAGGAAAAATATAAAATATATGGTTCAAGTAATAATGAAAGGGCACCAGGAAATGAAAATGCAGCTAAATCTTGTATTCAAGTAGATAAAGAGATAAAGGGCGTGATGATCTCAGGACCAGCGTGTTTTCAGGTGAGCAAGAAAGAGTTTGGATTTTTAATCTGGAATGAACTACAATCCAGAAATGGAGAACACACTTGTGATCCAGATCTTGAAGCCAGAGGACACAGGGTTTTTATCTGGATCTTTAGGAAGTGGCCCAGGCATGGTGGTACATACTTTTAATTCCAAAAGTCAAAGTCAAGCAGATCTCTGAGTTCAAGGTCTGCCTGGGACAGAGGAAGTTTTAGATGAAAAAAAGCTTAAGTCCAGGCCTTTAATCCCAGCATTCCAGAGACAGAGCCATGTAGATTTCTGAGGTCAAGGTTAATCGACAGAGCAGGTTCCAAGACAACCAACCTTAGGCATTGATCTCTCTGTTGGAAAACAGAAAACTGGTAATAGAATAAGGGAAGGAGCAGGCATGTTCCAGACCCAGCAAGCAGCAGAACTCAGCAGTTTTGGCTGTGGGGCTTTGGATTTAGAGTCAAGAGACTGGGACAATTGATGCTCATTACCTGGAGCTAAGAAGTTAGTGGTGAGTAAGAAGAGACCAGCATCACGGAGGGGAATCTTCTAGGAAGTTTTTTCTGAGAGCACAAAGAAGCTGTGTTCCAGAAATAGCCGTGGTTGGACCTTGTGCTGCAGCTGGACTTGGTCATGTGTAAGAATCACCAGGTGACTTGAATGTATGGGACATGGAGAGCAGCTGAGGCTTGGCACTGTGAGAAGCCATGGAAGGCCACCAGTGAAGGTGCAGCCTCAGTTGCAGTTGACGGCCAAGGTCTGAAGGGATCATGCAAAGAAGGTGAAGTTTGCCACCAGGAAGAGAGTCTGAGAGGCTATTGGTGAGGCCTAGTTGCAGCAGAAGACCCCAGCATATTGGAGATGCCAGTACCATGGAATGACCACCAAGAACAACAGCAGCAGTGGAGTGGAGTTAACCAGAGCCCGGAGTGCTACAGAGGGAGGACAGAGCTGGAGATGTGACCCAAGCCCTTTGGAGGATCCCAGGAGATCATGTGTGGATCCTAGACACTGGAACAAGAAGCTGTGCAGTTGAAGTTGCCTTGGAGACACCAAGATGTTCAAGATGCCAGAGCCATAGGCTATCTGCTGAGGAAAGCTGCTGTCAGGGAGTGGAACCAGCTCACAAGAAAGAAGTTTGTTGCAGTGAACAAAGATGAAAAGGAGTTGGAGATCTGAAGACCACTTTGCCATCAAACTTGGAGATGCAGAGTTTGGAGTTTGCCCAGTAGACTTCCTGTCTTGCCTTGGGGATTACAGTTAAGTGATTGGATGAATCTCAGAAGAAACTTTGAACTGTAAGCCAGGCAAACACATATCCTTTAAAGTATATATACACACTTTATATTGGTTCTGTTTCTCTAGAGACCTCTAATGTAATAGTGTTATTAACTTCTATAGCCTGGATTTTGCTTAATTATTCGCTCTCTGTTTTCTTTTAAAATTAACCATCAATTCCAACATTAGGTTTCATCGTGGCATTTTCAAACAAACCTTGTGTTTGCTGACTTTCCTGTCTTCTTCTGCACCCTGACCCCATCTGGATCATTTGCTCCCTCATCTTCCCTGTGCTTTCATGACACGCCTGTTGTTCTTCACGCTCTCCACATCTCCCCAGCTCCTGCCCCTTCTAGTCCCGCAGCCTATGCCCACACTCACCCCCACTTACAAACACGTACAGATATTATAACCTAAGATCCGTACGAGAAAGAACAAACACATCACTTGATGTATGTTTATAGCTGCATATAGTTTTCTACATATCTCATTGTTTTGGAGCCAAAGTAAATTCCAATGTGCATTTATTCTCCTAAGGACCACTTTGTCTAGTCCCTGCCTTGTTTTTAGATATTTCTAAATTATTTTTTCTAGTTTTTTGAAGAATGCCATCTGGAACTTTGATGGGGATTGCATAGAATCAATTAGTATTTACCTCAAAAACATGACAAGAGGTTTGTTACCTAGGTACTTCTACATTCGTCAAAATGGGTTTAAGTGTAACAGTCTTTATATGGTTTATTCTCCCCCAGTTCTCCTGATTTTAAACAATCTTCTCCAAAATATTCAATGGACAAGAAAAAAAGCAGATTGCTAGATGTTGTACAGACCAGTTAAATTTTTCTTTTGTTCTCCTTATGTTTTAATGAATAGACTTGACATGCTAGAAATTAGTCACCTTTGAGAATGCACTAGTCCCATTTGTCTTGATACACAAAGCCAACAGTGAGCTCACATGCCCAGAGAAGATGACAAGAGAGCGCTCTCACTGCCTTCATCAGTTCTCTCATGCTGCTTTACTGTTTCTCCCTCCTGCCATTCAAAATCCCCCGGCAAGCAGTGCTTTTGGCAATGCAGATGATTTGCATTTTATAGACTTTTACATATCAGAATGTCTTTCATTACACTAAGATTTATTGTAAAACAGGTTGAGATATATGACATTGCATAAATCTTATCACATCTTGTTTTATGTGGTGGCTTTTTATAATTAGTCAATCAATAGTGACACAGGTTAACCAGTTCACTGATGTCACAGAATGTCCTTTTCTGCTCCAGGTTTCCACCCAAGATGCCACACTCCATTTAGTACCCATGCTTCTTTATGCTTCTCTTGGCTAAAACAATCTCTAGATTTTCCTCCTTTTCCCTCCTCTCACAAATTTAGGAAGCACTGGTAACTTATACTGTAAAAGATCCCTCAGCTAGAACTGGTGTTCTCAATCATCACTTCAGACTCTTTGACCATTTCATGTAGCTAGTACTGAGCGTTAGAATACTTCTGTCATGCTGGCTTTCCATACTACACTCTGTACGAGGAAGTCTCTATGCAGAACACACATAAGGAGCTATGCTCAACCTCTCTGAGGGCCAAGCACAATTTTTCTGTATGGGTAGTGTGGGTCTTTGCCCCGATTAAGGTACTAAGTCATCAGCTCATATATTTATACTTTGGGCTCTAATTCTGACACCATATTATTTATTCACATTCTGGCCACTGGAAGTTCTTCTGATTGCCTGTGTCCCTGTGATGTGCTTCACCATGTACATGCATGCTCAAGCAAGCATATGTCTAAAC
Organism: Grammomys surdaster; assembly: GCF_004785775.1. Lineage (NCBI taxonomy): Eukaryota > Metazoa > Chordata > Mammalia > Rodentia > Muridae > Grammomys > Grammomys surdaster. The sequence goes on along the minus strand of NW_021620536.1, from coordinate 1,209,433 downwards.
ACATCCTCACTTTCTTTAGCAACCAGGTGCACCGCGCACTCATCTTGTATATTCCCTGCCCAAGTCTTAGATTCAGCACTTTCTCCAAGGCCCATGCTTCCCTTTTACTGAACAACAATATTTGAAATCAAGATCAGGGAAACAAACTGCATGGTATTGGTACAGAGACAGACAGGTCTATTAATGGAATAAAATTGAAGACCCAGAAATAAGTCCACAGACTTGATCTTCAACAAAGAAGCCAAAAACATATAATGGAAAAGGGAAGCATCTTATATAAATGTTTTTGCTCTAACTGGTAGTCTCTACATAGAAAAATGAAAATAGATCCATATTTGTCACATTACACAGAGCTCAAGTCCAAGTGGATCAAGGACATCAACATAAAACCAGATACACTGAATCTAATAGAAGAGAAAGTGGGAAAAACCCTCACACTCATTGGTACTGGGGGCAATTTCCTAAACAGAACTCCAATGGCTCACGCTCTAAGATCAAGAATTGAAAAATGGGAGCTCATGAAACTGAAAAGCTTCTGTAAGGCAAAAGACACAGTCAATAGGACAAATTAGCAACCTACAGATTGGGAAAAAAAATCTTTACCAACCCCATATCCAATAAAGGGTTGATATCCAAAATATATAAAGAACTCAAGAAGCTAACCTCCAAAAAATCCAAAGAACCCAATTTAAAAATGCTAAACAGAATTCTCAACTAAGGAATCTCAAATGGCTAAGAAGCACCTAAAGAAAGTTCAGCATCCTTAGTCATCAAAGAAATGCAAATCAAAACAACCCTGAGATTCCACCTCACACCAATCATAATGACTAAAATCAATAACTCAGGCAACAGTAGATGCTGCAGAGGATGTGGAGAAAGAGGAACTTTCCTCCACTGCTGATGGAATTACAATCACTCTGGAAATAAATCTGGCAGTTTCTCAGAAAACTGGAAATAGTTCTACTTGAAGACCCAGATATACCACTACTGGGCATATACCCAAAGGAAGCTCCAACATATAACAAGGACACATACTCCATTATGTTCATAGCAGCATTATTTGTAATAGTCAGAAGCTAGAAACAACCCAAATGTCCCTTGACAGAAGAATGAATATAGAAAATGTGGTACATTTACACAATGGAATACTATTAAAAATGATGACTTCAAAAATTTTGCAGGCAAGTAAGACTGAACTAGAAAATGTCATCCTGAGTGAGGTAACCCAGACCCAAGAGGGTACACACAGCATGTATTCACTGATAAGTGGATATGATTAGCCCAAGAGATCAGAATAGACACCATACAATTCAGAGACCATATGAAGCTTAAGAATGAAGGCCTAAGTATGGATGCTTCAATCCCACTTAGAATAATCACTGGAGGTATTCTTTCTGGAGACTGAAGTCATAGCCTCAAACTTGATAGAGTGAACTATCTGCTTACCCCCTTACATGCCTTATAGTGCATTTATTGGTCCTCAGTATAGCAAATATATTTTTGGCTACTTTAGGATATTGCATTTCACTATTTTCAATTTATCTATTTTAAATGAGCAAACAGTATTTTCAAAAGTCTCTTTCTCTCTCTCTCCTTCCCCCCCTCCATCCATCTATCTGTCCACCTACTTGCTAGGTATATACTCCAACCACAAAGCTAAGCCTCCAACTTTTCTTTCCAGAAATGTTTTTAGTAACTTGGAAATACTTTGGAAATGTGAAAACATATAAAGATGCCACAAAATCAGGGATAAAAAGCACTAGGATTTTCTGATTTTATTCTCATTTTATTTTAAAGTTCCAACAAGAAATTACCACATATAACATTAGTTTCTGCATTAGAATTTTGCACTGCCTTATCAACTTTCATTTCTATATTACTTTCCAAGTTATTTTTATTGGGACTGTGATAGATAATAAATTTGACAGTTTTAGTATCAGGTACCATTTGAAGGAACTTCAGACTTGTGGAGACGTAGTTCTCCGCGCATGTTGTGTGATAAACAGCCCCACAGTAGCCACACACACACTACTATGTATTCTCTTCCCGTAACATTTAGCACATCTTACAACTAAGAAACAGATGTTGGTCTGAGGCCTTGAAGCTCACAGTGAGAGTGAGATCACAGCTTAAGTGACTGATATCTGAAGTACCCCAGCTTCAAATAGAATCTGCTACCATGATATGAGTAATTAGATGACACTCAGTGCATAGCAGTATAAGAAATGGAGTCTACCAGAAGGTGGCAGAACAGGGCTGTGTAGAATTGAAATTCAAAACTACAAAATTCTTTTGTCACTTCTGTAGACTTGGACAACAGATTAAAAAATACAAATTCAGACCCTGATACAAAGATGAGCTAGGAATATACAAGAACATTATTTCACATACACAAATCAGGTTATAAAGCCCCCTAAAAGACCATCCTATCAGAAGACTAATCTCCATTTTCCTGCTCCCAGAAGCCTATTTATAAAACACTAAGAAAAATATGGTCCTACCCATCATTTGTATCATTCTAATATTGTATTTGAATCTACTAACAATTCCTTGGCGAATTGCTACAAATGTTATACAATTTAATGTATTTTATATTTTGTAAGGTTGGTAGCAGTTATCAGTAACAGCAAAGTGAAATTTTTTATAAAAGTTCATAATACTATTAAGAAAAGTTGTTTCTATATTAAGAGGATGTAATAAGGTTTACTATATTTTTCTTCAAATATCACTTGACTGTTTACAACAGATTTGTTCATCTTTGCTTTCCTGATTCCTACTACAGAGCCTAGAACACATAAACGCTAGAAGTTTTTGCTCAACTGAGTACAACATCAAGGTAAAAACTGAGACCGAAACCATTAAACAGATAACTAAGACACTAGCATGTTGTTCATGTTACATCTGAAAACAAAACAAACAAAACAAAACAAAACAAAGCAGGTGCTAACAGCTCTCAGGGAAGGAACCACATACAAACTGGTTGATTTTATACCTACATCTGCCAACAGCAGCAATTCACGTAAGCTGACCAGAATGAAGGGTCCAGGACAGAAGAGCTGATGGGGGCGGGTTTGAGGTAGGTCTATAGTAGTATTCAGTGGAGGCAAGTGCTTCACCAAGTCTCACATGAGGGTTCCAGAGAGCAGTGGTGGCTTCCAGAGCCAGGGTTGTTTTTAGGGGGTTCAGAGAATCAATCAGACTTAGGCACTACATGAAGGACAAAGCACCCTTTGCCTAAAGAGCTGGGAGGGAACTCGCCATGGCAGTCACAGGGAGATGCATTTGTGTGTCATGAGGAGTACAAAAGGTGAGGAAGGTTGCCAGAGGAAAGGCTGCCTCTGGAAAGAACACAGAAATATGGTGCAGAGCAGACTGGTACATATGAAATTTCAGGACTCATCTAATGCCTTGGGAGAGTCGAACACTGTATCAAAAGGAGCTGGATTTTAAAGAGTTTTCAGATACTATACAATACTCTAAGTATACAGATTACAACTACTGTCACTGTTAACCATACCTCCTCTCCTTCATACTGCATATTTTCTTAAGTGCAAGGGAAATAGCTAAGGCATTCTGGAGGGGAATGGAGATACCAAGAGGTCATTTTAACTATAATTAAGAAGATGCTTAGGAACTGCCGATGAAAATATTACATTACCAAGGCCTAATTTGAATGCATATGAATACAATTTACATGTCAAAATATTCAAATAACAGTTAAATTAAAAACACAATGAAATGTCAGATTATTAAAGATGAGTCACAGAACAATAAACCACCAATATTATTACACAGAAAAACAAATCATATAAAGTTTGTAGATCATTTCAAAGCATTAAGTAGGGAAAATTTCCAAACAGAACACTCACTTAGTTACATAATCAATATAAGAAAGCTAATATGAACGACGGAGGCAGGAGAACAGACTACCTCCTGAGCTCTATGATGAGAGCCTGCTGGGAAATGAAGAGCCAGCGAGATGCTCAGCAAGTACCAGCTCCTGCCATCAGTGCTCCGACATCTTAAAGCTCACACAGGAAAGAGACTTACCAAGGACCAGCAAACAGTGCTATTTTCTCCACTGTAAAACCACATTTGGGAACTGCTGAGTGGAGATGCTAACAGCAGACCTCACTACTCTATTTCACTAGTTATGAGTATAAATTCTAAGAATTACCATTCCTTCATGTACTGCAAGGGAAAAGTCTAGACAGTTAACTATGGTATGCTTTTTTAATTACAATTTTATAGTTATTTATGAAGAGAACTTTTTAGATTTTGATTTAACTTATATTGCTTTGAACAGATATAAAATTTAAAAACATTAAAAAAATACTAAAGAATTCCTCAAACCCATTTACATTCAGATACTAACTTGTGAACCAATCTGTGACTCAGTCATTACTGACTTTTTAAATCATTATTTATTTTCTTTTACAATATAAAAATAATATAGATATTCAATGCTGAGTTATTTCTTGCATGGCTTTATCATTTCCTACATTTTCTTCCAAACTGTGTCTATTGATTTCAGGATTTGTGTATATAACAATGACAAGTCTGTCATCACTGTCTAGTTGACCATAACTATGAAACCATAAAGTTTAGAAAACAGTCTAATATCAGATATCCAATGTTAAAAAATCAAGCATGTTAGAATCACTGAAATGTAACCCCATAGTTTATTCACTGAAAAGAAGACTGCTTTCTGCCATGAAATTCTGTTCTATAAAGGTCAGACCTTGGAAGAGATGGCTTCTATCATTATAACACACTTCTTGACATTATAATAAATTTCTTGAGAGTACCACCTGGGTGTTTTGGATGCCTCATTTCACTGAAATAATAGGCAAGAGAGGACTTTCTATCTTCAGGTGATTTGTCAGTGAGGCATTGTTTCCTGCCATAAGATGGAGACGTGGAGCGTGTTGCAGAGCCATGCAATCTTGTGTGTATCATCTGGTAATTTCAATACTGACAACAAAAACGATAGATGACTTCAGCAACCCAATACAATGATTCTTGATTTACAAAGGTTTAAATTATAAGGGTGCAAAAGTAACATACTCAGTAGAAACTGATATTTTAAGTTTTGAATTTTCATCTTTTCTCAGGCTGGCAATAAGCATTAAGATACTTCCTTGAGATGCCAGGCAGTGGCAGTAAGGGGCAGCTTCTAACCAACCTCGTGATACTCTTATATGCTGTACTATGAAGTGATCATGGTGCTCAACACATTCTTAATTAAAATATTTTAAGCTTAAGACGGGTTTATTAGGTAGTACTACTGAACTCTCAGTGGTGTAAGTGTCTGAACTACTACCATGAAAAAGCACCCAGTCTATCTTATACACTGTTGGTAGGAACATGGGATCAATATAAAGTTATAAATAGCAATTCCCAACAAGATGACTGACTATACTAGATACCTAGAAGTAGCACCTCCTGAGTTTTATGTATGCATGTATATGTGTGTGAAGTGGAAATTTAAGATTTCTTTAACAACTCAGTTATATCATGTGACATTTTCCTGGAAGCTGTCTTGTAAGAGGGCATGTGATGTTTTGCTGGACACAGACACTTGAGAGGACGTATGATGTTTAGAAAGAATATAAATGGAACACACAAACAGTGAGAGGATGCTCTTGCTTTGCTATGCTGTGTAATGCTTCACTGGTCTTAGCTGGTCTGAGCTGGTCTTTGTTGGTCTTCACTTCCTAGAAACACGCCAAAGAACTTCTTGTGGTATTCTGGCCACTTGCAATTAGGGGGAGCCTTGCTGTTTCTGCTGAATCCTGCTACTATTACTGATTCATGTTTGGTGTTTGCTATAGAATTGGACTGCTGGTATCCTGACAATGAAGAGTGGAATTGTCCTAAGGAACTATTTTTGAACAGGTCCACAACATCCCTTTCCCCTACACTTATGGTTGGTGGGTTAGAAGGAAAGTTGAGGTGTTTAAGAACCTTAAATAAAGTAGGTTTTGAAAAAAATCTAAGCCTACATTTGTGTGTTTATATAAACATCAAGGGTTTTTCTGCTTCCCTCAATAATTTTATGTAAGGTATGATTATGGAAGTTAACAATATTTAGCATCAGAACTGCAAGAAATCAAGGTGAGTATCACAAAGAAATGACTGGAGCAAATACCCAGAGACTGACAGAGGGACTGATGGTATCTGGGTGTCTCGTTTTGGTTCAAAGTTGTATTTTCATGTATATGAACAATGATAGCATTATCTGAGACGGAGCATATAGCGAATTCCCTTGCTGGGGACCAGCAGTAGAACGGTATACACAGGTAAAGAATAGAGCACGCTTGAAGGCACAAGGGGGCTCACCCCACATTCTTCCTTTCTGTGACAGTAGAGGAGGAAAGCTCTAAACCACACTCTGTGGACTCTCTATTGATGAGCTTTGACATATAAACCAAGCCCCCTACTATGACTGCTTCTATGCTGTCTGCAGCACATCTGTGGTAGGCAGCAGTGTTCAAGTTACTTCAGCCCCACCTTCAGAGTAACAGAAAAGGTTACATCAGTATTCTAAGACAGAGTTGACAGAGGCAGAGACAAAGAAAGACATAAGGATAATTACAGTATTTAAGATATTATTATGCCTAAAGTCAATCTTACTACTTTTGTTCTCAAATTACTTGAAAAATATTTTCTTTCTGGTTTTGCTTTTTCTTTGAGAGCAGATCTTATTATGTACCTAACTGGGCTTGACCCTGTGGTCCACTCATCTTTGCTCTCTGCAGAGACAGGGTCATAGGTGGTTCCCAGCAAAGGCTCCCTCCCTTTCTGTTTTAGTTCTTTAAGTTTCTACATCTTGAAATGAAAAACAAAGAAACAAATTCCAAAATACTCCAAAACCAAGAATAATTTATATTATCCTACTTTTATGTGTATTAACTATTCTGTTCAAGCTTACTTTTAAGAGCTACTCAGTTATGGTGATGCCAAGCCTATGTTGCTCTTTAAAGAAATGAGTACTATGGATGGTCTGAACAACTTTTAATCATAAATCATGAAGTGACGAAGGAAAAAAAAGAGGATAACAAGGGTGTCAAAAATACTTACAAACCAGTTCAAGTATTACAAACCTCTCAAGATCTCCAACATGACATCCGTATCAATAAAACACAATGATCCCTAAGATCTGTGTCCAGCGGAGTCCTGGATCTTCCCACTGTAGTCACTGTCAGTATCTTTTGGTGCTCAGTGACCTTGACAGACAGGAAACCTTAGGGATGACTGTATGTTATCCAATTGTATCCTCAGCATCCAATTAATGGCAAGGACTAACCATGATAAAGAGCCAGGGAATTCTAATTATATTCGAAATTTTAAAATTTCTAAGACTAAAAAAGTGGGTGATGAATAGCAGGGCATGGCTCTTAGTATTCATTGTAACTTACAAAGAAATAATCTGATATTAGAGAAGAACAAAATTAAAATCAACAAGTGAGTGCAATGCGTTGAACAGGAAGTTCTGAAGCAGCACAAAGGTTGTCTGTATGACAAAAACACAAAAGCAAGCAACAAGCACAAAATCTAATATATTACCAAGTAACTCAGTCTATGAGGAAACTCTTAGAAAATAAAGGTTGTTAGAGGTGATTAGCAAAAGCTCAATTATTCTAGAGAAGTATTGAGAAGTTAAATTAAGTATTGAGAAGTTAAAAGCCTACCTGAAAAAAGTATGTCATATATAAGCCAGCAAGAATTAACAGATGAGTTAATACCTAACAAACTGAAGAGGGAAATATTATAAAGACACTAGTAATTATAAAAGACAAAGATCCACAAAGCACCTGCCTTAAAGTCCAGAAGGATTTAAAATGAACTTCGGCTTTCTGAGCTGACAGCGCTCCTGCCAACATGGTGAACGTTCCTAAGACCCGCCGGACACTCTGCAAGAAATGTGGGAAGCACCAACCCCACAAGGTGACCCAGTACAAGAAGGGCAAGGATTCCTTGTATGCCCAGGGAAAGCGGTGTTATGACAGGAATCAGAGTGGCTATGGTGGGCAGACTAAGCCTATTTATCACAAAAAGGCTAAAACTACAAAGAAGATCGTGCTGCGACTGGAGTGCGTCGAGCCCAACTGCAGATCTCAGAGGATGCTGGCTAGTAAGAGGTGCAAGCATTTTGAACTGGGAGGTGACAAGAAGAGAAAGGGCCGAGTGATCCAGTTCTAAGCCGATTTTGTTATGAAGACAGTAAAATCTTGACCTTTCACCCCCTTTGACTGTCTTTGGGGAGCAAATAAATTAAAGCTTTCAGAAATTGAAACAATAAATAAATAAATAAATAAACAAACAAACTAAACTTTGGCAGACTGAAAAGAAGCACACAGATCCAGTACGATTTTAAATATTTAGCTATAAACAACATTAAAAGATAATCAATAAAAATAAGTAACACTGAGGCACATCGTGACTAATTTTATCTAAAACTGTGTGATGCTTGAGAAATGGGAAAACATTCTAAGCCACAAGTAGAGCATATACACCCTTCAAAAATCAACAGGATATTTATCAAAAGCAATTATTCCCTTATATAGTGGTGTGTGTGATACATGTGTATCCCATATACATATCCCTTATATATCAAGCCCAAGTTTTTTTCATTTTTTAATTGGTTATTTTATTTATTGACATTTCAAATGTTATTCCCCTTCCCAGTTTCCTTTCCACAAACCCCCATCCCCTTCCTCCTCCCCCTGCCTCTGAGTGTGCTTCCCCCACCCACCCACCCACCCACCCACTCACCCACTCCTGCCTCAGCACCCTAGCATTCCACTACCCAGGGTCATCGATCCTTCAGAAGACCAACGGGCTCCCCTTCCAGTGATGCTCAGTAAAGCAATTCTCTGCTACATATGCAATTGGAGCATGGGTTTCCCCATGTGTACTCTTTAGTTGGTGATTTAGTCTCTGAGATTGGGGGTATCTGCTTGGTTGATACTGTTGTTTTTCCTATGGGGTTGCAAACCCCTTCAGCTCCTTCAGTCTTTGCCCTAACTCCTCCACTGGGGACTCTGTGCTCAGTCCAATGGTTGGCTGTGAGCATCCATATCTGTATTGGTCAGGCTTTGGCAGAGCCTCTCAGAGGACAGCTACATAGGGTTCCTGTCAGCAAGCACTTCTTAGCATCAGCAATAGTGTCTGGGTTTGGTGTCTGCGGATGGGATGGATCCCTAGGTGGGGCAGTCTCTGGATGGCCTTTCTTCGCTCTGCTCCACTCTTTGTCCCTGCACTTCCTTTTGATGGGAGGAATTCTGTATTAATATTTTTGAGGTGGGTGGGTGGCCCCATCCCTCAACTGGGGGCCATGCCTATCCACTGGATATGGTCTCCACAGTTCTATCTCCTCTTTGTTGGGTATTTCAGCTAACATCCTCCTGTTAGGTCCCTGGCATCTGGGACTTTCAAGTGGCTACCCCCAGTTCCCCCTCTCCACTGTTACTCTCCTCCTTTCAAATTCCTGATCTTATGTACTTTTTTCCCATCTCCTCCAGTTTCAGAGCCAGCTCCCCTTTTTCCCTCCACCTCCCAGGTCCCTCTAAGTCCAAAAAAAAATTTTTTTTTGACAAGGCTTGTTTTATTTTAATGACTGATCCACGGGAGGCCACAGCCGGGCCACTATGTACAGACTGAGGGAAGCCTATTTCTTGGTCTCTTCCTCCTTGGACAGAGTCTTGATGATCTTTTCCTTCTTGGCCTGCAGGTGCTCCTCCCTGCGTTTCCATGGTTCCTTGGTCTTAGACCTGCGAACCTCAGCCTGATCAGCCAGTAGCTTCTTGTGGGCCTTGTCTGCCTTCGGTTTGTGGATATGTTCCATGAGAATCCGCTTGTTTTTGAATACATTGCCTTTGATCTTCAGGTACAGGCTGTGATACATATGGTGGTCAGTCTTCTTAGATTCCCGGTATCTCCTGAGGAGCCTGCACAGGATCCTCATTCTTCTCATCCAGGTGACCTTCTCAGGCATCTGAGCATTGGCCGTACCTTCCTCTTCCCTATGCCCTTATGCCTGCCCTTCCATCGGGCCAAGGGTTTTTTGCAGTGAGCTGGGGAATGGACAGTCACTGGCTTCCGGATGATCAGCCCATCTTTGATCAGCTTCCTGATCTGCTGACGGGTGCTGGTATTGGTGATTTCACTGGTCTCATTGGGATCCAGCCAGATCTTCTTTTCACCACAGCGGATGACACTAGAGGTAAGCTCTTCTGTACCCTGAGCATACTCATGGCTGTGGACACAGCATCAAAAGGAAAGCCCCAAAATTTTTAAGATTGAAAATCTTTCAAAATATATTCTAATGTCAATGAAACTAAAAAAACAAACCCTCAAACATCTGAAAACAAAATATTAGAAAACATTGGTCAAAAAAAGTCATAAATATCAAAATATAACAAATAAAACTCACTTCTATATAAAGGATCCATAATAATTACATTTCACAATCAAGCTGAACATTTCTTAGATAATCAATATTGGTTTAACATCTCATAGCCATAAAAAGAACTTTTAACAGACTGCCCATTGTTCTAATTTTTTTTTTCTGTTGTGATAAACGGCATGGCCAAAAGCAACTTGGGAAGCAAGAGTTTACAGGCTTACACTTTCAGGTCACAAGCATCACTGATTGAATGAAGACGAGGAACTTAAAGCATGATGCTGGAGGCAAACATCATGGTGGAGTACTGCTGTCTACTGGCTTGCTCTCTGGCTCATGCTCAGCTAGCATATATGTACAAATGTACGTATGTATATCTCACAGATCAACCTGCTTAGAGATGCTGCCACCGTCAGTGGGCTGGACCCTCACACAGCAATCAATCATCTATCAGGATAATCTTTTACAAATAAAGTCACAGGTCAATTGGATCTGGACAATTCCCCAATTAAGATTCCCTCAGAAGACTCTGGGCTATGAGAAGCTGACAGCTGAAGTTAACATGGACACTCATTTTCTATTTTATATGTATAGACTTATACGTATGAGAAATACACATGTAAGTAGTATATGCTCACACTGTATATTTATATATGTTTATATATGTGTATGTATACAGTGTATAATATATACATACTATACACACACACACAGTTTGTATATGCTAGACAAAGAACAGATCTTCCTCAATCAGACAAAGGTATCATTAGAGGCACAATGTTGGAAGAGCATTGAGATCTAGAGCCTTCCTGGCTGCCTTCCTGGATGCCTTGTCATAGGTCAAAGGAGCAAAGACTACTAACCATGATCTGAGAATCGTTGACACAATACGCCAAGACAAAGCTTTCCACCTTGTAAGTTCTCACATATTATCACAGTAGCAGTAACAACAAAAATAATCTAATAATACACACACACACACACACGCACAACTTAAAATTAATAAACTTACCAAGATTCCTAGATAGGTCAGTATGAAATATCTCCAAACTATAAGCTGAAGATGAAACTTGATAAGACATATACGTGACTGCCTATTTGGTGTTTTCATTGTAATATATGAGGTTAGATTATTAGAAGAGGAAGATCGTGCAGAAGCCAGACAGAAGAATGAAACAGGAGTCATAAAGAATGAGAGAGTTCTTCAAAGAAATGTAGTCTGACTGTCTTGCCGACAGTCCACTTGAAGCTGACAGTGAATTTAGAGCATGCTTCTGCATGGCTTTCTCCAAGTGTTTAATTCTTGGCTGAAAGCACAGAGGAAGAGGAGAGTGGAGTCCAGAGCTGGGTTTATCAATCGGATACAATAAAAAGATTTGCAAGGGTTCTGGGCACCATGCCATCCTGATTGGTTAAGAAGGAAATGAAGTGAGGATGAGTGGATGCACAGATAAGAACATTTTTAAGGCAATCAGAGAGAAGACACTGTAATCAGAAAACTGATAGCTACCCTGGCAATCAGGGAGCAGTTCATTAATATGACGAGATTCTTGATGAGATGAGGTGTCCAAATGAAGTACAGGGAAGGAGGTTACAAATAACAAAGAAGGTTTCTGAGCCAGGTGATGATGAGAACAGAACTTGAAACTGCCCAACATGAATGCTGGGCTTAGGAACCAAAAGTGATTGTGAGGTCCATGCTTTTGGTAAATGAGAAGCAAACCACAGATTAGATAACAGCAACAACAGGCAGCAGTAGCACAGACAAGTGACAGACACTTCAAAAGAAGGAGTTTTCAAAGGGTAAGGAAAATATTTTATCCCCCTGAGACCACTTTTCTCCTCCCATTTCAAATGTTGTAATTCGGGGGCTAAAGAGATGGTTCAGTGATTGAGAGCTTGTATGACGTAGGTTCTTAACAGTCATTTCAGGTGGCTCAAGACTGTCTATAACTCCAGCTCCTGAAACCTCTAGCCTTCATAGTCACCTTCACATGTGTAAACACACAAACACACACACACACACACACACACACGAACACACACACGAGAGTGCACAGGCACACATGCACCCTTTAAAAGAAGTGATATTACTTTGATACATTAAACTGTTCTCTACTAAAGAAAAGCAACTTCATCAGGTCAAGTAGCTATTATCCCTAAATGGTCAATGCAGTACAGATAAAGTACTCCCCCATAACACTCACAAAATAGAATTCAATTTCTTAAAAATGTGTATGTATGGATGTTTTGTCTTCGTTAATGTCTGTGTACCATGTGTACTCCTGGAGCCTGTGGAAGCTAGAGGAGAGTGGTAGATCATTTGGGAAAGGAGTTACAGACATCTGTGAGCCACCACGTGGGTACTGGGAATTGAACCTTGGTTCTCTGAAAGAGCACAAATGCCATCAATGACTGAGCCATCTCTCCAGCTCCCAAGTTTGATATTTTTATAACCCATTAAACCATCCATGATTTTAGTTTCCACCATAGCCTGAACCATCAACCCTGGCACACTCTAGAGTCAGAATACTAAGCAAGCGCTGTTTCCTGTATGGATGAAAATGTCATCAGCCATATTCCTGGACCTGCAGCATACCATGTCTTTCCTATCATGACATACTCCATCCCTCTGGAATCTTAGGCACAGATGTCAGATTTATCACCTATACATTCCCAGAGGAGTATAATAAAGTATGAAGTAGTCAATGACCACCTATTACTTAATAATGACAACATCTTCTGCAAAGGGCATATACATACACCCAGGGTCATGTTAATACTGATGAAGATACAGGGAAATGCAGAGCAGGCTTCGATGACAGAGTGTGGTGATCTACATAATTTCAGAGTGTTAAATCTCTGGGACAAATCTCCTTTAAGTTTGATTACTTAAAGAAAGAAGCAAGTGTCTTCCCCAGAGGATGTAGATGGAGGCTTGATGACCCAGAATTTGTGACGGTCTTTACAAGTCCATGAGAAAGATTTATATCAATTGCTCCTGTACTATTTATGCCAAAATGAATACAGGCTGCAGACTATTGTTTCATGGACAGAAACCTACAGGTTTCAGTCTAAAAGCTTCTGCAATGGTTACTAGACATTCGCCACCATAACCACACTACCTAGACCTAGGTAGCTAGATTCTAGTGCACTATAATGAAGATAGCAATTTTAGTCATAAAGGGGTATAGGATTCCATAACTGATTTTACTGAAGTCCACACTGCCAAGCGTTTTAAAATCACAGAGTATAGAAAGCTAACTATGTAGGAATCTCCAGCATGTGAAGTTAAGAAGAAAACTTAACTTGTTATGGCCATACAATGAATAAGTGACTTATAAACAACAAACAAGTGAGTGACATTTTCCTAGGTAAGAGAGTTAACAGGCCCAGGTCACTTAGGACTTAGGACTCAGCTGTCTCGCCCTTGAAACAAAGAAAAGGAATCTTAGGGTACACGCACTATCCGGAAGATCCTCTTTCGGCCTCTTTGCTGATGCAAGTAAGGGAGATGCCCCGTTTCCTGCTGGCACAGCAGACTGGATCCATGTAAGACTTTAACAGAGAAACAGCAGGAAGATCCTCACTACTGACCAAGGGATTGCTGATGATCTCACAAAAACAAACAAAAACTAATGAAGGTGTTTAACATGAAATTTGCCTGCAATACTATAATTGAGCATCTCCATAAATGTATTTCAGCTACAGAGTGACCAGTCTAAGAACATACGGCAGCTCCTGATAGAGATTGGGCAGGCTGAGAAAGTCCAGGAGGCACATGGGTTTTAAGTGCTCATAGTACTCTGAATTGTAAGTGAACATTTTCTTGCAATGAGTAGATTTTCCCTTCTGTCACTTGTCACAGGTTTAAAACCCTCATAGCTTGTATAACCTAACCATGTGGGGCCCACTTTTAACTTGGACTAGTCTAACTCCATCACACAATCAATTGAAAAGAACCATTTAAAAAGCCATCTTCCAGCCTTGTGGGATAACACTGTTGAAACTACAGTAAAGTCTTGATTGCGTGTGTGTTCTCTGACTTACAATTTTCTGCTGTCACCATACATACTTGCTAGTTTAAAAAAAAATCTCTGCTACATTTAAGGTCAAATCAATTGACTAAGTCATTTTATTGTTTATGAAGTTGCCTAGCCACAAAGTCCTGTTACTGTTTTGTACACATAAGCTGCTCAGCAGTGTTCAAAGCCCTTCTAGTATGTTAGCGGCTTTTACTGACCCTCAACCGCTAAAGAGGCTACACCACAAACTGTTTTGTGCATTTATCCTTTTCCTTCTGATGGCTTCTGTTGTTTACAGCAGCAGTTCTTAACCTTTGGGGGTTACTTATCAGATATCCTGCCTAGCAGGATCCTATATTTACATTACAATTCATAATAGCAGCAAAATAACAGTTATAAAGTAGCAACAAAATAACTTTATGGTTGGGTCAGCACAACTTGAGGAACTGTACTGAAGTTTCGCAGCGTTAGGACAGCCGAGGAATGCTGCTTTACAGCATCTCATAACTGGTTTCAGATACTTGGATTAGGGCTTTCTGGGTCCCTATTGGCATGCAAAGAAAGTTTCCCAGAAATTCTTCAACAGCAGCTTCTTGGGGCACTAGTTTTTAATCCAAAGATTTGAAGCACATACCCTGCACGTGAATGATTGCTTATTTTCATTCCCTCGCTGTCTCCTCCCATCCACTTTCATGGTCGCCATAGATATTGGCAATTTTAGAAGTTTTTCCCATTGTTTAATATTCAGAATATGCTGTACATAATGCACATGTTGCTAATGTGCTTTACAACTTTCTGGCAGGGTTTCCACACACAGGTACATCACACAGCTGAGATGAACCAGCAGCCCAGAAACTCTGGACAGCCCCTTTCTGCCACAATCTGTTTTTCGGGTAATGCTAGTGTTTTCATTAAACTGTATGTAAAGCTCATTCCAAAGTATTCTTCCTCCACCCGCCTGTCCACCATGGACTCACATGTCCATACTATAGCCACCTTCTCAGGTATACTGGTAGGTATGAGGTGATCTCAGAAGGTGTAGGTAGCATGATATGACCTGTAACAACCCAGTAATGGTAGACTCATTTACACTGCTTACACTTGGATAGCAGGCCTCAGGAGAGATCAGTTTTTTAAAAACCAAAGTAGTTTTTGGTTTTTCCTACCTGCCCTCAAATACAAATACAAACAAAATGAAGTTTTGCTTCAGCTTTCTTTACTCAGCAATCCAATCAAGCAGTGTGTAAGGGAAAGCTGTGTTAGCGTTTTTATTGCAAATAAAATACATCTGTATTCAAAAGCACTCATGCTGGTAGACACTGTTTCTGCCCTACAGATCACACTGTCCAGTAGAGAAAACAAATGGAGAAAACGGTAGCTGGAGTGCTACACATAGAGG
The DNA here is from genome assembly GCF_004785775.1 of Grammomys surdaster. Classification (NCBI taxonomy): domain Eukaryota; kingdom Metazoa; phylum Chordata; class Mammalia; order Rodentia; family Muridae; genus Grammomys; species Grammomys surdaster. The sequence continues at coordinate 1,193,601 of NW_021620536.1, read as the reverse complement.
TGTGACATTGGGAACTCTGTACTCTTCCCTATATAAGGTCCCATGTGTTGGTATCAGGCCTGAACCCAATGACATCACATCTAGGGCAACCTAGGTGATTCTACATCGTTGCCAAGGCAACCGCCATATACTCCCAGAATCCACCTGGCTACCTCACCTTTACCTGGGAAAAGGCTATGTCACCACCCATATAAATAGGCAGAACTCCCTGACCTTGCTCTCTTTCTCCGCCATCTTCTCCCATTCCTCTCCCCCCACCTTTGCCCTTTGCCCTGAATAACATCCCCGCCCCTCCACCCTCTCTGAACCATTTGGTCTGGTGTTATCTGTTCTAAGCTGTGAGCCGAAGTCTAACACCATGCTTCACTTCTGCCCAGCACCGAGGCCAGGCCATGTGTCCAATGCCTTGCCACAAACAGTTCTCAGTAGCTGTCTTCTAGCCTGAAGACAAGAATCAAGTGTCACTTTTATTTGCATCTATACATAGTGTGAATCAGACACTCAGGAAGTCCTGAGAAGCAGCAGAGGACTAAATGACAAATACACAGAGATTTTCTGTCTAAGTCTGAGCTGCAGGATGATTTGTCTCACAACTACAGCTGAAGAGGAAACATACTATCCCTATGAACATTCATGACTGCTCAACTTAGAAGCTGAACTGGTATTCAAGGAGCTAAATTACTAGGAGAGCCAGCCCTTACAAAAGAAGCTAAGCAATGCTTATATGGTCACTTCCGAAAAAATAATGACAAACAAATTTTACAACCATTAATTAGTCAAATTTCAAAGGCTCAATTTTTCAGGATGAAATCTACATGGAAAATATAGGTCTGCCATAAGCTTTCACACTGAAATTCAACAACTGCCTTAGAAGAAAAAACTTTGAGAAGTCACCAAAGGGTCAACATGTAAATCTCAAGCATAGTCATAGGGCGTGATATTCATCTCTCGCTACAGCAAGCCTGGTAAGACACATCTCTACTGGATTTCTAATGCAGAACTAATTTCAACTAACTAGTGCAGTAATTCAATTAGTGCTTTTCTGTCTTTAAAAGAATCCTAAATTTAACCTGAAACCATTTGCTTAGACATAGAACAGTAAATCTAATTTATAATAGAATATCCAAGTCTTTCATTGTATGAGCTACAAGAAAGCAACTCATTGCCTGTAGCCCATACACTAAAAACACACCAAAGGCCACTGCAGCTAAATATGCACATCAAGGTCAACAATTTATTTTTAAAACAGAAATTTTATCAAATTTCTTTCCCTGACTTCAAAGGCTGTAATAGTTGTCTTTAGGATCAAATTCTGAGTCTTCCCATGTGGCCTCTGTCTTCTGAGTTCTTTCATTATACAATCTTTATCACCAACTCCATAGTCTACCATTTCGTTACAACAGGCAATTTTCCTAATCTGGACGTAGGGTACTGTTTCTCTCCTTTGATTTTCTCTTACAGCCTCTCTGGTGAACGTTTCTCATTTCAGTATCCCACTAAAGATCCATCTCTTTGAAAGTCTTTATTGAACCTCATCTACCTCAGCATAGTGGAAAAGACCATTCCTTCTCTTGGCTCCCCTGCTAACCCTTCTTGAAATAATTTTGTTGTTGTTGTTTTAGAATTAAATTAACCAATCTTTATTTTTACATCATCACATATACTCTAACACATAGGCTTACTTATGTGTACTGAATAAATGAATGAGTAAATGGACGGAAGAACAAGAAAAGGAGCTTTATAAAGTATTATGTCTGTGTCAAGGCTTCTCATGATATGATCGAGGGAGCCTTTCACTCATGATCCTCCTACTCCAGCCCATCTATTCCTGGTATGACAGGTGTGTGCCACTACTACAAGATACTCTTGGGAGAGCACGCATGGGTGTGTGCATGATATGTGTTTGAGTGTGGCTGCACATACAGAGATCAACCTCAGCTGTTAGCTCACAACTTCCACCTTGTCTGATACAGGGCAGAGTACACTAAGCTAGCTTCCAAGGATTCTCCTAGCCTGGTCTCTCTCTCACCATAAAGGCATGGAAATTACAACTGTGTACTGCTGTGCCTGGCTTTCCATGAGTTCTGCTGATGTGAACTCAGGTCCTGCTGCTTGTACTTTTACTGACTGAACTAACTCTTCAGACCTAGAAGGGGTATTCTTTTTTAAGACATTAAATGCTGTAAATAATACAGTACTGATATTTTTATCTTCTATAAATTCCATATTTTTATATTTAAAATAACTTTTCAGTGGAAATTTATAATATATTTGTCAGAGGAAATTTGGCCACAAACCCATTTATTAATATGTAACTATATTCTTAAACTTATGAATGATAATGATTGCTTTATTTTGTTAATTCACTGGAACATCATAATTAACTGGGTAACTTCTAACTGTCCATCAGAATGTTGAGCTACTCTGGCTTGCCCAGACTCTTCTTCCAGGCTGTTTCTACCTCTCAGCCATGACTGATCTTCCTAAGGTGATTTTCTTGCTTCTCAATTATCCTGCTGCCGGAAGTGGGAAGCAATTATCTGCCTATGTCCTATGTGAGCAGAAGAACAGGAAAAATGATTCCCAAATGGGAGATAATTCTAAACAGTAATTCATATAGAAATAAAAATCAAGAACTAAATGAGATCATATGTATTTATCAATCAAAATTGAGTTCATAATTCTGGTTTTTTTCTTTTAACCCAAAAAGGACTATTCCTAAGTACCTCTGCCAGTCACTACCTCTCTACTTCTAATTACTCTTTAAGAAACCTGTCAATCTGATAAATAAAAAGAAAAAGTTCAAAGACATAAGAAGCAAGAGAAAACTAAATTCATTTCTTGTCAACAATTGACCCTAAAAAATTTTCAATCAAATATACAGTCTTATATTTATAACTAAGTTCCACCAAAGGGAACTTTGTGAGTATATCAAACTACTATATCTTAATTTGTTCACTATTTTTATAAATTGTTATTTAGAAGAAATGCTAATGATTTTGAGAAAATATATCTCTAGAATTTTGTTCATTTAAATACTTTCATGATTATTACCAAATTACCAAAATTATAGGATAAGGGTTGGTGTTTTTATTATATGTAAAGACAGCTCTTGTCAAACACCATCTAGACAAGTGCAAGGTAAAAGATCAGTTCTTCAGTGGTGCAGCTGCTTTCCAAGTTCTCAACAGCTACATCGAGGTAGAACCCACTTCACTGAGCATCGAAGCGGGAGAACATAGCTATTGTCATAGAACTATGTAAAATCCATTAATAACAGCAATGTAAGTTCAAGTGACCTCTTGACTTGCTACCTAACAGGAAAATAAGGTACACAATTAGAAACAAGGAATAAATCATATAGCAATGAAGGTTTTAAGAGTAGAAAGTTAATTATATATAGTTAATTTAGCATTTTACCAAATAGAAAATGAAATACCTAAAGAAAGTAACTTAGCTCTTCCTCCCATTTTTAGATGAGGATAAGAATCCAGAAAATGGTACAGAAATGATTATCTTTCTTATTTAAGATAGTTAGCAGATCCAAAAAGAGTCATCATTGGAAGAAACACAGTGTGTTATCATTAATAAACTAAACAAAAAACTGGCTGTTCTCTGTGTCCTGAACCTGACTTTCTGCTGGGTACTCAAAAAGACTGCTCAGCAGGACCCTTTGGGTCAGAGGCTCTGAGACTAACCTGCCTAAGTTCAAATGTCACTCCTTGATTAACTACTATGAAACCTTTAACAAGTTACACATCACTTCTTTACCCATTTTTTAAAATGGGGCAACATTAGAACCATTCCACATGGTTTGAAAAAGTATGTATGGCAACGTGTGCAAAGTGCCCAGAGAAACAGACACACACTAGTTCTCCAAAATGTTAACAAGTTTGCATTTGCTGAACTTTATCTACTAATGATTTTTTTTGATCAGTTTCTACCTACTCTCAAGGTCTCTTTTTCCTTTTCTTTCTTTTGAGGCAATATCTCACAATGTCACTATTGCTGGTCTCAACTTTATATAAAGCAGGCTAGCCTTGAACTCAAAAGATCAGCCTTCTGCCTCTGCAGTGTTGGGATTAAAGGTGTGTGCCACCTAACCCAGTCTAAGCTTCAAAATCATTTCCAAAAGCCATTCTACAACCTCTGGGCTACAGTGCGGCTTGTCTACTTCTTCTCATGGAGGATTAACACCCAAGAGTTTTTACCCATAGACCTGGACATGCTTACCATGTGTGATACACACGTAACGCCACAGAAAGCCTGGAGATGTCATGTATGTTTTTAAAAGAACAAAAACATTCCAGATTTAAAAAAAAAAGCATGGGGCTTTCTTCTTCTTCTTCTTCTTCTTCTTCTTCTTCTTCTTCTTCTTCTTCTTCTTCTTCTTCTTCTTCCTTCTCCTTCTCCTCCTTCTTTTGTATTAATAAGGCTATGTGAATAACATACTTAATTCAAAAATAAATCATTCTTGAATTACAAGGGTTGAAAACATCTCTGAAACTTGTAGCCTCCTGTTTCTAAAAGTTCTAAAAGTTTCTGTGTATTAAATAATGTTTAAATAAGTATACTTAAATTTTGGAAGACATTTATTTCAAGAGTAATTTTAAAAACACATAGGAGACTTACATAATGGCAAAAGTTGTTCTTTGAAACACCCCAGTTCCCTGAGGAATTCAAAATAGTTTCTCTCTAGAAACTGTAGCAATCAGAATGGGATCCTTTAATTTTGTGGGTGTAGGAGCAAAGCCCTGGATGGTCAAAGCTAACAACAACAACAACAACAAAGTCAAACCAAACCAAATCAAACTAAAACAACACTGACATAAAAAAACAAACAAAAACAACCCCCCCAAACAAAACAAACCCCCAAAGCCTTCTCATTTATCTTTATACCTAACTTCATTCTTTGGGAGTATTTTTAGAATTAAGCTCTAGAATTACCTGTCTGTGGGAGGCTTCTTCCTCATCAAAGTACAGATCTTACCTTCATATCTTTAATTAGCTCTTCAAATCAAACACTTCCCTGCTGATAACTTCTCATGCTCTAATTTTACTCTCAATGCCAGCACTTACAGTCTGCCTTTCACATGATGCTACATAGTAACACTTTAGGATTTTGTCCACAGGTCTACAAGGAAACCCAAAGCAGGTGGTAACTACTCTGAAAGAGGACACAGTAATTACTTAGTGATGCTAGATGCAGGCAGAGCATCAGAGCTGTTCTTTACTCTCTTGTTAAGAATATGATCTCAACCCTTGCTTCTTCAGGTCTGGCACTTGGTTGGCTCTTGAGATAGGATGATTGCATAGACGCTTAAGAACTTGAACTCTTAAGATCACATGTATTTCTAAAAGTGTATTCTGTGTATTAAGAGAAATCAAATAATTATATTTAAATTGAGCCACAAATTTTCAAGAATAGTTCATTTGAAAAATACACAGAACAGTTAGGTACACGATGGTAAGACATGTTCTATCATTAAGTTTTACAACATAATACCACTTCTTTGCTTCAGAAGAACACTAACCCACATCAGCTAACATTTCTCCACGTGAAGCCATGTAAACTGATCTATAAATGTCTCATATGATTTTCCCATGAGACATCTGCTATCTTCTTTTGACACTTCACAATATTTTGCAAATTATTCTAATGATCTTCAGATTCTATAAATTAAATTCACACAAGACTTTGTCATAGCTACCAGTTTAAATTCACATCATCTGGGGGGAACCTAGTGGAAGCATAAGAGCAGAATGTACAGACTACTGGAGAGTGGACTATCATTAAAAATACAAGAACTGTGCAAGACAGCACTTGCTAAGAAAATTACTACCAAGCACATTTTCATAACACAATTAGCATACATTGTACATGAGAAATAGGGCAACAGCAATGTTAAGTGGATATAAAATTTTCTCATACTTCATTTTTTTGTGAGTCAATTAGTTACTACTACATTTGCACAATTAACAAAAGGTAACATGGAAGTCCTATTTCTACATTGGCTTTTCAAGTTGTCACATGCTCACCTACAGTTGGCACTGCTGTTCACGTAACTTTCCTGGAAAAACCTTATTAATGAAACATAACCCATTAAATCTGACTTTGTTGTTTACATTCCCCAAAAGCAATAGCTAGACCCTCTTCTGTCAACTCAATTCTGCTTTGTTCATGAGGAGCAAAGGGTGTTTGCTTCAAGCTAATGACAAGATTAGCTCTCCAGTCTTCTGTTATAAACACAGACACAATGGCAGATACAATTTACAGAAACATGAACAAATTGTCAGACTTACTTCAAGAGCTGAGATGTCATTTACCTATGGCAATGTAACAAAAGCCAAGTACCGTTCTTTAATTATTCTGAATTATCAATTATAATATGAACCGTATAATGACACAATTTTTCACAACCTGTTACACTACACGAGTATACGTGTATGCTTACATAAAAAAATACCACGCTGCTACTTAGAAATTCAATTTCCACAACTCTTTTGTCTTGAAATTTTGTATAAAGTACTGACTGTCTGCACTTGGGGCTCTCAGAAGAAAGCACTTTAACTCGGAAATACCTGTAAGTTTTACAGGCATCCTGTCACACTCCTGGATGTCTGGAGTAAAAGCAAAGCTGTCTCACTTTTTTTTTCTCCTCGAATGGATAAAGTTGCTGCTTGTGTTTATGTCTGCCATCTCTTATCGCCTGGGTGAAAGAAAGAACCTTAGACACTGAGGGTTAACGTCACCTTTGGAGACCCACACTGGCACTCACCTTGTGATAAAATTGATATACATCCAAGAGGAGAAAAAGAGCCAACTCAACCCAAACACACTACCTGTAGCTCCCTTAAAAGAGGGTCAGGGTGTTAGGGGCTCTGGGAGAAGGGAGAAAAGCTAAGAGTGCGATCACAAAAGGGACTTCTTTTCAAGGACCATATTTGGGGAAGCGTTCCAGACCGTGGTAGCCCTCCTCGCTCCTACTGGAAAGGGGATCACAGGGACCGCGCTGCCGGCCTTCCCTCTCTCCAGTAAGCCCCGGTGCTTGGCCCTCCCCCCCACCCCGAGCCTTAGTGGGGGAGGGGACAGAGAAGGAGGCGGCCGGCCACCGGGGCCCCTAGAACTGCTAGCCGTGGCCACTGCAAGGCCTGGCCCGTGGCTCGCGGCCTTGGGGGACTCCGGTCCAGGGCGCTGCACCGCGGCCCATCCGGCGGGAACCCAGCCAGGGCCTTCGACTCGACTCACCGCTCTCCACTTCGCTGCCTTTCTTGGCGATCGCAGTGTTCCCCATGACCCGGGTGTCGGCAAGCAGAGGTGACGGAGGGGAGGGGACCGGGGCCGTCCCGCCGCCCCACAGTCTGCAGCAACTCCCGCTTTGGCTGGGCTCCCACAGACCCTGGAGCGCGGCGTCCGGGTGCACCGAGTGGCTGGGTGTCGAGGAGAGATGCTGCGAGCTCTCCCGCAGAACTGTGGCGGTGGCGGCGGCGCGCGGACACTCCCCCTTCCCGAGCCCGCCCTCCAGGCGCGTCCCCGACACCGCGCGTCCCCAGTAGCCGCACACCCGGAGTGCGACCTCCGCCTCTTTCCGGGCGGGCGCGCCGGAAGTGACGTACTCAAGCCCCCCGGCGGGCCGGAGCCCCTCTGTGCAGGCCTGAAGCGTTAACCTAGTGCTCTCGGGTGTGGATGCTGGGCTTGTCCTCGGAGGCTAACCTCGAGGTAGCGAGGGACATGGGAACCGTTAGCTTGGAAGCACCCCAAATCCTTCCTCGCCGTGGCATCCGGTGCCCTAGAGCCGGGCGGGGGGCACAGTGCCAGGGCTCGGCCTGCTCCCGCATCCGTGTGGCGCGCGTTCCGCACGCCAAGGCTGTTCTCACTGGATCTTTCTGTGTGGGTGGAGAAACGTGCGTGCGCCCCTCCGCGTCCTGCTGATCCTCAGGTCAGCGTTGGCTAGGAATGCCTTTTCTCTGCTCCCAGCTGTCATTGGAACGTCTTCCCTTCGCTTTTCTAGGTATTCTCCTAACGCACCAGGTCAATCACCAGCTTTCTTGACAGGTTTTCCCTTCCCGAGTTCCCTCCCTCTTCATGGTCTCACCTGATTACCCTCACAAATTCTGTCAGACTTTCTAAGGAGAGATACGGGAATGCATTACTGTTTTTACACAAGTACGTTATGTGCATCATCACAGTCACCAGTTTCATGTGTAGATTTCAAAATAAACACATTCCCAATTGATTGTTGCGCTTCTATGCATCTTAGAGTGCTAGAGTTTTCCGCGAGGTTATTAGATAGTTAATCACCTAGCCCTCTAGTAGTTTTTGTTTTCTATTCTTTTGAGCGTTTGCTATCTAAGCAAGCATTCCAAATTTAGAACAGAAAGATTAACTTCTGGAAGGGCCGAGACCATGTAAATTTATTTTTTGTCTGCAGCACAAACCACAAATGAGTGTATAATGAACGGATGGTTGTTGGCTGGAAAGTAAGCTAAGGAGATTTCTCGGAACAGTTTTAAAGTTTTGTTACTGGGGAAAAAAGCAGCTGTGGCTGGAAGATTCTAAACAAATTCATGCTTCTATTTCTTACTGGCAAGTATGTTAAATTGCCAAGCATGTACACCAAGTATACTTCGTTCTAAGTGTTGTACAGATAGTAACTAGTTTCCTCATAAAGTCCCTATGAAAATGTAGCATTACTATCATTGTTTTACTTAAGATCTAGCTGAGGCACAGAGACGTTAAAGGACTTATCCAAAGTTGCACAGCTAGTACTTAATTAGAAGAATTTGAAATGAAGAAGGTAAAGCCATAGCATCTTGAAAAGTGCCAGAATGGTATATTTATTATATTGATTTAACATGAATTGAAAAATTATAACTTCAGAATAGACTATTGGTGCTCTTTCATTACAGCAAGCTATACTGTGTGGGGAAGATATCCTCTACATACCAAGGTCAGAAAATAACCTTAATCACCAGATACTATTAATTGGGGCTACCATGAACTGGAATAAACTGTGACATAACTCCTGAACATACCACTACATACATATCTCTTCAGACCATGCCAGGAACTTAGTGTGCTATCATCAACATATATATCTGTCCGTTTAGTCCGTTCCAAATGTGTTATTTATCCAAAGAAGTATGAAAATACTCTATCAGTCACTTCTTCAGACTTTACTTTTTGTGAAGATCTTCATGTGCTTGTAAAATTAATAATTTACCTGTTTCTCTGGCTAATCAGCTCTGATTTTTTTCAGTTCCTAGATCCAACCAAAGAACCCACACAAAAACTGAAGTGGGATGGTGTGGTGGTTTGAGTAAGCATGGGCCCCATAGACTCATGTGTTTGAATGCTTGGCCGTACGGAGTGATTCTATTAGGTGGTGTAGCCTTGCTGGAGGAAGTGTGTTCTTGTAAGGGTGGACTTTGAGGTTTCCTGTACTAAGATCAGCGACACAGTCCCTCCTTACTGCCTGTGAATCAAGATGGAGAACTCTCAGCTCCAACACCATGCCTGCCGGCATGCTGCCATGCTTCCCACCATAATGATAATGGACTGAACTGAAACTATAAGCCAGCCTCAATTAAATGTTGTCCTTTAGAAGAGTTACCTTGGTTATGGTATCTCTTCACAGCAGTAAAACCCTAACTAAGACAGATAGAGAAAAGTGTTCTGTCCCTCTGATAAGCAGCTGGGCTCCAAAGTGTGAGCTCAGTCTTCATGTAGGTCCCCCCCCAACAACTGGAGGGGGCCTGTCCCTAAAACTGTTGCCTGTTTGTGGATCTTAGTCCCCTATCTGGGATGCCTTGTGGGAGAGGATTTGCCTAACCCTACAGAGACTTGATGTGCCAGGGTCAGGGAAGATACCCAGGGGGCCCAGACGCCTGAGAGGTGAAGGGGAGGGGATGGATAGAGGGACTTCGTAAGGGGAGACTGGGATGTAAAATGAATGAATGAATGAATGAATGAATGAATACATAAATAAATGGGAAAAAGTGTGACTTCTGTCCATACTATAAGTTAGACATGTGTGTTGTGGTGAATTGCATTCCCTCCATATGAAATACCACTGAATTGAAAAGAGACGATTAGTTTACTCCTTGAAAATATTGAATATATAGTTTCCTGAGTTTTTGTTACATACAAATAGAATAACAATAATAAGGAAGCAAATAGCCTAGACATGGTGGCCTGTAATCCCATACTGTAATCCCAGACTAAGGAAGCAGAGACAGGTGGATCTCTGAGTTTGAGGTCAGCCTCATCTACATAGTGAGTTCCAGGATAGCCAGGGTTACACAGACCCTGTCTTACAGAGAGATGGGGGTTGGAGGGGGGAGAAAAGAAAACAAGTAGACCACAGGAAGTGAGGTTTTGTGTCAGCACCCAGTGATATCACACCCTTTTCCAGTTTTAGCTTTGTGAATGTGATTTTTTTTTTTATACTTTAAAAGTCCACTAACAAGCACTCCAAATCTTACCGACTTTGTCTGAGAAAGACCTTCCTAGACCCTTTAGAATACTCTTGCTGCCTTCCTAACGGTGACTTTTAATATGTGTACAGACCTGGAAACTAGCTTAAATCATAAAAGTGTACGTGATTTTTCTCTTCCCTTTACATTATTTCCAGTCATGAGTCTCTAGTAAGAGAGAAGCCTCCATGTATCCTTCCTTTTGAAAGGAGGCCATTGTCATCTCTCAGAAACGTGGTACCTTAAGAGATGGCTCATCAGGTCCAGCTTTTACTTGGCAAGCTTAAGAACCAGGTTTCTGTTTCTACAGCCTACCTAAAAAACAGTGGGGATGCTCGCTACCAGGAAGGAGGAAGAGGTGGAATCCTGAGAGCAAGCTCACTAGCCAGGCTAGGTTAGGCAGAGGATAGAACCTAAGAACTCTAGGTTCAACAAGTCATGCTGCTTTATAAAAGGTTGAAAATGATGAAAGGAGACTCCTCACATGAGTGTGGACCCTGCACATGCTCACACGTGTGCACCTCCACACACAGGTGGGTCTACATTATGTGAACATACATACACACGTACATAAAAGGAAGTTATGTATACCCTCACAACATTCTGACAGTAAGTACAGTTTTTAAAATTCATCTCTCTTTCCTCTGTCTATTTTAAGAGGAAAGTAAATTATTTGTTTACAATATAGAAAACATGATCAGCAATTTTAAATTTGTCATTTTTTATAGTATCATGGTTTGTTTATCCTGCTCATTTAGTAATGATTTACTAAATAGATGTCTGCCCTATTATTAGAGACACATGATTGGAAATAATATTAAAAGAAAGCACCAAATTATGCATAGTTACTTTTTTCATTCATGCTAGTCATTAGATATATGTACAGGCTTTATGGGGCAGTGGAAGTATTCTGAGTAATCATGCTTTACAAGTACAGTGTGGTTATTGATTAGTTAATATTAATGAACACTTATAACTGCATACATGTGGCTTTTGATAATTAGAAAAGCATTCTCAATAGGAAATCATTACTCACATACTATGTAAAAGACTATCTCTGAATTGTACAAATGGCAAAACTCCTTAGCTGTCCTTAGCTTGGTTGAATGGTACACTGGCTGCTTTGGGTCACCAGTCACTTTGCTACACCATAAGCAAGCATGGGGTAAGCCTGTACTTCATCTCTCTATGGGCTGTCACAGTAGGAAGCAGGTCGTACAGGGAAAGATAGTCCTTCAGTATCGTATTTTCTCTAACCTGTGAGCATGCAGTGCTGTGTAGAAGGAAAAAACAGTGCAAACGGCTTTAGAAATTGGTTTGTTGTTGTTATTGTTGTTGTAAAAACATTCTTGTTATTTTAACCTAATCATCACAACAATACCTAACAAAGAAGAGAGCTTACATATAGAGGATATATATATCTGGCATTTTTTTCAAGTAAATAGATGTCAAAAAGGATTAAGTAACTTGGCCTGAGTTTTCAGGTGGTAAGTGCCATAACAGTAGTTTATACTTCATTATAGGAAGGAACAATGACCTCAATCTTAAATAAATTTAGCTTTTATCATCTCTATTTTACAGAGGAGAAAAACAGTGAGGCTCTGCTGTCTACTTCCCCCAGTTCCCATAAACTCAAGAGTGAGGAAATCTTTTTAAAAATACTAAATGCATATTTACATTCTAGTTTTTCCTTATAATTCCAACTTCTTACATTGTTTACTTGATTGTTAAGAATTTTTGAGGTAAAGCGTCCTCCAACATGTTGTACAGGAATGAAAGCACTTAGGTTTTTTATTTTGTTTTATTTTTTTTTCTTTTACCAGGACAGATAAACAAATTGATTGTTCTTTGTATGGCCAAGCTATTTTGATTTTATACCATCTTACATCACATAAACATAAGCAGGGACTCAATTTGGCACCATAGGACTCTAGTTATTATGAATACTTAGTTCACATAATCTTTCACTGTTGTGTAGTTAGGTCATGAACAAAATTTAATATCAGGTAAAAGGCATAATAATGTTTCCCAAATGAAGAAGTCATTTTATAATAAATTAGAAATATAAAAATTGCTCAGATCTAGAACACTATCAAGTTTTCTGTCAGGCAGAATTAGACTACCATTATTCAAGATCGATTTATCCAAGGTTAATTATTCATCTTTTACAAGAAAAGAAGTTAACATATCTGATTGTTATTAAGTAACTTGCTCAAAGGGGAAAGAAAAAAGAAACACTAGTTAAAGTCTAAGTGGAATTATGTCTTGCCCTTCTTGAAGAGGGACTGAAAGACAAGCTCAGAATGTTGGTAAAAAACAAAAACCAGAGGGAGATGCAACAATATATTTGCCATTTCCTATATGTAAGATGGAGAAGATTTATATGTGATCTGGATGCTCTGATTTTACTAGTGTATTTACAAAAAGCACACATAAGGCTTTGGTGTATGGGTGTTGGGTTGTGTCTAATTTGACTCCTTGACAGAACAAGCATAACACCTAAATCTGCAAACCCTTTGCTTCTTTCTGAAATCACGAGATTAAACATAAGTAAGACCTTTCATGAATTGTCAGTTTTTCTCCTTGGAGCCTTTTATGAAAGTCAAAGGGAAAACTGGCCCACTCTATGAACTTAGAATTGTATTCATATTATTAATAGTGACAATCCATAGAGTTTGGTGTAGTAATGTAGAAAGAGTTGAAGCTTTGCCAGAAGAAAAATCTGGGTACAAGATATCATTCTACTACTCCCTGTGATTTACATATACATTAGTTTCCATTGGCAATATATTTGAAGTTATATAGTTAAATATGAAAAGCACTCAGGATAACTTTGATTTTAAATAATGAACAAGGGTGACTAAAAATGAGGTGCTATAAAACAGGGGAGGAGGAAGAGCAGGAGGAAGAGGAGGAAGAAGAAGAGGAAGACAAGGAGTAGGAGGAAGAGGAGGAGAAGGGGAAGGAGAAGGAGAAGAAGGAAGAAGGAGGGAGAGGGAGGAGGAGGAGGAAGAGGAAGAAGAAGAGGAAATTAGTAGTAGTCAGAAAAGGAGCCAGTTTAGTTCAAAGTCAGAAATTCAACAGAGACTTGGAAAGACTCATGGAAGTGGCCCCTACAGAGACATCCGCTGGAAGGCTATGCATCTGCTAACACTCAAGGCCAAGCATCTCCAAAGAGCTACAGGAGTTGGTGTTTTCTGATGATTCAGCCAAGGGAATCAAACAGAAGCAGATCAACCATCCATCCCCACCCCTTTCCAGTCCTATTTCTGTACCACAATTCAATCTACCAGGAGAAAATTCTGTTGCCCATGTTGGCTGAACGTTCTCTGTTTACCCAGAAGAAGGCAACTGGTTATCAGTCTCTTGACACTCATTTGCAGGGGGACAGGATTATCCGAAAGATTGGAATGAAACCGAGCAATACAACATCAGCTGTGTGCACAGCATCAATCTCTTAGTGGAACTGTCTTGGAGTGCTCCCCACTCCTCCAAATGAGCCTGACTTTGTCATAATGTCATAGATTATTTGGGGTGTTGTTGGTTTTTTTAACTTATAGATATAAGTAATATGCTACTGCCTATATGAAAAGGATACTCACGTGCTCCCTAGAATATGTCTGTAGCAATTGTATCTTCAGTGACAGGGAAATGAAGATACCTAGTTACTGTTATAAAGAGAGGACATTTTCCTGGAGTATTCATGTAGGCACAGTGTAATCACAAAGTTCCTTAGCAGTTGGTCAGGGAGGCAGAAGAACATATTGGATGGCGTGATGTGAGGAGGACTGGGCACCTCTTCTAGTTTTCAGGATGGAAGGAGGTAAGAGCTGCAGAATGGGAGTGGCCCGTAGAAGCTGGGAAAAGCAAGGGTCCCTGGAGATATTAAAAAAGACATCCAGCCATGGAGACACAATGATGTTATAACGACGAGGCCTGGGTCAAAGTTCTGGCCAACAAACTAAGAATTCTGTATTCTTTAAAATTTACTATGGTAGCAATGTTCAGTAAATCTAAAATAGATTCAACAAAAAGGATGAGTGATTTGCTAGTTGGGATCCTGGATGTAGGATCCCAAGCCAGTGGTCAGTGGTCAGCATTGTGAGTACACTGGAAATTCTTACATTTAGAAACACAGGCAGGATAAAGAGTGGAAGTACTTTTAACTCTGATAAATTCAATTTTAAATTATTCTGATAAGTAGATAATTCTTTAGGTTTCAATTAATGAAAATGCAGTTAAATATGCTTCCTTGATTTCTGACTTGAAAGTTCAAATGGTTATTTAAGTCTTCAGAATATGACATGACCATTATAAAAATAAATGTAGTTTTCCTCTTTATAACTTTTGAATTGACAGTTACTTTTGTATTAATTTGCATGCAAATGATTGAGTTTATACTGCATGCTACTTGAAACCACAATTGTTCTGTTGAAATGAAAAACTGTCCTAAATAAGGGGTTATTTCATGAGCATATCTATGCATCTAGGGGCCAGATCCCTGTCTAAAGAGGGGGGGCAAAAGGATTAGCAGGATGTGTGGAGTGTGAGATTGTGTGGGGTGGGACGAGCCAACGCAGACAATACAGATGTAGCATAGGCTTCAGAGTCGTTTCCAAGGCAGCGCTGAAGGTCGCCCACAGTTCCTCAGAGTAAGTTCTCCCACACGCAGCATCCTTGTCTTTGAGGTTGCTCTGAGCAAGATGATAAAAGTGGTCACGTAGCCTCTGACTCGAAAGAATCATAAGCTGCAAACAACAGAAATTTCTCGCAGGAAGAAAGTCAGTGCCGGAAGGATCTGTGAAAGAAAAAAACGAACATAATCAAAAGCTTATATACAATCAAGAAGCTTAGATTCGCTAGCTAACTTACAGAAAGTGAAATGCCTGGTACCCAGTTGATTTCTTGTCTACAGAGTCACAAGCATCACTATCAAACCATGACTCAAGATTGAGGGCAGCCCTCCTCTATTTTAGCAGACTTAGGAAAATTCACCTGGGGCTACGTAGAAAGATCCTGTCTCAAATGGCTTGAAGAAGGAAATAGAGAAAAAGAAAACGAAAAGTGTGAGGTCTCAGTGTGAGCTTTGATGTTTTATATATTTCAGTGTGACCCTTATGCTCATCTTAATGAAGTAACACCACCACAGCCTGTGAATCGCCTACATCAGCAGTCCTAACACATGGCTGCTCAGAAACCCTCCCAAGTACTGAGGTTTACAGTGGATTTTAGGAATCAGTATTGAAGATTTATCGAGTGTATTTTTAATATTCTTTCCCTCTCTCTTCTCTCCCTCCCTCCTCCCCACACCGTGTGTGTGTGTGTGTGTGTGTGTGTGTGTGTGTGTGTGTGTGTGTAGTATGGGAATCAGTGCAGAAAGTATTGAATCAGGAAAACTAGAAATGTTGAAGTTTACTTTGGACCACATACTATACAAGGCATTTATGTTCACTCATTTAACCCCTAAACTGCCGTCCACAGTCTCTCCACCACCATCTGAGCTGGCAGATGATGCTGAGCTGCAGGTGTTAAGCTTTCTTCTGGAGGGGGTGACTTGTCAGCCTTGTAACTAGTCCAGACATCATCTTATATCATCTTATATCCTACCTTTTCTTTGAGCTCTCAAATAGTTTCAAACTGTGAAGTCAACTGATCTAAAAATATTGTCCAAGTATAAATGTACAGACCCAGCAGTGTTGGTGGCAGCAAACCAAAGCCCAAAAGAGGAGCAGAAAATTATCACACGCACTCCAAATGTGTGTATGTGAACTTTTCCAGATCTTCATCTTCACACGAGGATAACTCCCGGAGGAGTCATTTTCTTGTTTTACTTTGTGTTTGTTGCAAGATTGTTGAGTTTTCTTAACTTGCTACTTAAGCATACAGCTCTAGAAAATAATTCTTTAGTTATGTCTGCTTTTGAAATTTATTTAAAAAAGGTAAGGATTGATTTACACCTTGCCTCTTCTACCCCACTACATTTCCTAGGCAGTCATGTTGTGGTGTGTGCTTACAGGTAGTATGTGGCCATACCGTGTGGTGTACGATTTGTATTCGTATTGCTCCTTGAATATTACTTATTTGGATTATGTTTCTGTAAGAATTCTTGCTTATAAGCATGTACATTGAATGACATGTATAATTTAGTCAAGCGCATAGCAAATAGTTGAATAGGAGGTTGTTGAGTTTGTAGAGTTGCACATATTCATTTTTCATGGGCAATAACAAGTTATTTTAAAAAGTTATAATTAACCAGTTGTGGCTTGTGATAAATTTCTGCCTTTGTGTATAATATCATGTTTTAAAGTTACCTATGCATCCTTTATGTAAAATTCCTGATTATACTTTTACCCACTTTTTGAGAATCATTAAGTCAACTTTCTTTCTTGGAGCCCTGAATATTTCCTGAATTCTAATCTTTTGTAATCCTATATAAGGTGTTAATAGTATTCTCACTGCCTAGGTTATTTTTGATGTGTGTAATGTTTCTTAAGCTTTGTGAAAAACAACTAATGTATTCACGTATGCATTAAGACTTGAAAACTGTTTGCACATATATGAAGCTGTCACCACAGTCACAATAATAAGCACATACCTTTCCTTCACAAGTTTTAGCACACTCCTTTATAGTCCTGCTCCCATGTCCCTCCTCACCCACCCAATCCCAGACAATGATTAATGGGCTCTGAGTTCCTATAGATTTGTACAAGCATTTAATTTTAATATTGGGCTCGTGTTGTAAATGTTCTTCTGTGGTTTGGCTTCTTTTCCTTAGAATCATTTTCAGATTAAAATGCTGTTTAGCATATCAAGAATTATCTCATTTTTATTGCTGACAGTATTACACTTTATGGTTTACTTTCTACAGGTATCTGTTGATAATCATCTACATTGTTTTGGGCCATTACTAAAAAATCTACTATGGATATTCATGTGCAGGTTTACCATATGGTGTATCCATTCATTATCATGCATAAATTCTAGATGTGGACTGGCCTGATCATAACGCATTATTTTTAAAGGGTAAGCAGACGTTTCTTAATGTATTGTATAGTTTCCCAACACGTGTTTTCAACTGTTCCACAGCCCTGCCTGCCCTTCTGTGTGATCCTTTTATAATTCTTTCTGGTGTCTGACATGCTAATACTGTTGTGGTTGTAATTCACATTCACTTAGTGATTCTGATGTCGAATAGCTTTTTCTTGCTCTCTTGCTATCTGTATATTCTTAAGACATCTGTTTATATTTTCTTCCCATCTTTAAAGTTAAAATTTACTGTAGTTGTTTCATATAGCATAAAGCTATACATACTTTTGTAGCAGTACGTGGTATTTCAATAATGCCGCAAATATCCATTATTTCTTTGTGTTGAATATTCTAATTTCTTTCTTCTGTCTTTTAGAAATACACAGTCCATTATTAACTAAAGTCAAGCTACTATGTTTCTCAGTTGTATCTAACTCTATCGGTTGATTGTCCTCTTTCTATCCTTGCATCCTCTGGATCTCCAGCCTCTGGTGAGCACCATTGTGCTTTCAACTTCTACTGTGTCAAGTGTTCCTATTCCACCTGGGAGTGTGCCTGTTTGCTAACTTCTGAGAATGTCTTATTTCATTTAACACATTGGCATTCAATTACGTGCAGATTGTCTAAGTTTCCATAATAAAATATTCTTACAAATCAACTTAAGGAAGAAAGAGTATATTCTAGCTCACAGTTCAAGGATACAGCCCACCATGGTGGCAAAGTCAAGGCAGCAAGAATTCCTAGGAGCTGGCCACAAAGCACCCAAAGTCAAGAAGCAGATGGTAGTCAAAGTTAGCATGCTATTCCTCAGCTTTCTCTGCCTTACAGAGTCCAGGATCCCCTTTCCATGGGTTAGTTCTACACACAGTTAAGATGGGTCTTCCCACACCAGTTAATAAAGTCAAGGAAATTCTCCACAGGCTCTCAGTTTCCCATCCCCAATGGTTCTATCTAGTTGACAGTTGTCACTAACCATCACACATGTTGTCACATATGACAAGACATTCTCTTCCATGACTGAATAATGTTGCACTGTGTATAAACACCATCTTTCTCTGTCCACCCATCCACTGATGGGCAGTTAAATTGTTTCCATTTCTTGTCTACTGTGAATAGTTTTGCAATAAACAAGGAGTGCAGATGTAATTAACATACTGATGTAATTCTATTTGGACATGTACTGGAATATATGATAGCTCTATTTTAAATTTTTATTGGCACTCCATATGATTTTCCATAGTGACAGTGCTAACATTGATTCCCTTCAGCATATGTGAGAGTTCCCTTTTGTTCAGATCCTCACCGTCATGTAGCTTTGGTGGTTTTAATAATAATCTTCCATCCCTGAGTGGGGTGATTTCTTTGATTTCTCTGATAATCAGTTACTGTTAGTCATTTTCCCATATACCTGTGGGCCATTTGCGTGTTTAAAGAAATCTTTGTCTAGTGTCCATTGTCTAATCAGGTTATTTGATTTTACAGTTGAGTGTTTGAGTTTATTTTGCACTCTATATCGTGTTTATATATTATAAATATTCTACATTTTCTGGGAGCCTGTCCAGCCTTAGAGGAACAGGCTGAGGCCGTAGACAGAGTTGGATGAGGGCCAAAAGACTGATGCTCTCTGGCCTTGTGACTTTCTCTATTCTTGGTGCTATTAACTGCTGGCTTCTGGAGACTTAAGTCTCTTGATTATTCTGTGGCTGAAATCCGCTGGATTCTTTTCTCTTTAACTCTCTGGGGCTTCTTTTCTCTTTATCTCTCTGTGCTTTATTTTTACGTTATAAACCTCTGTGGTTTATTAAATGCTGTATATTTTATAACTATCTATTACTGTTCTATGCTTCATTAAGTACTGAAAACTTAACTATTATTGTTCTGTGCTTCATTAAGTGCTGGGGAATTTAACTCTTTATTAACCCTTTATTACTGTTCTGTGCTAAAAACTTAACTCTTACTTGTGCTTAAATAAGTGCTAATATCTGGTGGCTAACATATGCTGTTTAGCAGTGGGGAATTAAATAAGAGGATTTATTGCTAGATGCCTCACTTCTCTGGCCAGGCAGCCAGAAGCTCTTCACTGACCAGGCTGGTTCAACCAGAGAGAAAAAGGAAAGGAAATATGTCACTCACAGAGACACACATGCACCTGATAAAACAGAAAATGGCTACATCGCTATATTTGGATGGATGGATGGATGGATGGATGGATGGATGGATGGATGGATGGGTGTGTGGGTGGCACAGAGCCCCTCCCCCCAAACCAAACCATCATCTTCATTTCTTTTCTCTTGCCTTTTATAGACAAAAGTCCTTAGAAAGAAAATAACCTCCTAGGTAAAATGTTACACAAAATGGGAGTTACAAAAGGATGTTGATATTAAGTTCAGAGCAGTGTTTCATTCTATATGCTCATTCTAAGTTCAAAGCAATAGTTTCACATGGCTTTGTCTTACCATAGTGCACACCTATAGCTTCATCTTTGGATCTGAATGTTTTTCCTTGAATGCAAATTTGTTCCGACCCTATTTCTCTTTTTAGTGTAAATATGAGAGCTCAATATATGTTTTTTTTATATGGCCTTTACTTACTATTATGAAGAGTGGGCAATTCAATTCTTGATTTTAACTTTATTGCATCTTTCTAGCAAAACAACTAATGCCATCTCTTAAAATTTTCTTCCTTAAATTATTCTAATCAAATCAAGAATTCTGTTATATCATTAATTCATCTTAACAGCATTAATTCATGAAAGTTCGTCTTTATGTTGATCTGCTGGAAATCTGCTCAATAGGGAGGGCTAATGTCCAGGGATTATTATATTAATTTAATAATGACAGGAGAGACATATCAGCTGCAAGAAGCAATCCTGAGATGAAGTCTCTTTGGGACCTCACTTCATAGAGCTGCTCACTCATCAGAGATCATGAAGAAGCAGTGTGCCGCCTTCAGGAAGGCCGCCTGCTAGCCTTACCCTTTGGCAGATGGCTCCTGACACAGACTGAGTTTATTTATAAATAGTATCTGTTTAAATGTATAATTTGAAAATATAATCTTCCTTTCTGTAGGTTGTCTCTCCTCGCTGCTGATTGGTCCTTGCCTCAGAATGTTTTGGTTCGATGATATCCCATTTGTCTACCTTCTTTTGTTTCTAATGCTTGGGGTTTGTACTCCCTTCCAGAATCCTTATCAGTGACAATGTCTTAAAACAGTTTCTCTATGTTTCTTTCTAGGCATTTCAAGGTAGCAGGCCTTGTATTTAAGCATTTAATCCATTCAGACTTGAGTTTTGTACCTGGCGGGAGACAGGTATCTACTTTTATTCATCTGTGTATGGATATGCAGTTTTCCAACCACTCTATTGAAAATATGGTACTTTCTTCAATTAATGCTATTTTTGCCTCCAAAGAAAGTACATACATAACTACACAAACAAAAAGATATCCCATGTTCAAAATTGTAAATATATGTGTATATATATACATATATATATGTATATATAGATATAGATATACACACACATATATATATATATATACATATGTATGTATATATATATTCATTCTATATATATACATTCAAACATTATTAGAGGGAGTGTGGAGATGACTCCGTATAGTGCTTTCCCCAGAAGCAGGAGAGCCTGAATGTAGCTTCCTAGCACCCAGATAAAAACAACACATTTGTAGTCCTAGTGCTGTAAGAGATGAACATATCCCTGAGCTCCCTTCCCAGCTAAACTAACTGAACAGGTAAGCTCCAAGTTCAGTGAAAAACCTTGTCTCTCTGAGAGAGATTGAAGAAGACACTGGACATCAACCTCTGACATTCATATACATATGAACACATTGACACGCCAGTGAATGAAAACATGCACATGCCATACACACATGCACACAGCCATATTATTAAGATTTTTTTTATCAAGGCTTAAGAATAACCACATACTCATTTCAAAATTAACATATTCCTATATTCTAGCAACAGACAAGTAGAAATTTAGAAACTTTAAGTATATCTCACAATAGCATCAAATATATTCAGTGCACAGGATTAAGTCCATAAGGAGTTTCAAGATCGGTAACTCAACACTCCAAGATGTTATGAGAAGTTGAGAACCAACGAGGTGATACAGTGCTTACAGGTTGGAAGACTTAGCTTTACCAAAGTGTTGGCTGCTCCCAAACTCAAACTCACTGCAATCTTAACAAAAATCAGAGAAAGCTTTCTTCTTGTAAAATTGGCTAGTTGCCTGAAATTTTCATATAAACATGCAAAAGTCAGCACGACTTTGAAAACATAAGCAAGTTGGAAGACTTTAACTAACTTAGAGGCATGATGAAGTCCTGGCACTAGTAACTATTGGTGTAAATATAGATGAATTGAGAATAGACAGTGCAGAAACACAGCACACAGAGGAGGAAAGAGCACACATTTTAGCAATCCACACTACAACATTTAGATATCCAAATTAAAAAATAACTGGGGGCTGGAGAGATGGTTCAGTGGTTAAGAGCATTGACTGCTCTTTCGGAGGCCCTGAGTACAATTCCCAGCAACCACATGGTGGCTCACAACCATCTGTAATGGGATCAGATGCCCTCTTCTGGTGTGTCTGAGGACAGCTACAGTGTACTCATATACATAAAATAAATAAATACATCTTTAAAAAATAACTTTGATACATATCTTATGCTCTCTCTAAAATGTAACTCAAATGTTGTTTTAAATAAAACCTACTAAGAGTATTTCCAGTTATACATTTTAAAAATATGTATTTTTTATAATTTTCAGCGTGCGCGCGCGTGTGTGTGTGTGTGTGTGTGTGTGTGTGTGTGTGTACAAGCGCGAATGCATAGGCGCGCACATGAGTGTTGGTTTTCATGGAGGCCAGAGGTGTGACCCTTTGCCCTTGCAGCTGAAGCTACAGGAAGTTGTGAGTCATCTAATATGAGTGCTGGGAACCAGACTTGGGTCTGCAGTCATGTGTGGTCTTAACCACTGAGCCACCTCCCTGCCCCCAGTTATATTTTACTACTTTGTTTTATTGTTACATTATCATCAGAATCTATCCTTCCTATTATTTCTGGTTTGATTTTTTTCCAGTGTGCTTCATGACAAGTTTCAGTTTAATTTTGTATGTGTCACAAGTCTACATAAAAGAATGTGTTCTGCGGTATTTTATATTTCCTATATGTTGTTAGGTCTGCTAACCATGTTGTTCAAGTATTCTGTCTGCTCCTGTTTTGGCTGTTTAACCTACTGAACACTGACAGGACCACGCTACAGTTTCCCACCTGGATCGTGATGTATTTTCTCTATAACCTCTCTGGCTTTTGTTCCCCGTGTGCCCTCCAGGCAGTGCTGTTTGAAATGTCAAGTGATAGAGTCCACCTGTTTATTCATACATCAAACACTCTCCGAGCTGTGTTTCCTGTCGGTTCTTGTGCTTCTGTCTAAGGATAATGAAACCAAAGAATCAGTCTAAGGGGGAAAGACTGAGAAAGAAATGCTTTGAAGGTAGGAGGCTTTTCTTATGCCGCGTGAGCTGGTAAGCAAGGGCTCATTGAAAGGGAACATTTTAACTAGTTTGGGGAAAGCATCCCCAAAGGAAGGAACATCTGTTGCACTTCAACACTGAAGTGGAAATGGCAGTTGGTCAGAGGCTTTGACAACGGCAGTCGGAAAGAGCCCTTCAAAGTCTATGGAGTGGACACTTAGTTCCTGATTTCCTCTGTTGAGTAGTAGAAACTTAGTTCCTGATTTCCTTAGCTGATGATGGCTGACAATTGTTGGCGTCGGCGGACTGTGGAAAGAAGTTGAGGTTAAGTGAGATGAGGAGAATGAAGCTCCCGTTATGACATTAGTGACTTTGGAAGTGGAGGAAGACAGACTGGTCCTGTCCCCAGACCTTGCAGGTGAACCATCTGCCTTATCCTGACAGCCAGAAGATCCCAACCAGACTCTGCCGTCCTCATCTCAGGCTTCCCACCCAGATCCTAGAACGGTGATGATGACTTTACTTTCCAAGTAACGGCCTCAAGTAAAAACTGAAAGATAGATGGGAACAGAGAGGCAAAGCACTGCAAAGATGCATAACGAACACAGCCGGGCTCAGAACAGAGGCATGTGAACGGGGAGTCTGTATGGGGCAATGAGAAACGAGGCAGCTGGGGAAGGTGGAGACAGACGTAAAGATCCTGGGAGACATCCTCGTGCATTTCCTTTCACGAGAATGATCTCATTCAAGTCACCACATAGAGTGCAACACGAGAGAAGCCCCCTGCCTTCTCTCGGAAGGTAGCGGTGGAGGAAAGTTACAGCGATTGTGCAAGTCAGATTGTCAAAAACAACTCTAGTGTTGATAACGAACGAATGACAGAACTTCCAGACAGACTGCCAGCTCCCTTCCAACATCCCTCTTTTTCCTGGTGCACAAACAATATGATTAGAATGATTTATTTGTTTACCAACCTATTCATTTTCAAATATTGCTTTTCAAGGCTCCATCACAACTGAGACTGGTAGACACAGGAACCAATTTGGGTAAAGAAGATGAAGTTTAAGGGGCTCTGAAAAAGTTTTCCATCTTTCCACAGGTTCCTGCCCCCTTCCTCACCCTAGCTTATGCTGTGTGACTGAGCACAAAACCAAGCCACTTTCTCCAGAGGGAGATGAGGAGATAGAGAAGCTTGGTCTTTGAGTGTTGGGAGCTGACTCCGAGCAGAAAGCGGCTATCATCTTTGCAGCCATCTCGAGCCATATACCCTGACAAGAGACTTGTTTTCAACAGCCCACAACAGCTGAGCACACTCTGCTAAACATCTTGTTTTTCTCACATATCTTGTTTTGCCGTTTAGTGCCCCCAGCTGCAAGGCTCACGTGGTATCCATGCTGCAAGGCACGTGGCATAGTGCCTTCAGCTGTGTTCCCCTCCTTGTCCACGAGGGCAAGGCACGTGGCAAAGGGTATAAATACCCAGGATTTCCTTTCAATAAAGAGAGACTTGATCAGAACCTCTGTCTTGTCTCCATTCTTCGAGTCTCTTACCCTTCCATCCCCACTCTCTCTCTCTTGCTAGACCCTGACCCGTGGACTGGAGCAGCAGAACAGGTCGTTACAGAGTGACCCCAACCATGGGGCCAAACGGGCCGTTACATAGTGGCACTTCAACGTTGGAGCTACAGTAAGCAGGATACAGTGAAGCACATGGGAATTGGAAGCGTGCATCCTCACTCCTGCGCTGGAGACCCTGTTGACTGACCCGAACAGATGGGACATTTGAGAGCCTTACGTCTCTGGAACACGCAGCCTCCATTACCATCTACTGATTAGGTCTCATGTTACTTGCAGCTGATGAATACAGTCTAGGATAATGTGTAATGAATATTTAATTTTTCTCTATGCTTTAAAATTCTACCTTGATTCCAGACCTGGAGTCCTACACTCTGTGTTACACAGCCTTATACAATGTCCCTTCCTTTGCTTTTTCCCACCACACAGTGGTTTTTCTTTTTAATATTTTAAAATGTTAACATGTTTTAAGTCTAATTGCCTTATTGGCAGCATATGTTCTTTGTGGACAACAGAGATTTTACACTTTTTCGTTCCACCAAATATGCACTGTTCTGGCTAATTTTAGGTCAACTTGAGTCAGGCTAGAGTCAGGCGAGAACCCCAATTGACTAATGCCTCCATAAGATGGGGCTATAGGCAAGCCTGTGGAGCACTTTAATTAGTGATCAGTGTGGGAGAGTCCAGCCCATTGTGGGTGAGGCCATCTCTGGGCTGTTGGCCCAGGGTTCTATAAGAAAGCAAGCTGAGCAAGCCATGGGAAACAAACCAGTAAGCAGCACTCCTCAGTGGCCTCTGCACCAGCCCCTGCCTTTAGGTTTCGGCCCTGCGTGAGTTCCTATCCTGACTTCCTTCAGTGATAGACTACAATGTGGAAGTGTAGTGAAATAAACCCCTTTCCTCCTCAACTTGCTTTTGGTCATGGTGTATCATCACAGCAAAAGAAACCCTAACTAGGAGAGGTATCTTGAATCCAAACTGTATGACTGTTCTTTTCTGTCTAATTTCTTACTTAAAAAAAAAAATGTTTCATGTGGTGTGTGTGTAGGTGTGTTACGTGTACAAGTATGCATGGCTGTGTGCACCTATTGAGTACATGGGGAAGCCAGGGAAAGATGCCTCATCTTATTCCCTTGAGACAGGATCTCTCACTGACCCTGGAGCTAAGCTGACAACCAGCAAGCCCCATGGATTCTCCTGTCTTTTCCCTTCTCCAGAGGACCAGAGTTACAGGGCTATGCATAGCCACACCCACGTTTTTTGTCTAAGTGCTGAGGATTCAGATTGAGGTTCTCATGCTTGTACTGTTACCACTGAGTCATCTCCCCAGGCCCTTGTTCTCGGCATCTTTGATACAGTTAAAGAGCAACATGACCACCTTTGTAAAGCAACTTTGATGTTATTTTCCTGAAAGTCATTTCAATTCAATGACAAAAACCAAATGGAGCAGCAAATGAAGGAAGCACCCAATGGTTCAAAACTGGCCCCAGATGTGCAGAACATAAATTCAGATGTACATGTGTGAACAAAATACCATCGATATAGGATCCTCTGCATACTTGGTTCACAGTAGTGAAGAATGTCGATGCTGTGTCTAAGACTTTTTAATGGTTTGGGGATATTGTATGGGAGGATTCATTTGAAGGATTTGAAGTATAGTTTAGCAAACGAAGACTACATTTCTCAAAGCACATATAAAACTTTGGCCAGCAAAAGTATTGACTTAGTATAACTTAAAAAGGCAGAAAATACCAAATTAGAAAAGAAATATTGAATATATACATACCCCAGGTTTCTAGTTTCAAAGTGTGACGATCAATTAAAGGCTTAGTCGCCATCCAGATGAACGATGAGATGGGAAACAGTGACTCAGAAATTCAAGGATGCTGTAGATACCGGTGCCCTGCCCTCTGAGGTGTGTGCACTGCACTGGGCGAGGACATGAACCAAAGCTCTCGCTGATGCTCGAAGCTCCAGCTGCACCATGCATGCCAGGCTGAGATGTCAGATGTAACATGTACCAGGACCTGTATTGTTCAGAGAGTGTAAGAATGAACACAGTCTTGGAGGGTTGGGATTTGAACAACTGGACTAAATAACAGTTCTCTTTATGAAGTTAGTTGCTTTATGTATTTTTTTTGTAACAAAATAAATTAATATAGCTTATTTTGTTATTCTAAAGGTATAAACATTTTAAATATTTGTTCCTAGACAAAAACCTAGCCAAAACAACTTGGGAAAATAATATAATAATTTTGTGTTTTGAATAATAAGATGAATAAATCCAAAACTCATAATGTTTCTCCCATGTAATATATATATTACATATTATATATTATAACATAATATATAATAACATAACATGATATTATATATTATAACATATATCATGTTATATATTATATGTTATATATTATAACATAATATATATTATATGGGGATATCTGGATTACAAATAGAAGAAAACATAACATTTTTTAAAGGCCACATTTAGAAAAAGCACTATATATAGATTTCTCATTTTAGAGTCATTGATAGAATAAAACATTTTATGAAAAACAAAGAACTAGACCTCGATTCCGTCATTTCATTCTTCACAGAGTCTGCTTTTGGTTTGTTTGCTTTGGAGGAGCAGACAGATGATCAGTGGTGGGACATCATGTGGTCCATGATTAAAAGAAGGGCTAATCAAGTTTCTCCATTTATAATCTCACTTTGTCTTAGAAACTTTTACACAACCCCAGACTGCAGGTGGTATATGTACATGTACACACACACACACACACACACCAAATATTCACTGATAGGAAGTTGTTAATATTTTTTAATATAATGATTTGGTAAAAACATGTACTTTGATCACTTATTAAAGACAGAAGCAAGTGGGCATAGTAATGAGGTGGGTGGTGATTTTTTGCATGAAGAATTAAATCCTGGCTTAGGAGTTGAACCTGCAGAGAATAGAACATCTTGAATATCTTCAGAGTTGATAAATATTTTACTTTTGGAATCACTAGTGCTGAGAATGAAGTTTCCCATAAATACATTACTCCATATTGGTAGTATGGCAGAAATATGTTTAGGGCAACTTCAAAAATATTTGGATATTCTGTCCTAAACCCTAGGTCAAAATTCATGTAACTTTTTTTTTAATGGAACTCAAGCCAGCAACTTAAACTGCAGTTAAAAAAAAACAAACAGTTTAACACATTATAATCCTAACATACGCTAATTTGATATTTATTTCTGAGGAATGATGGTAGAAAATGTCATGTTTGTTTTCTAAAACTTAGCCACCATGTTTCCGTAACAGCAGAAACGTTTGTCATGTAGTAAACTCACAATAATTCATAAGGTAGGATGGTCTTCAACCCATGCTATTTCGGACAGGATCCGTTGGTGCTGTGTGGTTCTGAGGGTGTGTGCAAAGAGAGACTGTTGTGTGTTCAGAGCCAAGCCCAGCGTGAAGCTGCACCATGCCACACAGGTAAGCACTGCCAGAAACACCTTAGATTTATTATGGTTTTGGATCAATTTTTGTTGTTAACAATTTCCTAAAGTTTTTATGGCTGCCAACTTTCACCCCACCCCCTCCATTCAGTCTTGTGACTCTACATGAGGTCACGACCACAGTTTCAGTTGGGAAATTAAACTTAACAGCACCTAGAAGAGTAAGCATGTCGTCATCAGGCAGACCCTCATTCAAAGTACAAAGTTACAGCTAGAGAGAGGTCTCGGTGGGTAGAACCCTTGCCGCTCTTGCAGAGGATCTGGATTTCGTTCCCATCGTTCACACTGTGGCTCCCAACACTCCACAGTCCCAGTCCTAGAGTCTGGACTCTCCTGGCTTCTGTAGGAGGCACACTATAAATGTGCCTGTGTGTAGCAAAACGACGCAAACATAAAAATGAAAACAAATATTTAAATAAAGCAAGGATCCAAGAGTCAGTCTAGCTCTATAGCTCCCTGAAGCAGCAGAACCTGATAAACAGAGAAAGAGAAGAGACCTGTGGGTGAGTAGAGCAGATACAGGGCTGAAGTGCCACAGACAGACGGACTGATGGACGGGCTGTGCACAGGCTCAGCTAGTTGCCGTGACAGTGCTTTATCCTTCTAGTCCATCGACGCTCTTACCTCATATCCTGCATTCCTAGAATAGGGTAGATTAGTGTGTTAGGTACTTCTGTTGCTACAACCAAATACCTAACAAAGCAAGTGGAAGGAAGGGAGGGAGGGAGGGAGAGGGGGAGGGAGGGAGGGAGGGAGGGTGGGAGGGAGGAACAGAGGGAGGGAGGGAGGGAAGGAGGGAAGGAAGGAAGGAGGGTGGGTTTATTCTGGCTCTCAGTTTAAAGGCATGGTGCATTGGTGCATCGTGGCAGGGGAGGCATGGTGACAGGAACTCTAGGCAGCCAATCAGTTTGCAACCAGACAGGAGGCAGAGAGTGATGAGTGCCTAGCTTGCTTTCTCCTTTTTTTTTTTATTTTTTGAGGGGGGGTGTACAGGATCCAGACCTGAAGAACAGGTCCGTGAGAGTGGCCCCATAGGTTCGTATATTTGAAAGCTTAACCCCTAGTTGGTGAGACAGTTTTGGAAAAGATTAGCAGCACAGACTTGTTGGAGGAGGTGTGCCAGTAGGCTTTGAGGTTTCAAAAGTCCATGCCGGGCCCAGCCTCTCTGTGTAAGCTCTAAGCTACCAATTCCATGCCATGCCCACCTCTCTGCTGCCATGTTTCACACCATGATGATAAAAACTGTAAGCAAGCCCCCAAATTAAAAACTTTCTTTTATAAGTACTTTAATCACGGTGTGTTGTCATAATAATAGAAATACCTGAGGCTGTTCACAGTTAAGTTGGACCTTTCCAATTCAGTTACCCTTATCTAGGTAAATTCTCACAGGAATGCTCAGAGGCCCATCTTCTATGTGAATCTAGACACTAGTTAACATGACAATATTAGCCAACACAATTAGTGTATAACTTATGGAATTGCTACAAAGATAAAATGTATCAAACATACAAAGTACCAAGTGTTGCACGTGCTACAAAATAAATACTAAAGTAACATTGGCTTCTTGCCGGCAGTATTCAATTAGAAGATGAGCATACTGGCAGTATGTAAGGTAAGGATTTTCATACAAGGATTACGCCTTCCCTAACTGGAAGCTGGCCAAGAATTTTGTGTCAAACTAAAGAGCCTTGTGTTTGGTATTGGATGATGAGTTAGAACCTCACAGGGCAGTTAGAACGTTCTGCTGAGGAGACCTGGATGCGCTGGAAAAGCTACCGTCCTAGTGATATACCCCATCAACACATTTACCTGGGAAGTCAGGGGCATAGGCACTAGCAAAGACAAATGGTGAACAGGGCAGGATATAGGCTGTAATATTAGTGCCTCAGAAGAATCACATAAAGAATTTAATAATTAAAAAGTCGGCGTCTCTATATTAAAAAGTACCTGAAAGAGGAACTAGGGGAACTGCAGAAGGAACAGGTAGGAAAGCAATTGAAAAAGGGACCAGAATTCAGTTTACTTAATTAGCAATCAGCAAATGATTTCCAACTGGTGGGACGTTTAACATTTTGTGCACATCTAATGTTATAGCTTTGTGGGCTAGGTAACACCCATGTTGTGAGGGGCAGCTCCGTTTCATGGTAATGTCATAGCTTATGGTTGAACGTCAGCTTTGACGGAGGCCATCACTGCAGAATTCTCTATCTTAATCCTTTATAGCATTTATGCCCCTAAACGTTTCTTGAGATGGAATATTTGTTGACATTCTCCATACTCTAGCATGGCAATATCTTAGTCTAATCAGCATAATCCTATCAGTATGATAATGCAGAACCTTGAGGAAATGAAAGGCTATCTGGATTCCTGCAAAACATGTTATCCACTGGGCTAGTGAGTTAATATCTCCCAAGGCAGCTCAGTGACGATATATGCTGCCCTTACTATCTTCAAGCAAAGTGCTTTCAGTGAGTAGTATTAACAGCAATGGAGTAAAAGGAACTTTCTAGATCAATAGTTGATTATTGAGCACAGATAAGACCACCACTTCTGCTCTGAGGGAACTGCCCGGAGCCCTCAGGACACAGGCACTGAGGAGCAGCCTAGGACAGGATCCTTCCAGTGTCCATCTGCCCCCTGAGCTGACCCTGTGCCACAGCTCTCTGTATCCAAATCCCGCCGGGAGAGAGCTGGTCTCCCAGGAGTGCTGACACACCTGACAGCACAGTAGAACATATTAGAACAGGGTCTAGAAAGTTTTCAAATTATACATACCATTGTAAGATTTGTTAAATCGAGTTATTTGAAACAGTCAGATGAAGTGGAAACTTCTAGTTTCTTTGGAAAGTTAATTATGTCAAATGATGTTTTGCTGAGGCACACAGGTGAAAGAATGTCTTTCTAAAGCAGACACGTGGAAGAATGTCTTCCTGAAGCAGACACAGCTGAAAAGGATGTTTTGTTATAGTAGACACACGAAAGAGGAAGGAGTATAAATATGACACCACAGACAGCGAGAGACAAGCACAGAGAAGTGGTTTGGTTTGCTTCAACTCCCTATTCTTCGCTAAGGACACACATGCATTGGTTCACCTTACATAGATAGCATTGTTGAACTCAACTTGTGGTAATGCCGCCATTGAGAGAAGCTCACCAAAGAACTGTTCTTGAGATTCCTGCGGCAGTTTGCTGCTTTTGTGGCCTCACCTTAGGCCGTTTGGTGAGCCTGGTGGTTTCTTCAGGATTGAACTACAGCTGCCTGGTGTCTGCTTGCTGAAAGGCCTGGACTGTAGCTGCTGGTTTATGCCTGGAGTCTGCCTGCCTAGAGGACTGGTCTGCAGCTGCTGAATCATATTTGGTGTTTGCTACAGGGCTGAACTGCTGCCAAAGAAGATCAAGCTCACCCCCAAAGAACTATTGCTGAAAAGGTCCACTTTCCCCGTATCCTAATAACTTTTCTACTACTTCTGCTGGGTGGTGGGCTAGAGGAGAGGTTGAACGTTTATTAAAAGTAGGTTGCAAAAAATGTATACATACAGTGAGAAGACAGCCTGAATAAAAATTCATGCACTAAAAATAAATAAAGAAAAAAGATAAGTTGCTTATCAGGTAATGTGAAGATGCGTTAACTTAGTCAATCTATGTAACTACATCAGGTAGCAGTAAATCAACTTATCGTTCAGCTTGTGAGGCTAAATCGCCCGCCTCCAGATTCTGTGTTTCCTGAAGTATCCAACAGACAGGGGAATGGCTGGGGTGGTAGATTTCCTCCATCCTTTTAGCTCTGCTGCTGGAATGAAGTGAAAACTTAAGGGTTCTTTGGAGAGTCAGTCGTGTTGGACGGTGTTTTCCCGGGGCAAACACGTGAAGGAACGTTTAGCTGAAATAGACACAGGTAAAAGGCTAAGACAGACTTGTGAAGCAATGTTTAGACTCGTAAGGCAGACATAGGTGAAAGGATGTTCTGCTAAAGCAAGCACATGAAAGGACACACGATTCTTTGCTAAGGACACGCATGTATTGTTCTGCCTTACATTGCATACTTGAGCTGCATTTGTCAGGACTCCATAGAGAAAAGTGCACCCAAAACTTCTGGTGGTGTGCTGCAGTTTCTTGCTGTTTCCTTAGACTCAGGCTGATTGGCAGTGATGTCAGCTGAGGCATGACACGTGGAGGACACGTGATGTTTGGAGGGAGTGTAAATAGGACTCGATGGCCAGTGATGGGGGCTAAGCTAGGCTTGCTTATAGAGCTCGCTCTGCAATGCTTGTTGGTGTCCTATCTTCGCTAATCTTCATTTTGCTGAGAGAGGTAGAGCTAAGAATTTTGCTTGGTGTTGTCCCTGGTCCCTCCTGCTGACTAGTGCCGAGGCTGAGGCCTGGCTGTCTCTGCTAGGGAGTGTCACAGCTACTGATCCGTGTTTGCTATCCTGCCTCTACCACACTGGACTACTCATATATCCCTAAAGTGTTGCGAGTGGATCAAGCTGCTGCTGCTGACTCCTGTGCACTCTATCTTACTGCAAAAAGTGGGATATGACCGAGGAAGCCACTGGACGCTGGCCTCCGAACTCCACAATTATTCACACAGGTAAATATATATATTTGTGTGTGTAGTCAACCTCTGGCCTCCACATTCATGCACACACATGTATATGTGCATCTGTGCACACTTGTATTCACATATATGACCACACACATATACACATGGAAATAAAAAAGAAGAAATTTGAGTCATATTGGCAGGAAGTATGAGATTCTTGAACTGGGCCAGGAACATGGTGCCTTGGAAAGTTAAGAAGCCCCCATAGAGATCAATAGGCTGAGACTTAGCCGCTGATGACTGAAAGGGCCAACTGGGCAGAAGCACTCAGGTGATCGCCATCCCCAGGGCTTAGATCAGGTAGGAGAACCTAATTGAATGTTTTAGAAATGCATACTGAAGTTACATTCCTGGTTGCCACTCTTTATATCTGTGACCGCTGACAACTTAATTTTCTTTGTCGAGCCTCAATTTCTCATCTGTAAAACTGAGCTGATCACGGCACATCAATCACAGAACAGTAGGAAGAGGTATACACTGTCACCAGAGACAAGTTTTAGACAGCACTGGAAGCACTTTAGGGAGTTAGGGAATACATTAAGGATGGACCAATAAGCAATTTTACTGAGACTATGTTCCTGGAATAGCAGGCCAGATGGGGAAAAGAGTGTAGGTGTCTCCAGTGTTTCTGCAAAAGGAATATTCAGGAAAATGTGTGTACAAGAAAAATAAAACCCTTTTCTCCCACTGTGCTGACTAGTGTTCTGTCCACTTGACACAACCATTTGTCACTTGAGAAGAAGGAACCTTAATTGAGAAAAATGCCTCTATAAGATCCAGCTGTAAGGAATTTTCTTAATTAGTGATTGATGTGGGAGGGCCCAGCCAGAAGTGGGTGGGACCACTCCTGGGCTTGTGGTCCTGGGTTCTGTAAGAAAGCAGGCTGAGTAAGCCATACCTCCCCGTGCCCTCCGAATCAACTCCTGTCTCCAGGTTCCTGTCCTGGTTGAGTTCCTGTTCTGACTTTCTTCAGTTATGAACAATAATGTAGAATAAGCCTAATAAACCTTTTGCTTCCCAAGTTGTTTTTGGTCATGATGTTTCATCACGGCAATAGAAACCCAAGTTCTGTTTTGTTTCACACATGTTTATCCTTCCTGACCCTTTCACTCTCTTTAATTTCATTTTAAGTTAATCTCATTTTATTGTGTGTTTGTTTGGCAGTAGTACATGTGTTTGTACACATTTGTGAGTAAACAATATGGAGGCCAGATTCTATAGCATCGTCCTCCATTGTTTTCTGTCCTACCTTTTGAGATAGAGTCTCATACTGAACCTGGAGCTTGCTGAATTGGCTAGGTTGACTGGCTAATGGACTCTAGGCATCTTCCTGTCTCTGCTGAGATGTGCTGCAGTACCTGGATTTTCTGAGGATTCTAAGGGTTCAACTCAGGTCATCATGCTTGTACAGAAATCTGCCTAGCACTTCTTTAGTCTGGACATGTAGATTCCTGTATGATACACATTTGATTTGAACCCTTCCTTACTCACTCACTGCCTTCCCACACAGACTACATTCCTCCTGCTTTCCAGTCCCATGCAGTCCGTCATGCTCTCTCCTTTCCTGTTCTTCTCTCCCTCAAGAATTGCCCTTTCCTCTCTGGGTTTTCACAATGCTTATGTATTAAGATAAGTCTATATTCTATGCAAGTGGCTGCATTGTCTCAAAGAAAGGGTAGATAGCATCTTAAGGACCATTAGTCAATGGTGTTCTCTGGCATACACACACACACACACACACACACTCCAATGAAAGACCGAAGCTACAACCAGATGCAAAGAACAGGGAAGATGGCCATTGTTGTTTTGTTTAGTGCAGTACTTGAGCCTGACTACATTCGAAGGCAAGAGAAGGAGTTGGTTTTGTTTGGGTCATTGTTTAGCTCGCACTTCTGAGGACGCAGGGCATGGTGGCGGAGTTACAGTAGCTATATCACAGTAGCAGGAACATGTGTGAGACATAAGCCCATGGCCAGACAGGAAACCAGAGAGTGACTCAGAGGTCAAAATGATTCTTATAATAAACTTGATCTTATGAGAACAAAGTTAGCATCTCATAGGAACTAACTCTTTCCGACCACAGCACCTCCATTAATGTAATGACTTGCAATTGCATCCTATCTTTTATAAGAGGTCCCCACCATCTCCTATCACTGCCACACCAAAAACCAAAATTCTAGAATTTGAGCCCAGGGTGACGCTTTCAGCACCTTCCCTGTCAACAGCTCATCTTAGTCCCCAGCTGCTTCCATGGCCTGAGACAGGCTCACTCCAGTGAGCAAGGCGTGAGGTCTCTGCAGCTTCCCCCCTCCCTTCTGCAGGGCACGCTTGTGTCTTTGTCAGCATATGCTTTCTTGCTTCCCTCCGCCCTCATTGACCTAAAACAATATATTTAAGCCTGTCACGTATCAAAATACAACGTGATATCATGCATGATACTACCTAGCACAGCATGAACAGTTGTGGGAAGAAATCTGATCCACTCATAACTAGTGCCACAGTGTCCTATCTGGTATGATCAAATAGTCCCGACTACCACAGTGCCAAATCCAGGATTTAAGATGACTAGAAATTGATGACAATCGTGGTTATTTCTACATATCAATGTCTTCGTCAGGAATAGAAGTGGAGTGGAATCTTCAAAGCCTTTAATATTTTGGCTATTTTGTTAATGATTTTGTTGTTCTGGGCACTTGGCTTTCTGAGAAAGTTCTCACTATGTAGCTGTGACTGCCCTTGAGCTATGTGGAACAGGCTGATATCAAACTCACAGAGATCCACCTGCCTCTGCTTCCCAAGAGCTGGAATCAAAGGTATGCACAACCCTCTGGTGTGTTACCCTACTTATGTCAACCTTTACCACACTCTTCCAACGGTTAAGTGTTTATGTCCTCTGTCTCAAAAGATCGAGGGTATTAACTGAAGCTGCAGGTAAGCTAACTAAATAGAAACAGGTTCAAATTTATATAAAAATTTCAAAGATCTGGATAGTGAGGACTACTTACGTGTTGTATCATCTTTTCCTGAAAGAAGTGGACTCCAGGGGAGAGATTTCTGACTGGCCATCTTTTTCCCCAGGCCTATCCACCAGTTTTGGGAAGACTGGACACAGTGGAGCAAAGGTACTCAGGGTGGTGCACCTCTGGAGGGTGGAGTGGTGCACGTGGGGTCTGCCATCAGAAAAAAAAAAAAAAACCCTGTTCTGTCTTCAGATGTGACTGATACTGATTTCAGTCTGTTGTAGCTTCTTGGTTTCATTCACTCAGAAATGTTGGTTTATTTGGTGTTTGTTATATGAGAAGCCCCATTAATCTCGAATTCTAGGCAAATAGGGTCAGTATAAAGACTTATACTTCATGTGCTTTACGTTTCATTACTGAGTTTTATGCTGTTATACTTAGGTAATGCTAATATAGAATGCTAATCTACTTAGCTTTGGCGGTGGATCATAAAAGGAATGTAGAAGATAGAGCACTAGAGAACCCAGATGAGCTCACTGAAATAGCAAACTTAGTGTGTGTGTTCCTGATACTTTAAGAAGAGGAGATTCTGTTGCCTTCAGAGGAGAACAACTTTGTAGAGCTTTAGACAGTTGACCATCTTGGCATAAACAGATGACTTGCAGTAATCACTGTGTCCTGAGAATACTGTGACATCTTTGGTCTTGGCTATAACTTAAGGCCAAAGGGGGAGGTCAAAGGCTGTGCAGAATTAAATCCCAAATGATTATTTATTGCGAGCCAGCTTTCTATCCCTGTGCTTCTAAGAAAACTACCATTTTTGGAATCTTGAGAGTGAGCCCAGAGGTCACCAAGGTCAGTGTGCTGTTTGCTTGGCAATGGGATGGTTTCTTTAAGAATCTGGCCTTTCAGTGAAATGCTTTTGTCGGGACACTTGGGTCCTTGAATGTGATGGACCACACTGGCTTCACTTCTGCAATCAGGCAAGGGACTCTGGGACTAAGGGGAGGGGAGATGTGTAGACACCAGAAAGAACTGATCACAGAAAAACTTGACTACTACAGTCACTAGATTTGTGTCCTGGAGAATTTACTTTTTTCCCCACTTTTGTTTATACCCAAAGACTAATGCTGCCCTCAGCCTTGCTTAGAGAAGCATCTTTATTTATTTTTTCTTTTTTTGCTACAGGAGGTATTTAATGCATAAACTCAGAATGGATCAAAGTGTTGAGAGCCATTGACTGTTGAGTGTTCAACCCTCCATGGGGACCTCTGTACCATTTCCGCTGAGGCCCAGGGAGCATCAGTAAGACGATCATGATGCAAGCGGAATGGACAGAAGCTCAGAAGGCTGAGAAGTGCAGGGCAAAGCATCTGCTGGACAAGGCATGACACTGTACTCATGAATTCACAGCCGCTGGTGTTACCTGCACAGGATGGGGCCTTGAGCTTTTCAACATGAAAAAGCAGGGCAGGGTTTCCTGGGGGCCCACTCTTCCTGGGGGAACTACTGGCAGTCAATGGATCAGATACAGAGAGAGTCTGTTCTTTTCTTCAGTGTTCTAGTCATTGATAAATCCCATAAGCCCCTGTAAATAACTTCTTCCCCATGCTCATACAAGCCACCCTAATTAAACTCAGTAGGACACAGTAAAAAAGACAGGAAGGATATTTGTTTGAAAAAAACAGAAAAAAATTCAGCAGGAGGAGAAACGAGTTAGGCCAACAAGGGTGAAAATGACCAAAATTATTATATACATGTATGACATTGTTAGATAGTATTCTTAAAGTATCAGTTTTCCTATATATTAGATGGATACACATGGAAATACTTTATGTATGTAATGTGCTTGCTGAGCCTTTAACATTCAGTTTTGTAAAAGTTATTAGCTTGTAAAAATGCTGCAATAATCTATCAAACGTGTGGCTTCTCTGAAGGATTTTGGTTGAATTTCTTTAAATAAAAAACAGAGGTGGATCTGATGCACTGTGTTGTTGATATTAACACATTGCCTCACTATAATTATCATCTGGATATTTCAGTCTTGTTCATAATTAGACTTGCAAATTACAATTAGCAGAGGAAGGTGCCAGTCACCAGGAATGACAACCAGAAAGCCTTAAGCTGTGTTCCTCACAGCATGGCAAAAGAGACTCTGACTGAATAACAGTGGCCGTGTCCCCTCTCCGAATCATATCACTCTTTTTTGGGGGGCTATGCCAAATACCACACTTTGCCCAAGAGGCTAATCCCTTTGGAGCCTGTAAACTCCATCATACACCTAAGTTCGAAATCAGTAGAGCCACTATTTGAAAGTGTGTGTGTGTCAGGGTTTACTTTTTGGTATTGTCCCTCAGGTGCTGTCTACCTTGGTTTTGAGACAGAATCTCTCACTGACTAGGAATCTGTCCAACTGGAGAAGCGCCCTAGCAAGCACGTTTCAGAGGTCTACTTTTTTCTTCCCCAGCTTTGGGCTTATGAATGCATTCTACTGTGCCTGACATTTCTACATGGGTTCCGGAGATGAAACTAAGTCCCTGCGTTTGTAAAACAAGCACGTCAGCAGCTGCACCATCTCTCCCGTCTCCGTTTTATTTTTTCAGTCTGCTTTGCTGTGGGTTAGTCCGAATGATTCCTACCCTCTGTGAAAAAAGAGATGACTTTGTGGATCCTGAGCTAGATAAACCAGTTAATCCTTGGATCAGTCATCGTTTCTTATGGAGTCCTGGAGAATAGCCATGTGTGACATAATTAAAATTGTTTTCCCTCACATTTCAAAGACTGCACATAAAAATGGAGACACAGAGACCAAGAGTGGACATGTTTGCTTCTGTGACTCCTGGAGTTCACTCAGCCTGTGATTGACTTGTTTCAGGGAGGGGCGGGTGTGTGTGTGTGTGTGTGTGTGTGTGTGTGTGTGTAAGTCTCCATTGGTTTCGGATGCTTGCTAAGCACACTGCATTCCTTTCTGTTCTAGAATCCAGGGAAAGTCTCCTGCCCAATCAGGTTCTTGGTGATGCTGGCACTGCTGATCCAGATGATAAAATCCCAGCCTTCATGTGGGTCCAGCTGAACCCAGAAGAACAAGTGAGCAGAGGGAACTCCCAAGTTAAACAATATGATTTGCTCATCATTGTCACAGAAGTCACAAATGTTATCACTTTGTTTCTTACTCAGTTTCCTATACAATAGCCCTTTAGTAATTGCCTGCTTCTCCACCTTCCTAAGATTAGAACCCAGGATCTGGACCAATAGTCAATGTTAGCAGGAGATACCAAACTAGGGCTGGGGAATGGCTTAGAAGCAGATTACTGAGCTTTAGCCTAAGGATAAAAATAGTAAAATAAAATAATATAATGATATACTCAATGTAAGTGTCTTTGGAGAATGGCATAGTTACTGAATCAAGCTGTGCCCAATTTTTCACCCTTGCAATGGGTTATTATTGATCAGGAGACCCTTCGGATCTTCACTGAGATATATCCTTGGCTGATTTTGGTCTTCTACATAAGCCCCAACTAGTCATCAAAGCCTGGGCAGCCTGGACTGACAGGCACCCCAGCTTTCTTCCATGGAGCCTTTTTATAACATGAAACTATGTGTTGGAACATGCAATGACAGTTACCACAGACAACCTGGCTCTATGCAGGTACCAAAATGGATGAATGACTCAGATCTGATGTCTAGTTTTCTAACACCAACATTTTAGCATCAGGTAAAAACTCTAAAGCCATAACCCAGTTCTTAGGAAAATGTGGAGAGATGTTAATTCATTGAGATTGTCTGACAGAAGGAAGAGATTCAAATAAAAGTTAATTTGAATTATAGAAAACAATCCGGCCTAGGGCAGAGTGAATATATGTTGACACCAACACAGCTTCTGTTTCTTGCATCTTCCGCTCTTTGTATTTACCTTATAAGAATCATGTGGCAGGCTGGGTGGTGGTGGCACACACCTTTAATCCCAGCACTTGGGAGGCAGAGGCAGGCAAATCTCTGAGTTTGAGACCAGCCTGGTCTGTAGAGTGAGTTCCAGGACAGCCAGGGCTCCACAGAGAAAAAAACAAAAAGGAATCTTGTGAAGGTTAGGTAGCTGGGTAGAAATGAGTCTCCAGCTCTGTTGGGCCTGAAGAAGGGGGAAACTAGCACAACCTCACTCCCAAGGCTCGGGCAAAGAGCATCATTACTGAATTAACTAGAACTGAAAGCAGCGGTCACTGGGACTGTTGAGGGGTTTGGAAGTCTCTGAGTTTCAGGACAGACGACAATGTTGGCTCTGATCTACTTGTCCTCACAAGGCCATGAAAGAAACACGAAAGAACTGTGCAGGAAGCTAATCTTCCTGTTTCCAAGGATGTGAGAGTACACGGAGGTCTGTGAGCCGGGGAGTTTCCTTTAGGGACTACAATGGGATGTGGAGGCTACTGCTTGGAACCAGCGGCCTCTGCTCTTA
Source organism: Grammomys surdaster (assembly GCF_004785775.1). NCBI lineage: Eukaryota > Metazoa > Chordata > Mammalia > Rodentia > Muridae > Grammomys > Grammomys surdaster. Next base: position 1,153,500 of record NW_021620536.1, on the reverse strand, counting down.
GAGAAAGCTTCCTCTTTCACTGTCTGTGGGACTCCTGTGATTGTGGATGGGCACTACTGTGCTTCCTATTTGTTTGTTTATTGTTGTTCTTTATTGTTTTGCTTTGTCAACTTGATACAAACTAGAGTCATCTGAAAGGACAAAACATTAGCTGAGAAAATGCTTCTATGAGAACTGCCTGCAGGCAAGCCTGTGGGGCGGTTTTTACTTGATGTGTGACTGATGTGGGAGGGTACAGCCCATGGTGGGTGGTGCCATGCTCTGGGCAGGTGGTTCAGGATTGTATGAGCAAACAAGCCAGTAATCAGAATTCCTTCATGGGCTTTGCTACAGTTCCTGCCTCCAGGTTTCTGCTTTGATTTTCTGTCTCAGATTCCTCCTGTGACACTGGAAGGTGAGAGTACCTGAAATAAACCCTTTTCTCCTCAAGTAGAAACCCTAAGACACCCCGTGAGCTGATATATGAAAATGGCTGCCTAGCAGCTCAGAGAACAGCCATTAAAACCAGCCATTAGCACCGCTGTAGTGCTGCCGAGGAAGACAGAGAATATAAATAATTCAGAGCAGCATCAGTATGTCTTTCTGGAAATGGAACCGTGGCTTCCCATGCCCAATTTCAGGAAAATAATTGTGGGAAAAAGTCTACACCGAAATGTGTACATGTGGTCCAAGATCTGTGTCTATTAAATATGCCAAAGCATAAGGCCAAACATCCAGCTAGTGAGACAAAATTCTACTGGCTGTCCTGGAACTCCCTCTGCAGATCAGGCAGCCCTTTGGGGACTCTGGAGCACTCTTCCCATTAATGAAAAATCTTCACCAAACCCTGCTTAACGCTCAACACTGTAACACTAAAACACTGGGGATTAGATTTTGACATATGAATTTAGGGGCTGATATATGTTCACATCATAGAACATTTTTGTAGGGAACATTTCATTTCTTCAATAGGGCATGCAAATATATAATTAAATACATTTCCTATCTCAATAAAGTATTTATGAAAATTATGCACATAATCAAAAGAAACTCTTAGTAAATTACACTATATACAGGTTACAGTCTCATCTTATTCCAATTGAAAATTAAGAAACACACAATAAAGTAAAAAAAAAAATTTTTTTTTTGAGACAGGGTTTCTCTGTGTAACCCTGGCTGTCCTGGAACTCACTCTGTAGACCAGGCTGGCCTTGAACTCAGAAATCCACCTGCTTCTGCCTCCCAAGTGCTGGGATTAAAGGCGTGTGCCACCACTGCCTGGCATGAAGCAAAATTTTTAAAATTTTGAAAAGACATAGTAATCCAAAGATCTTGGGAAATTGAACGATTCTAAAACAATGGAGTGCAAATAAAAATGATAGCGCAGAGATAATTTTTAATGAAGAATTTATAATATCACAACAGACACATAGAAATTAGAAACAAGAAACAAACAACAACAGCAACCCTGAAGTAGATCGATAGAAGAGACCGTCTGCTGTTGAAAAGCCTGCAGTCAGATGAATTCAGTGTTGAACTTCCAACTTACTAAAAAAAAGAATTCCAATCTTATTTAAATTATTATAGCTGTGAGAAATGGGAGTGTTCCTTGGGTAATTTTATGAAGTCAGCATAACAATACCACAGCCCGCAAAAGCAACAGCAGCCACTGGAAAGCTAGATCTGCTTTTCTTCCTAGTACAGATGCCAAACACATGAAAAACATGACAAAGGCTATAACAGGGGAAGAATGTCCACTCCATAGCGGGCTTTAACAAAGGAAGAAAATATGGTTCAGTTCAAGAAGTCTGGTTCCATATTGATTACCAGCCATTATCAATAACTTATGAAGGGGAATTTGACAGAGGACAAGTCACCAACGTGAAAGGAAATGGTAAGTGAAACAGGAAGGAGATGTAGACAGTTAAGGAAGGCACGCTAGTAATGGTTTACGTACAAAACGTTAAACCTTTACGCATCGTCGGGACTCACACAAATATCTCCATAATTATTTACTCTGACATCTCTGCCACCAACGAGACAGAGGGATTCATAACAGAAAAGAGATGAAGTTACCTTTTCGGAATACATGCCTCCTTCTTCTTAGAAAGTTCTCTTGAGGCTTCCATGATCAGACACGAGATTTGATTGCATTAGATTAAACACAAGATAAACTGCAGAGAAGACTGGCTCCTGCCTACCCGGGAAATAGCCCTTGGTTACATGGGAAGAACATTTGATTCGGAAGATAGATGTTGTATGTAACATTGTTAGGTGAGTTTGGTAAGAAAGGTACAGGGCACAGTATGAAAACTACAAACACCTATCATCTAGGTTAGAAATGATAGTGTTATAAACATGTCAATTGTCTAAAAATTATACACAAATATAATTTTGAGTATTATTTTCCTTTTACATAAAGCACCATTAAGAGTGCTTTATGGGCAAAGGTGCTCAATGGGTAAAGGCACTTGCTATGAAGCCTGATGATCTAGGTTTGGTACCCAGGACCACATGCTGGAAGGAGAAAGCCTCTCCTTTATCCTCTGACCTCCATATGAGTGCTGAGTCATGCATATATACGTAAATGCAATAAAAATGTTGAAAAGAACACTGGATGCTGTCCTACGCACAGTAGGTACATTACTATACAATGACTGGGGATTTTTTATATAGTAGGTTTAAAATAACTATTTCTTGTTCCCTGTTCAGTTAATGGTTGGAGTAAAGAGTTAAAACCAGAAGACTGGAGAGAGGGGCTAAGGAAAAGGGAGACAGATGAACGAGTTCCCACAGTGGGGTGGCAAAAAGAGAGGAGGGGGGGATGGAGGAAAGAGGGGGCTCTCCATTGCTTTCATTTTGCACAGTTTAGTCAAGCTGTTTGTGCTCTAGGATCAACAATGGAGCATCATAAAATAGAGGTTCTAGATTTCGCCCCAGTTCCTGAGACAAATCGCACACCGCTGTCAGGAATCACTGGCTGGATACACCCAGCCTTTGCTCACTTCAGATTTTGAGAACATAAACAGTGTTTCCCATGAGAGGGTTAGCATCTAATCCTCGTATGTGAGGAATGACTCATCTCTCTCAGAAATTAGCAGTGGAAATACATGTCAAACTGAGTATGGCTGGGCACGCTGGTGTAAACCTCTATTCCCAACACTTGGTAGGCTGTTGGAATTCACAGCAAGACTGTGTCGAGAAACCAAAAATAAATACAGAAGTATGAAATCGATTTCCTACCGCAGATAGGCATGAAACTCGTGGTGGCTTGCTTTCCGAGCGGCAGGCTACCACAATGGCATGTGGAGGGTGACACCAGGTACTGGCTCAAATTTGAAAGCAGCTTTTCGCCTAGCATTGCCATTTTTTAACTAGTGGTTTCTTTGTCTTTATGGTGGAAGAGGTAGTAATATGTACCTCAGATATACTAATCATTTGCTAAGTACTAGCTCAAGGCAAACTAGGAGAACATACACAATTCACATCTTCAACAGAGAATTTGGGATGATGCAAACGTTGGCCTAATCTGACATACATCAGAAACCGAGTGAACATGCTCTGATAAGGCTTCGGCATTGTTTGGCTTATCACAACTTTCTACAAAGGCACCAAGCACCATTTTTACCTTTCTTAGTATCGTATCAAGGCAATACTTTTAAAGATTCCTAGATCATGCTTGTTTGTGAATACAAATGAATTTGCTTCACCAACCGGCATATAAGTAAAGTTTAAAGCAACCTAGGATGATAACTGTAAGTCAAGCTTTCTTCACCACACAGAGTCTTTTCTCTCCCCACGTCTGACCTGTCTTTTGTTGTGAGGATTGGAGAGGTAGTCCACAGATCCAAAACCTCATATAATCATCTAAGAAATTAAATTTTTCCTTTATGGCCCTACTATAGCTTTAGGTTTTCAAGACATTGAAAGAGAACAGGGGGCGCAGGCTCTGTGATGCCCCACCCCCTTCACTTTGACAACTTCCCAAGTTGTCATAAAAAAATCCCTTTCTTCATTCAGAAACACGTGCTAAGAACATCAACTTACAAATAGGTGACCACAGGTTACACAAGACCGTCAAGTCCCTAGGTATTCACAGGCCGTATCCCTTCTTTCTATATCTATTTCTGTCTTTAGCCATCTCTTGAATTCTTTTGCTGCTACCTTTCATAGGGGGACAGTTGACTGTGGAGAGAGCTGCCCTTACCTGAGGCTGAGGCTATGAGCCCTGTGTTGAAGCTTTTGGCTTCTCTAGGGAGCCAGCTATCTAGGCTCCCCAGCAACGCAGGGCTCTAGGGATATCTGCGATGCTTGTGCTGACGTGCGAACATCATCGGTTTGCCTTATCCCAACAGCACACCATACAGAAAAGCAACAACTTCTGTTCCTGAGTCCTGTAAACGCCATCTTGAGCTTTGAAGTTGGTAGTGTCTCTTCCTCTTTCTTGAGATTGGAAGTATGGCGGCCTGCAATTGAAATGTAGTGTGAGGTGAAAGCACAGAGTGATGTAGTGTGAGATCAGCATCATGATCCTCACCCTCACAGAATGCTCCATTGAGCTTCTGACCTTGGCGCTCCCACTTTCTGGGAAAAGTCCACCCACCCCTGTCTGGTCCCCTTTGCTTCATCAGGGTGACGTCCATCTTAGATACTCAAATATCTCTTCTCCATCATAAAACCTAGTTTTTGCAAAGGTCAAACTCACACCCAGGTCCCAGTGATAGCTATGTTAAGGCTTACAGTGTATTCCCACCCTCAACCCCCCCCCCATATTAAGTCAAATGTCAGCGTCTGTTCTGCACCATTTAAAGCCCCATCTAAAAGCCAGGAACATTTCTGCTGATCTCAATAGGAGTACAGTGGCAAGGGAAGGCTAGAACTGAAAATATTTCTACTGTAATGTTCATGTAAATGCTTAATTGCCACTTTCAGAAACAGTAACTAAGTTGTGAAATCTCATTTTATTTGGGGTACAGCAAGCAGCCCTCCCTAGTCACATTTTATAGGTGACTGCCAATTTCCTTCTAGATGGAGAGCTGTACAGTTGGTTGTTAACCACTGTGTTCCTAAAACACGTGTGAGTCTGGCTGGGACAGGGGCAGGAACCATGGACGTCAAAGAAATTTCATGCTTATGAACTGTTCCCAGTCCTGTGAGGTCCATTTCATGTAAGATCACGATTATTTCCGAGTTACCAAGAGAGTAATCTCTGAACTCATGAACAAGAAACCACAACTATTCTTGAATTTCACCTGGACTTTTTCATAGTTCTGTCCAAAGTGTCCACCCAATTCAATCTACACTTTCCAACTTTCATGTTGAGGTTTTGTCAGCGGGCTCTAACCTCAGACATCCAGATGGGAGGGCGCTCACTTGATCTTACTGTCTAACTTTCAGGTTGACTTTTGATACCCTCTTATTATTAGCTAAATGTAGCTAAATAATAATAAAAGACCAGAAGAGCCTTTTTGCGAGATCTAAGGCACCCTTCTGTGATAAGCTGACATGTGGACTCGGGGCCTGCTGGTCTAGGTAGGTCATAAGATGAAGAAGGAAGTGGCCCAGATAGGTGTCAGGCCAGCTCCCCTAGCATCCCCTTAGGAGGGGATGCCACCCTGGAGTTAGGGTTGCTAGGTCCTCTGTTAAAGGCGTTCTGAACGCTCCCCGAGCGGGACCAAGAATAAGGCGGGGTGAGGGGTGCCCCGGAAAGCCTAGTTCATTCTTTTGCACACCTAGATGAGAAGCCACGGGTCCAAGAGGTCCCTAGCTCTCAGGGCGAGAGGCGGGCAGAGGTCCCACCTTTTCTTTGGTTTCTCCTGCCCGTAGCCAGCCCTCTCGAGGTTCTAGTACTTTTGCCTCCATGCAGGACGCGCACCCCTGGGCGCAGTGGGCAAATGGTCTGGCCCATCGGTAGCTACCACCCCCTTGGGCACAGCAGCTGCTCCAGCTGCTCCTGGTCGGGTCGAGCTTCTGAGCTCTGAACCGTGCCTGCCCCGGGCTGTGGGGTAGCTGAGGTGATCCCAGGACGACCCGCGGGGTGGGCCGACCGGGGAGCGGCCAGCGGCGGCGGGAAGTGTGGGCCACCGAGGGGCCTGCCACTGGATCCAGCCGGAGAGATACCTCAGCCGTGAGTACCTGCCCTTGCCCCCGCCCCTCTCCTCCACACCCCAGGTCGCTGTGCCCATTCCCTCCAGTCCCTGTCCTGGAGACATGCCAGGGTAAAAGCTGTCAGGAGGGCGGCTGCTGCCAGGCTCATGATTCAGCATCATTGGTGCCCAGTGGTTTGGGCAGAAGGAGGAGGGGACTGGACCGGATTATCTGTGGGGTCCCACTTCAGTTTCTAGACATACTCTGGCAGGGTGAAGGGGGCAGAGCTCCCAGTCCCCCGCTGGGTTGCTCTGTCATGATATTCTGTCCCCAGCCCCAGTGTCAGCCTCCTTGAGCAGAGCATGTTGTGTATTCTTGAAAGTGTGTCAGTGAGAGATCTCTTTTCCCACACGTTTCCCTTTCTCCACTTCTCATCCCACTGGACATCCACTTTATCTGATATCAAAACATCCCCCCAAAATGAAATTTTTGTTTTTGGTAGAATTTGTCTTATATTCAGTATTGGTTTGACGGATTCAAAAAAGAAAAGAAATGATGTATAGGAATTATGAATAACAACATCGTATTTTAGGCATGTTGTGTGTGTGTGTGTGTGTGTGTGTGTGTGTGCAATCGAGTTAAATTATCACATCAACTCAGAGCCAGTTCTCGAAAGTGAGGAACAGAGATCTTAAATTACAACCTCAAGGTCACAGACCAAGAATTTGAATCCAGGTCTCCCTCACGCCAACATCCACAGACCATACTGTATCCGTCAGTACTGGGTCCACTTATGCACTATTAGATATGAAGTATAATATTAATTTTCATAGGAGAAATCTCAACCACTAGTTACAGCAACCTGTAAACTTTCTGCACATTGCCCTGCACACATGGGAGTGATCCTGTGAGAGAACATCCATTTCCTTAGCATCTAGCAAAAAAAAAAAAAAAAAAAGATGTCTATTTGGACAACACTCTTATCAGAGAGCTGGGCCCGAACCAGAGATGCCCAAGATGATTTTGGGTGGTGATACATGCTGGATGCTCCCGTCTTGGGAGAATCAATTAGCATCGCAGTAAGCAATCTGGGAATCGTTATTTAATCTTTGGGTAACATTCAAAGGAAGAACAGTGATCCAGTTTATGGGGTGTGAGACTGAACCACGCACAGCGGGGTGACAAACAAGCTGAGACTCAAGTGATGCTATTTGGCTTGTCACAGCCTTGTGACTTGCCATAGCAGGTGACAGTTTATAGGTTAGGGAGCTAAGCTATAGAGAAGGCTTGAGGTCATCCAGTAAGTGCTAGCATGCGAACAAGCACTTACTCTTAAGTGCTTGCTTCACTTATTAAATAAAACATGTATGTGCGATAGTAAGACAGAGTTGTGAACAGTGAGAAGTGGGTTTGTTAATTGATGCCCTGCTCTTCAGAGTCAACAATCACACTGACCTTGTATTCACCCTCTGCAAAAATAATAGACACTAGGTCTTTCTTTCTCCTCTGGCAGGTCCTTTGACCTGCTTTCAGTTACGATTTATGGATTATCTTTTAAGATATGCAACGGTTGTTGATGTCTCGGGTGTCAGGTTGCTAATGCACAGATGGTCTTTATTTCTGAGTCCTGGCAGGGTATTCGATGGCACACAAGAACACAGCCATTTACTTCATCACTTCTGAAGCACTGGACAATTGATCTGGAGAGTGCTTCTTTTGGTTAAAGGGGATATTAATAGACTGAAGCCCTCAGCCTAAGGAAGGACATAACGTGGAGGCAAAGATTTATATCTGTTGTTCAGACAAAACCTGCAAGAGAAGCGGGACTCTGTGTGTGGTCTTGTGATTTTTAGAAGGTCATTCCATTTCTTATTTACATTCTGCACCTTGGTGAGGCATGTTGCAAGCCAATCTGTTTGATCCCAAGAGGAACTTCAGGATTGATATGAACGAATAAGCAGAAATAGACTATTACTGCTCCAAAAGCAGAAGATGGAAAGTGCATGTCCTACCAGTGATGTCATAGGCAGGGTTTTAAAACAGTAGGCTTCATTGAGATAATACCACTAGGGCACGGATATAATGCTAGCCCGGCTGTAGAATTCTACTTCCTCTCTGCCTCTGCATATATTTGACCAGTAACTACTAAAAAGCATCTAAATGTATGACTTCAAGAAACTCCAGGTCTAGCTGAGAGGTACTTACTTACTTAGAAATAAGGAACTGAATGACAGAATGGGCTCAATGTCGGCAGGTGATGTAACTTTAGGTGTTGTGGCAATACCTGAAGAGAAGAGGGAACCCGTAGAAGCAGGGTGGTTGGTCAGACGGCCAGGGACGTCTTTATGCACAGAAGTGAATTAAGTGACTATCTGAAGCCTGGACTGATTTCCATAGGTAGAGAAATGGTCAACCGAGATGCACTAGGCTCTGGGCTGTAGAGAACTTTGAATGCCAGGCATGAGATCTGTTTCTGCTGTGGTAGCCACAGAACTAGTAGAGATAGTTTTAATCAGAGCGAGTTTTTTCTCGCTCATGTTCATCATTGCCTTTGCCTCAATACCCTTGCAGAAAAATGGAGTCCTCTTGGACACTCAAAGAATTATCAACTAAATGCAGAAAAAAAATTCTGTGAAAATAAAATACTTCCCTTCCAATGAGAGTCACCCTTTAAAATTTTATCCATTATACAGTTATGAACAAATTGGAAAGTATGAAAATATAAATACATAGCACAACCAAGTAAAGACAACCGTTGACAGCATAGTTTATGTCTGGTTTTAACTGTGATAAGTTATTATTGTCTTTTTTTAAAACTTTTACTTTCAAACACTGGTTTTCACCAAATTATAAGTGAGCACTAAACATTTTAAGTGCCTGCATAACTTTCCATGAGGTAGACATACTAAAATTTCCCAATCAGTCCTTCCTTTTTACTGTATCATTGATAATAATCATGACATCCTGGGGAACATTTCAATGCATGAACTCTTTTATCTTGAAGATTAATTCTGGAGGCTGACATCTCTGGAGAAAGGGTGTGGTCTCTTCAAATGAGATGATGTCAACAAGCTTTGAATCTCTACTAGAGCTTACACGTTCAATTTAGTCTCAATTGGGCATACAATATTACAATATTGTTAAAAATGCAAATCGTGTCTGTGGCTTCTCAGATCACCCTGCTCCAGGCAACTCAACTTCTCGTTAGAACAAAGTAGCTAGATCCTAAGAACCTAGAGAAGGGTAGGCATTTAGAACTAAAGAGAGAAGATATAATTAAGGCCAGAGAACAGGTTTGATGAGATAAAGGGGGAGTGTCTGTCCAGCAAAGAGGCATCTGTGATAGAGGATCTTCAACTCCTGGAGATGTGTTTGTGGGCCCGACCCCACAACTTTCCCCCTAGCAGAAACCATACCCTGAAACAGTCTCCTTCAGACTTTTGCCTCTGTTGTCCTATGTCAGAGTCTCAGGTATTTAGCTTTGCTATCCCAGTAATGCTGGGCACGGACTGACGGTCTCTAAGTCTATGACGTACAGAGTCTGTGACCCATGCCACACCACAGCTCTTAGCAGAAGCCCCCACTACAAAGTGCACAGGAAGCACATTTGGTGGACCTTGAAAGCTCCTGTTTAACCCCTGATGTACGTTTGTCGGAGATGACCTTTGAGCAGAGTGGCGGATGGGATAACATGCTTAGCGTCACCACCCAACACTTAGATCCTTACGTCATTTCTCACCAGAGAAGAAAGTTTCTCTGTGGAGACCATGCCTCAGTTTTCCTTATGTGTTGAAAAGCCACGTAATATTCCCTCCTTATTAAGAGTAAGACAGGAGCCCAGTGTTGAGAAGATGCTTTATCTGGGCTGTTGACTTATTCTCTAAAGTTCTTCATTGGACTTTCCTTGGGATCTACTTCCATCCTTCTTGCTTGGGTCGTGAGCCTGGGGCTCCGCTCAGGTGGTTGGCTGTAAATTTCTCTGGTCCTAGTGGAAGGGGAGTCAAAGGCTATGACTGCACTGGAGGACACACTTAGGACCCGAAGCTAGTTCTGGGATGAGTCAGTCATGAAGCAATGAAGACTAGAGAATTGCACTGCAAACCCCAGTGAAACTTGATCTTCCCTTTAGGCCCCAAGAGATGATTTTTTGATGGAAGCTAGGCTTTCAAGGACCTGAGGATTTTGAGCTGAATTTGCCTTATGGTTAGTTGGAGCCTATTATCAAAGAGTTGGCTTAAGTTCTTAGGAGCTTGCAAGTCCCTTTCCATTTATCTCAGGCATTATTCTTCAAACATAGAGTGGGCTCAGCAGTCTCAAAAGTGTAACTAAGTGTAACTGTTCATTCCCCGTTCACCTTTATTTCCCATCGGACATTAAGCTCTGACTACGTGACTGCCAGTAGTGTATACCATTAGTGACAAAGCCAAGACAGTGGACTCATTTAGACTGTAGGGTGTGAGTGGGTGATGTATTAATTGCTTCCTTTCTTTCTCACATCTTTTATTTGAAATCACCTGGTTGGTTGGCTGATTTTTTTTCTTCAGGTTTTAGAATATAGTGGTCAAGTGCTCACTGGGGTCTTCTCTCAAGTGCCTTAAAGGTCTCTGGGATTGTTTCCACCCCCAACCCTGAAATTGATGATATTGTCAATATGCAAAGCTACTCATGTTGGCTGCTGATTCTAAGTTCTTGGGACACCTAAGCTTCCAACCCTGTGTTATTTCTTGTCCCTCTGCCTTGCCGTGGGAAATGAAACGTTGTGTTTGACAAAGGGCTATTTTTGAACAATTTTAGCTCCCTCACCCACTGCTTTGTGAAGTGTGAACTGGTACCCTGGCCGATTCGATGGGATGAAAATAGCCTGGTTTCTTTTTTAAACTTTATTTTTATGTTGAAAATTCCTGCCTCCCTTGTTAGCATTTGGGCAGAGAAGCTGTCTTTTAAAGCAAAGAGGAAATCTGTGGATTTAGACGGTGAGGGAACAATGATCCAGGCAGCCTCTTCAAGATCGTCCCTTGGCTGTAGGTCATTCCATGGCTGGCTTGTGCACATTCTTAGGCACTCATTAAAGATAATTCCTTTATCAAGTATTCCTACTTGAGTTGCATGCAGAATTTAATTGACATAGCCCTGCTATATTTAAATGTGGACTATTGGTAAGAAAAGCAACTGTAGGTTTGAGTCACTGCATTTCCTGGAAACAGTGCATAATTTTGTCATAATCGAAAGTCTACTCTTCAAAGGATCCATTAGATAAAGCATCTGGCTACGAGTAACATCTGGAGTGATAACCGGAGAAGCAGAACAGTTAGCTTGGTTCTTAGTCTGTGTCTGGCACAGGCTGCCTGTAACTAATGGCCCTGAGATAGTCCTGGGAAGGGATAGGATGAAAAGTGACCCCTTTTCTGTAGTCGGTTGGTTTAATATTCATGAGCCATCTGTGAGTATATTTACTTAGTTTTAGTTTTGGTCACATCCATGAAATAATCATGAGTGACATAATCTACCATCCTGTGATTGGCAAGTATCATTTTGTCCATTTTAACAGTGTGACAAATAGAACCAAGGAGACAAAGCATGAGCAAACATTAGCGTGCAGAGAACCAGCTCCTGGCCCGTAGCTGTCCCTTCAGATATGTGTCTCCATACCTGCTGCTAGCGCTTTATATGAAACGAAGACAGTGACCTTCCCTGGTTTTTATTGATAGACTTTTGGTTTTACTTCCTTTAGGGCACTTGGGAAAAACCTCAGGTATTGAATACCTGTGTGGTCAGTACTTCACATTTAAACCCATTAGTTTTGGAAAGTATAAAATATCATTTCTAGAACTCCACAGAGATATAGTTGAAAGAAAACAGGCATCTTAAGCACTAAGGGAGGCTGTAAGGGAGGAACCAGTGCCTCTCAGAATCTGTGGGCTCAGGCCAGAGAGATGGCTCATCAGGTAAAGTGCTTGCTTCACAGGGAAAGACCCAAGTTGGAACTCTTGAACACATGTGAAGGTGGAAGGAGAGAAACTACTTGATAAAGGTCCCTCTGATTCTCCCATTTGTGTCATGTACATGTGTGATCTTCCTATAACAGTGTGCACATGCACATACAAATAATATATAAACTGTTTTAAAAATTAAAAAAAAATACTAGATTTTCTATCTGAGCAAAAGCCTTTTCACTTGTCTAAAACTGATGCCAAACAAACATTTGGTGTAATGAAATGGTTACTATTACATATGTTTTGGGTTGTCATTTTGGAAGAAGAGGTATTTTATTTTTAAAATGTTTATTTGGGGTGTGTGTCTCCAGAGCTATTTTTATCCTTGACTCAGTATTAAGTATAACATGTATTCCTCATTGGTTAAGCAGAGCATATGTGTTTCCATTTGGTACTTAATCATTTGTGAATGTTGTTTCTAGAGCAAGCAAAGGATACGAACACTACAGACCCTAGGATGCATGAAGGCTGAAAAACAGCTTCTACTGGGGATAACTTTAAGAAAATGCACGTAGGGGAGGGAGAGATGGCTCAGAGCTTAAGCCATTGTGCTGCTCTTCCAGGGAACCCAAATGTGGTTCCCAGCCCCTTTATGAGGCAGCTCACAATTGCCTATAACTTCAGCTCCAAGGAATCTAACACATTCTTCTGCCTTCTGTGGTCACCTGCTCTCACAGGCACAAACTTACACACACACACACACACACACACTTAAAAATATAACATCTCAAAAAATCTCATAAAACCCAAAAAAGTGTACTCAGTATTATAGAGATTTGGATCGCCACATAAAAGTAGCTGATGATACAGAAGCGAACTGTTTGTCTTCTTAGCTAATTGTACATCTCGTGTCAGTATGAAAGTGATGACACCATTTTCTAAACAATAATAATCACACAGTGGTCACTGCTTGCGTATGATGTCATCTTTCATGCTTTCATTTACAAATGGACAACCATGGTCTTAAAAAATATTAAATGGGAAGTTCTTGAAATCATAGTTCAAAGTTCTGAGTAGTGCAGCTCCAAAGTGTACAGGCAGTGGTGCCGGTGACTTAGATATGGCAAAAAGAAGCAGCAAAATACTCATCCCAAGTGACAAGGCAAGAACTCCCAATAAGAAAGAAAACAGTCATGGGCAGAGGTCACCATGGCCTGCAGTACAATGAGCTATGAGCAAGCACATCTGTGTAACTTTTACAGACTGAACTGTTGGGTTGTCGTATTTTACTGTTAGTTGTCATTGTTGATTTCTTACTGTGCCCGGCTTATAAACAGAACTACCCTACACAAAACACATACATGCAAAACCATAGTGTATAAGAGTTGGTTCTAGCCAAGACTTCAGGCCTGTGCTATGTGTCTGGGAAAGTGTGTCTGTCATTCTTCTTTGGTCTTAACCCCATGTAGGCCAACATTCTCCTTTCTGTGTCTACGAATTTAAACATGTTAGATACTGATCTAATGAGCCAGGCTCTCAGGTGGATGGAGTCAAATGCTGTTTGCCCTTTGCATCTGTTTATCTCAACACAGTACCCTCAGGGTTCACCCTGCTGTAGTCCGTGGTGGTAAATTTCCTCCCATCTGAAGGCTGAGTAACACGGCACTGTGAGGATGGATCATGCTCTGTTTCTCTGTCAGCTTCTTCATGATGTTTGTGTTGTTTCCACTTCTTGGCTCTGGTGCATACTGCTTCTGTGGATGTGGGCCTCACATGTCTCTCTAAGGCTCAGTTCCCACTTCTTGAATTGTATTCACGAGCAGGGTGCCTGGATCAGAGGGTGATTCTACTCTGCACACTCTGATGTTCTATACAGAAGTTTCAGTATGTTGCCACCAGCAGTACACACATGTTCTGATTCCCACACTCATGCCGACACCTCCTGCTTTGGGCTGTTTTGTGAAGTGATGACTCAACTGTGGTTTTGGTTGTGTTTCTCGGATCATTAGTGATACTGGCATCTACTTTTTCACGTGCTTAGCGTACATCATCTTTGGAGACATGTCTACTAGAGTCATCCACTGTAAAATAGCATTAGTTATTTGATTGTTTCAAGAAGCAGTTTTTGATTTTCATTGTTAAACTGTAGTTTTTATGTATTCCAGCTGATAATCATGTATTCAGTAGATGCTTTCCAGATATGGTTTCCTATTCTGTAGATCACTTTTTTTCCCTCTGTTATATAGTTAATTTTCACTTTTCTTGCTTACATATATAATTGTTCATTTTAGCAGTCTAAAATTTATTGTTGGATTGTTTCAAGACTTATGTTCCTTAATTCCTTTTTCCTTATTTCTAATATCTACAAGACTATTTTTGTAAATTTTTAATTATGACATATACCATACTGGTTTATAAATTAAACTTAGTGTTAGTCTCGATTGCCTGTGGAAAAATTTAAAGTTAGTTGATATCTTCACTATATCAGTTCTTCCAAATCATGAACATGACAGATTCTTCTAGACTGTCTTACTTGATCTCTTTCATCAATATCAATAAGTTTGATGGTACAGATTTTGCATACACTTCAAATACTTTATCTTTACCTGGAACAAACATAAATGATATTCAATTTCAAATTTCTGTTCCAATTTTCTTGTAGTCAGGGAGTAAACATGCAATTGGTTTTGTGTCTGAATTTTGTTAGTCTGTAAGCTTACTGAATTTGTTTCTTGGTGATAGAATTTACAGATATTTTCTTTTTATACTAAACATGATTATATAATCTGCAAAACAATTTGCTTTCTTTCCAACCTACACACCTTTGTTGCTTTTGCCTTAATACGATGGCTGGAACTTCTAGTACTCTGTTAAATAAAAGTGATGAGTTCATATCATTGTCTTGTTACCAGGATTATGCAGATGTCATTCCGTTCCTGTTAAGTACAATGTTAGTTGAAGTGTGTGCGTGTCTCTGTGTGCGCATGTCTCTGTGTTTGTCTCTCTGAGTGTGTGTCTTTGTGTATGTCTGTACGTGTGTGTGTTTGTGTGTCTCTGTGTGTGTCTCTGTGTGTGTCTGTGTGTGCCCGTGTCTGTGTGTGTTGTTGTTGTTGTCATCCCACTGTTTCCTTTAACCCTTCCATAAACTGAAAATGTTAAAAAAGTTGCTTTCTGTGCTGAACATATATTTACATTTTCCTTTCATCATCACTACCAGAAAAATGTAGAGAGACTATTTACATAGCATTTGTGTTGTATTGTTAGTAATGCACAGAGCGCTTAAAGAGTGCATAGGAAGACACGTGTCCATTAAATGAGAATATATGCTGCTTTTTGTAAGGAATTTGAATACGGATAGATTTTGTTATCTCTTGGGTGTTGGATCTCCTGTACCTGCTATTTTTGGAGGTCCATGACGTTCCTCTCTGTTCCTAATGCAATGAAACTTTTCTCATGAATGGAAGTTACAGCCATAAGTGGTAGGGCATTCTGATTGCAGCACTTGGGAAGTAGAGGCAGGGTTAGGAGTTTAAGGTTATCCTCGGCTATATATGACCTTGAAGTTTGTAAGGGTTACATGGAATCCTGGATCAAAATACAAAGAGAAAAATAATTATTAGTTAATACGAGTATAATTTTTCTTCTCTGTGCTTTTGAATAGTGATTCAACTTTATGAACATGAAATAAATATTGATTAATCATGAGTGTACGCGAAAACATTATTTGCATTCATATATATGTGTATACACATATTTGCAAAATTTTTCTAAGGACTTTGCATCTAAATATATGAAGGACAATAGCCCCTGGCTTCTTTTATTCATGTGTTTTTTTTTTTTTTGTCTGATTTTGGTTCTACGTACTAGACCACGAGTTGGGAACCACTTCCTCTTCCATATTCTAACAGAACCTCCTGGGACATGGAAAATTCCGTTTCAGAAATTTTTAAATTAAAAAAAAGAACTCTAATAGTTGAATAACTGCTCAGGTCGTGTCTTTTCTCTTGAAATGAGATTTGGCAGTTTGTCATTTTTAAGGGAAATCCTCTAGGTTATTGGGTTTATGCATACCTTTGTCCCCGGATTTCCCTGACTTCCTGCTTTTCATTTCTTGGATGGTTTTGTCTGTCTGTCTGTCTGTCTGTCTGTCTGTCTGTCTGTCTGTTTTTTGTTTTTTTCTGCTTGCTCCAGCTTTATTTTCTCTACTTTTGAAAGTTCTTAACCAAACTGAGGGCGTGGACTCAGGATGGCTTCTCCCGTCTCATGTCAGCATTCACGTGCAGCACGATTCCTCTTGACTCGGCTTTGCCTCCATCTTACAGAATGTGATCTTTCGTTTCATTTACAGTCTGTCCTAGATCAGTGTTTAAGGAAGTATTTCTGTTTGGACTCACGGGCTACTGAGGAGCCTTTTATCCTCTTGTGTGTGTTTTGTAAGATTTTACTTTATATGTACACGTGTGGGTGCTTGCGTGTGTGTGTGTGTGTGTGTGTGTGTGTGTGTGTGTGTGCAGGTAACTATGGGGCCAGAGGAGGGCATTTCTTAGAGCTGGAATTACAGCAGTTGTCAGCCTTCAGACATGGCATGGGGGATTAAACTTAGATCCTTTGGAAGAGCTGAATGTGCTTTTAACCTCTGATCCTGCTTTCCAGTTTCCTTTTACATTTCTTAAATTAATTTAAGAAATAATTAATAAATTAATAATAATTAATAAATTAATTGGGTCTCACAATGTGGCCCAGGTTGGTCTTGAACTCATGGCCTTAGGTTACCATCCCAGCTTAGCCTCTGAGGGGTTAGAGCTACAGGCTGTGATGTCTGGTTGAGAAGAAACTCTGACTTCTCAAAGTTTGGAGATTTTGATGTTTTGGTTTCTAGCTTACTTCTTCTACTTAATTAAGGAATCTATTGTGGTTTAAATTATTTTAAATTTGCCTAAAGGTTCACCTTGGTTTGTAAGTCTTCCTGTGTTTTATGGATGAAAACATAGTATGTGCCAAAAGCGTGATGGAGTCTTGAAATAATGTGTGTTCTCCTGGTTCTGAGTAAAATATCTTAAGGTCGACCAGATCCTATCAGCTAATGCACTGCTCAGCTCTGCTCTCTGAATGCAGCGCTGTCAACTGTCATGTATATGTAGGGTATTTGCTTTTTTGTGGCTAGTATTTCAGTAGCACAATATCCTTCAGAGTCACCCACCTTGTCACAGGTAACATGGTTTTCTCTTTAAGAGTTGAGTAGTATTCTACACTCTAACTACATGCTATATACATGCATATATACAACGCTATGCTATATGTATTAAACTTGTCTGTCTGTTGACAAACACACTGGGGATGGAGTTACCCCTCTGCTCCATTTGAGGACCCCCAAAAGATATATATACTGGACCCTCCTTGTCCAAACTAACCCCATTGAAAGGTTATTGTAGTAAGATCTGAGTCCACTAGCGACTTTTGACATGCTGAACTTGTGAGTGAGTCATAGTCAAGTTTATGTTTTACCTCCCGTAACTTTTGAAATGAAAACCAACCAGTCTGGTAACAGCCAAAAAGTATTCCATATAGGAAATCTCCATTTTGATAATCTCTCAATTACAGCGTTTGAATTTTAAGCAAATGCACTGTACGCTATTCTATGACTCCTGTGTCCTGTCCCCTTCTTACCTTCTCCTGACACTTTCCAGTCTCAGGTGAGCGGTATCCACTCACAGCTTGTGTGGGATCAACCCTGTCCTAACACATAGGTGGATTCAGCTCGCATATGCCACCCGTCCTTTGTTCCGGACTTTTTGCACCCAACACAGTGCTCCCCCGCCCTGCCCACATCTTCGCTGGTGTCTTATCATTGAATAATACCACATTGCGTATATGTACTGCATTTCCTTTGAGCATCCATTGATGGATACTGTTTTCATGAGTTAGCTGTTGGGAACAGTGCTGCAGTAGATATGAGAACAGAGATGGCCTTTGTGTATCCGGATTGAGTTTCCGACCCAGCGGTGGGATGGCTGATAGCTCTGTTTGAAGTCTCGGTGAACTTCCGGACTGTTTTCTGTAGCAGCTTTACTAATAATATACAACCCCACCAGCAGTGTCAAGAGTGCTTGTGTCTTTCATGTGCTTGCCAGCCCTTGTTTTTCTTCGTCTTCTGTATCAGCCATTTGTAACTGATCCAGTGATGTAGCCACTGTTTTTGACTAAGTGCATTTTTTCCCCTCTATGATAAGCAGAGTCTCCAGTGTGCCATTCTAGAGGATGGCTGGGAAGGCTAATCCTTCCTTTTTCTTATGAAATGATTCTAATCTACCCATCTGATTGCATTTCAGATTGAGTTCTCAGGAGGGACCCTCTCAAGAGCCTTTTTCCTCCATATGTAGCTTCTCATCTGTTTGTGAGGAACTAGACAGATGCCCTGGGAAGACGAGAAAGAAGGGCTTTGTGGAGTCATGAAATCTCCTGGGTCTGTTAGTAACTGGACCTCCCTTTCTGATGTGGTGGTCTGTTGAAGTGCTGCCTCAGATTCCATACAGATTAAACATTACTGTTCTACCTCTGTGGTGATTGGTTATATCCTTGGTAGGTGGGGTAGATGTCCAGGAGGACCAACTTCATAGATTAAAAGGAGGAGAATGGAAAACACTGTTTTGAGGGCTTCTGTAGGGCATGGTACTCAAAGTATAACCTATATATGCAGGTGAAATTGCCACACGACCCCGGGAGAGCATATGAAAAACATTGCTCTGCTTAGAAAAATAAACAAAAATGCAGATGACCTTCCCTGGAATCACAGTGTGTGTGTGTGTGTGTGCCCATGTGCGCTTGTTTGTGTGTGCTTGTGTGTGTGTATACTTGTGTGTGCGCATGGGTGCTTGTGTATGTGTATATGTGTGTGTGTGTGTTTGTAGCCACACTCTCTCACTTTCACCCCCCTTTTCTGACCCTAAAGAGCCAGATTTGAACTGAAATTCAAGTAGCAGCAAGCTGCACCTTCTACCCTGTCCCAGGCCTGCTGTCTGGGTGCCAAGAGGAAGTGGTTGGCTTGTGACCAGGTCTTTTCCTTCTTTGGACATTGTCAGAACCGAGGATGCTGAAGACTGGTGCGCCTGAGGTGAGTCAGCGGAGCTGTCTGACATTTTCCAGGGTGTGTATGGTGTATGAGTGTGTGTGATGTGTGAGTGTGTGTGTGGTGTATGAGTATGTGTGTATGATGTGTGAGTGTGTGTGGTGTGTGAGTGTGTGTGGTGTGTGAGTGTGT
>NW_021620536.1:1133486-1134233 GCF_004785775.1 Grammomys surdaster | reverse complement strand
TGTGAGTGTGTGTGGTGTGTGAGTGTGTGTGGTGTGTGAGTGTGTGTATGTGATGAGTGAGTTGAGTGTGTGTGTGTGATGTGTGTGATGTGTGAGTGTGTGGTATGTGTATGTGATATGTGTGTGTGTGGTGTGTGTATGTGGTTTGTGAGTGTGTGTGTGGTATGTGAGTGTGTATGTGATATGTGAGTGTGTGTGATGTGTGAGTGTGTGTATGTGTGAGTGTGTGATGTGTGGTGTGTGAGTATGTGTGTATGATGTGTGAGTGTGTGTATGTGTGAGTGTGTGATGTGTGGTGTGTGAGTGTGTGTGTGGTGTGTGAGTATATGTGTGTGGTGTGTGAGTGTGTGTGTGTGGTGTGTGAGTGTGTGTGTGGTGTGTGAGTGTGTATGATGTGTGAGTGTGTGTATGTGTGAGTGTGTGATGTGTGTGATGTGTGAGTGTGTGTGTGGTGTATGAGTATGTGTGTATGATGTGTGAGTGTGTGATGTGTGAGTGTGTGTGTGTCTGATATATGAGTGTGTGTGTGGTATGTGAGTGTGTATGTGATATGTGAGTGTGTGTGATGTGTGAGTGTGTGGGTGTGTATGTGATGAGTGTGTGTGTGTGTGTGTGAGTGTGTATGTGATGTGTGGGTGTGTATGTGATGAGTGTGTGTGTGAGTGTGTATGTGATGTGTGAGTGTGTGTGTGGTGTGTGTGTGGTTTGTGAGTGTGTGTGTGTCTGATGTATGAGTGTGTGTGTGGT
>NW_021620536.1:1103841-1133386 GCF_004785775.1 Grammomys surdaster | reverse complement strand
GTGTATGTGATGTGTGAGTGTGTGTGGTGTGTGTGTGGTTTGTGAGTGTGTGTGTGTCTGATGTATGAGTGTGTGTGTGGTGTGAGGTGTGTGAGTGTGTGTGTGTATGTGCATCACACACTCAGACATCAGGCTGGTGTCTGACACTAATGGCCAAGCTTGTGTTATAAAGTGAAGCTACACAAATTAGGTCAGGAAGTCTTTTGATCTGGGCCGAAAATTGAAATGGAATAGTGATGTTTAATTTTAACCATGTCTGAAGATGTTGTGGTGAAGCTGTTACTAGAACTTCTGAAGTTTATCCTTCTAGAAGCCCCCCCCCCCACCCAGAAAGCCTGTCAGTGCTTTGGATTCTTCAAATAGATTCTTGCAGAGCGATGTCTCTGTTCTCTGGGCTATTCTAAATTTAAGTCTCATTTCCATCCTCTTATAATTTTAAATTCCTCTGATGATAAATTTTAATTCTAGTTTTTAAAGTTTTTATATTCTGTAGTTGAGATTATACATGCAGTCGATGACATTTATTAAATCTTTTAAAATTCAGATCACTATGCTATAGAGAAGTTTATATTGATTGGAAATATAAGGTATTAGAGCCACAATACATACATATACACATTAACTATATAATGTGTATTGTAGATGCAAATTTTATTTTGAATTATCAAAAGTCGAGACATTTAAGTAATATTAGTAAATGGGAAAAAACGTGATAAACAGCTTTATAGAGGTGACCACACATTAGAAACTTTTTTGATGGAGTTTATCAGTCAAGATCAAGAGAGGATTGGTGGGTTCCATTTGATTGTTTTTTAGAAATTTCCCCTCTTTATAGTTTATAAGATAGGAAGAAGCCATAATGTATTTAACATATCTTGCTAATTGTTCAGCAAATGTCTGCTGAATTGAACACAAGAAGGAAAAGATGAATTCAGAAAGTCTATTTGTGTTGATATTAATAGAACAGGCTGATGAGTGAGTTCCCAGGTCCTTCACTGGGTAGCTTACAACCTCCAGTCCCACCCAGCTCTAGGGAACCAACCCAGCACCCTCTTCTGGATGCCACAGGCACTGCACTCACATGCATACACCTTCACTGTCTAACACATGCACATACTTTTAAAGAAGTTTCACTTCCTATCTTTGGCAGAGAAGCTTGTCATTGGGGCGTATGTGGCTTATCCAGGTAGTGAAGTAATGGTAGAAGAAATTTGTAATCATTTGGAAAGATGGATGATATCTTTATTCTTAATAATTTATTTCATATCACCAAAATGTTATGGGTAGTGTAATGTAGAGGTGCTTATCTATTATTAATGAATTTTTTAAAAAATTTTTTCAAGCAAGATCTCTCTGTGTAGCCCTTGTTGTTCTGGAACTCACTCTGTAGACCAGGCTGGCTTTGAACTTACAAGAGATCTGCCTTCCTCTACCTCCCAAGTGCTGGGATTAAAGGTGTGCAGCCTCACTGCCCAGATGATTTTTTTCTTTTAAAGAGCCTTTCTATATCTTAGAAAGTTTTTTATTTTGATGCTCTACCCTTTTCCATAGCAATATTCAGCCAGGGCTGGGGATGCAGCTCCATTGGTAGAGCATTTACCTACCACGAACATACCTCTGATCCCTACCACTGCATAAACTGTGTGGCAGCCCAGGCTGTACCCTAGAGATTGCAAGGTAGAAGCAGGAGCAGAGTAGTTCAGAGACATCCTTGGGTACAGGATGAGTTTGAAGACAGCCAGGTCTACACGTCCCAACATGAGGTAATGTGGGGTATAGTGTGACAGTGCCATAGACCAGCTGATTGTACCCTGGAGAAGGGGAGAGGTGATTGATCATCTGATTCTACCCTGGGGACAGGAAGGAGAGGTGACAGCTGAAGTGTGCTGAATGTGCCCAGGAGAAGGAAGACACGTGAGTGAGTTAGAGAAAACCACAGGGGAGTGTTAAAGAGGGAAGGGGATTCTCCAGACTGCCTATGTCTAGCTCAAATATCCTTCAAATTTATTTTGTCTACAATCGTGATAAGAAGTAGAATCTCCTTCTTGACATTGCCTATACCTACACTCACAAAGAGAGAAAATTCAAGAAAAATAGTCAGCCATTTCCTTACTTCACAGGCTCTGAAGGTAATATATATATATATATTTCCTTTTAAAAATGTTTCTAATTTAAATAGAATTACATAGCTCTTTCTTCTCCCTTTCTCCTCTCCAGACCAGCCAAGCTACCCTTTATCTTTCATGTCCCCTCAGGTTGAACCTCATTTTCTTTATTATCACGCACATACACACACACACACACACACACACACACACACACGCATGCTTACAAACAAGTATATCTAAATATAACTTGCTGAGTTAGTAATTGTTTGCGTGTTTATGTTTTCAAGGCAGACCATTCTGCACTGGACAACCAGAAAGGGGGCTCATCCCTCAAAAAGACGGATTCCCCTTTTCCCAGAAGGTCACTAATTGCCTGTATTTCTTCGTCTAGGGGTAGTTCATGTTAACATGTTCATTGAGTTGTCATTGTTCTGATCTTGTGTATGCAGATGTTTCTCAGAGAGACTGTTTCGCAGTAGACGTCCTCGTGTTCTGGCTCTTACAGTCCTTCCACCTCTGTGATGTTCCCTGAGCCATCGATGGAGGAGTGATGTCTAGAACCCATTGGTACTAGACTCTGCATGATCGGTTCATCTCTGCATTGTGTCCAGTTGCAGTTTTCTGTAGTGCTCTCCATTTGCTGTAAACAGATGAGAGGTGGTAGCTTCTGTCATCTGTGGGTAGAAGATAAGATGTAGAACGCAGCAAGGAATCATGCTGGTCTAACAGAATGGTGTAGGTAGATTCTTTTCTAAGTCCATGAGCTCACTGACCCTGGGAGACGCTGGTTAGATTTCCAGTATCAGACATGATTTTCTTATTGCTGAATGAGCTATATGTCCAATTAGACATTTGGGTTGCTACCTAGATGTGAGTACCACTTATTGCACCTTTATGGATAGATAGCTTGCCATGCTGGTAATCGCAGCGGTTCATATGTGTTGCAGCTGAGTAGGTCTGTGTAACAGCTGCCCTCCCTTGGCAGCTTATGTGGTATTTTTGGAACCATGGAAGCTAGACCTTGGGAAAGCTTCAGGTCAGATCCAGCTCAAGTCATCGGAGTCCTTTGTCCTGAGTATGCAGTGTCTTTAGCAACTGAGGTCTACCCTAAACTTCTGAGAGGCGACCAAGGGCTACATCAATAGTATGTATTATTTTTGGAGTCATTTGGATTACCCTGATCAACCGTTCCAAAGGTAGGTTTCTTCTTCTTGGTACTGGGATAACTAAAATCCACTGTAGTACTTCAATCACACACATGCATTGAGTTTAAGTTGACTCCCTGCTCTTCCAAAGATCATGGTCTGCCTTGATCACATATATACAGAGGCTCTATCGTCTACTGCAGATATGCAAAGGGACCATTTGGGTTTCTCAATGGGACTACAGGATGGTGAGAAACAACAATGACGCATCTGCCACTGAAAAGCAGCAACACGCAGTGCAAAGGTTTTAAGACACTCACGGAGCTGTCCAGCACTCTGACAAGTCACTAAGTGTCTCTGAGTTTGTTTCAGTTTTTACCATTTAAAATGGAACAGCAAAGCAACTCATGAATTGACTACCATAATATATTGCTGATATTGTTTGAACAGTAGTTATTTGTCTTTGTTGTGTGTTTGAATCACAGAAGGAGCTTGAGGAAACCTTGACCCAGGCTGAATTCTAGACCCTTTACATTAAAACATTTGAGTCTGGGACTGAGGCTGAGTCTTCAGGTTTGTTTTTGTTTTAGTTTGTTTGTTTGTTCGCTTTTTTGTTTTGTTTTTTTTTGTTCCATTCACATAGTTCATAAAGCTTTATTGAAATCCCTAAAGTACAATGCATACTGTACAGTACGTACATAGTGTGAGGTAGGTATTTGACCCATGTCTAGTTATTTTAGATACACACCAGCAACACATGTAGCTCACCTTATAAGACTGCTTACTAGTGAAGAAGATATGCTTGTTTGCTTTGTATTTGTCATTCTGTCACATAATAAATTAGTGTATGGCTGCCATTAAAAAAAAACATTGCTTAGTGGTGTGGAAAGTGCTGACTTGAACAGTTAGGAGCTAAGCTATAAATGACATTGCTTAAAGATGGAATTGGCTTATGTTAATGTTTCTAGACTCTAATAAGACTTAAATATTTTACATTAGAATTTAAACCTTCAATACTGTCTTATAGAGTAGGTGCAGTATCAGTTTGACGTAGGTAAATTCTTCAAATATATAATGATCTTCATATTAGCACAGATTTATTGATATTACGTAGTGGAGCATGTGAGGTATCTGTATGTCTTGAGTTGACTTGTAGGAATCATGAGAAGTATCGAAGCCATAAGTGAATATGATAGAGATTGCTGTATCATCAGTGTGAGTATCTGCTCTATGATCTCCCATTGCCGACACCGGCATTGGGTTATTTCCCCTGACACGGTGGGACCATGGCCGGGGAACTGTAAGTCTAGACAAATGGCTTCTCCTTTATAGTTTTAGCTTTCGTCCAGATGTAGTCAAGTTCATTCCACAGCAGTAGAAACTCATTCTCTCCACAGAGTATAGGGACCATATTCTGAATCTAATCTTTCAACGAAGCTCTCCGAGGTGATTAAACCCAAGCTAGAAATAATCCATGCAGATTGAATTCCAGAATTTGGAGAGAAGCATTCAGACCAGAGTTGCATCCTCCAGAGACGTGCATGCATTGTCAGCGTGATTCCCTTAGTCTCGTGTACCCTCCATATTTCCCAATGAGCTCTCTGGACGCTGTGGGACAGATGGGTCTCGTGTGTTTAAAAGTTGAAATCTAGCAGGTATTACATGTAGGTTTTTGAGCAACATTGTCAGAGTGATTTAATTAGGAGTAATAACAAAACGTCTCATAAATGCTAATAAAACCAAACATTTCCGTGTGACTGATTACACAGGCCTGAATTTGCCCACAATCTCTCTCATCAACCTTCTCAATTTTTTTTTTGTGAAAGTCTGACCACATTCTTTTGAAGAGCTTTCACATATAAATAATATATGATATAGATCTTCTACTATTTTTTTTCTATTAAAGAGTTTCAGCATTTTAGATGGATGCCTGAGAAGGAAAGGAAAGTCATGGGATTCTCGGTCATGAGAATAAACCCTGTTGTTGTCGTCATCATTGTCATTGTTGTCCTTCAGCTGTCAAGTCTTCCAAACGACTTTCCTGGTGTCTGGGGGTGGGCAGGGGTGGAGAGGCTATGCACATTAGGAGTTCAATGCGGAGACCAGCCATGGTAGGGACCATGAACTTGGAATGTAACAGGGATGCATCTGGCCTGCAGCAGAAGAAATGGGTCCATTTTCCTTTTAAGCAGAGAACTGGTGTTGGCATTGGGTCCTGTAAAACTCAGGGTGGCTGTACATAACATCCTTAGTTATCCTCATGTTCATCACATGTAAGCTGAAGGGGAAAGTCTACTGGATATGCTTTTCGGTGTTGTAGAGGACATAGGGTGTAAGACTGTGAATGTCAGAGTAAATTGCTTACTTGGAACAGCAAGGTGCCAGTCCTACTGCCTGCGGCAATGTGTTGTCATGTTCATCTGCAGAATCGGGGTGTAGCAGTGCCAGACTCAGAGGGCTGCAGAATTCATTACCCCGCCTATGTAAACACTCACATCTATCCTTCCATTTGTTTAACAAATACTTGTCTGGTACCCAGCATGTTCCAGGTGCTTTCTGGGTAATTGGAATAAGTGAGTGAAGCAAACAGCATCCTCTTCTTTGTAAGTTTGTAGTCTCCCCGAGACGACTAGAGTTAGGCTAGAAAGGGACCAGAGGCTACGAGAGTGATGTCAGAATGGGGACTCTACCGGAACATAAGCCAGGGACAGGAAGGCTTACCCTCTAGGTGGGGAGACTGGATGTGCACCGTCCGTGTAAATGTGGAGAGGCACGCCGTCGGAGCACAGGGAAAGGGGATGTGTCCCAGGGTCTCGGGGGACAGGCTGGAGGGAAGCAGCCAGGTGGGTTTATGTGATGGGTGTTCCATCGGGGAGGGGAACATTTGAAAATGGCATGCTGGAAGAATTCATAGTGAAGTATCTGTGGTAGCAATTACTAGGGAGACGTGGAGTTCTTGCATCTCTGTGTCGTGTGGTGAATCAATAGACTGTCAATCAAATTAAAATCCTGGACATGACTTGGAAAGCACAGGTCAAAACTAGTCCTTGTCAGACTCTTACTCCATGTAACCCTAACAGCGTGGTTGACTTCCGTGAGCACCCGATGTGCTTTGCCACGGAGCCACATATATGCCTGGATGTGACAGGTTTGGAGAGGCTGAAGGAGAAGACTCTGGAGAAGGTGGGGAAGCTCACGTTCATTGCTGCCCTGCATCGTTGACGACAGAAGCACAGCAGTGGCTGTATGGTGCACTGTTCTTACCCAGGGCATAATGACAGTCTTAAGCACACAGGCTGATTGATTCTGTTGCTGTCACTAACGTGAGGTCAGGCAAGGACGGATCTTCTAAGATTCTATTAGCTTAGTAGCTTGTTCCATGAAAGATTGTTTTTAGTTAGATTTTTAGTGTTTTCATTTTAGTGTTGTAAAGTCATCAAACTTTTGCAAGCCAGCTAGAACGGTGGTTATTTAAGGTGGGGTGTCTAAGTTAGGGTTTGACTGCTGTGAACAGACACCATGACCAAAGCAACTCTTATAAGGACAACATTTAATTGGAGCTGGCTTACAGGTTCAGAGGTTCAGTCCATTATCATCAAGGTGGGAGCATGGCAATGTCCAGGCAGACATGGTACAGGAGGAGCTGAGAGTTCTACATCTTCATCTGAAGGCTGCCAGTGGAAGACTGACTTCCAGACAGCTAGGATGTGGGTCTTAAAGCCACAGTGATACACCTACTCCAAGCAGGCCATACCTTCTAATAGTGACACTCTCTTAGCCAAGCATATACAAACCATCACATGGGGGAAGGATGGGAGAGTAATTGTAGATTTGCATTCTAGATCCTGTGTTCTGGTGAAGAAAGCAGACCAGAAACATTGAGCAGATAGACATGCTTATGTAGGAACTTAGTTAATGATCTGAGTGAGCAGTGGTGAGCATGAGAGGCAGAAGCAAGTAAGAGTGAGTTCTGGTCATAAAGTACCAGAGTTGAGTGATTCGATTCTTAAGTGCTGGGGCAGAGGAAAGTGTCAAGGTCGTGGACTGGTTCTGGGCACTGAGTTCTCAGTGGCATTGAGAATATCCAGATGGAAATTTCTGGTAGGGACATCGTTTGGATAGCAGTCATTGCTATAGGAACAGAAGCATCACTTGGAGAGAAATATCAGTTACCTACGCGAACGTCACTGGCTTCCTTTCTGGGGCCTCAGACACGCTTCTGCTTTATTCGCAGGTACCCGATACTCTGCTGCTTCCCCAGCACTGAAGAGAATTCTCTTTTCACATCCCTGCTCCACTCTTTAAATCTTCTCGTACTCAGATGTCTGTCTTCCTCCTGCTGCTGTTAATCCCATGTCCTTCTAGTTCCCAGTGGTCCACGGCATTTCTGTTTCAGGACCAGTAAGCTTTATTTGCGCAGCCAGATAGCCTCAGCTATTCCTCTTTACCTTTTAAGGGTCTGAGCATCTGGAGGCAATACACAAACAAGGGAGGATGCTGTGTTCAGTAAGTCTGGATTTTCAAAACACGTGTGAGGCCGCCTCCAACCACACACAACCTTGTTACCAGTCCATTGTGTGTTTTGTGTCTCTTTTATTTTTTATTGTCTTCAATCTCCTGCCCCAAAACAGAACCAGAGTTTTGAAGTTTTCTCCCTCTGCTCCTGCTTTGTCCAGATGTTCATTATATTTTTTTCTCCTGTTCTCCTCACTTCTTAAAGGTCTTCTTTTCTTATATAGTTAAATCTTAGTAATCTGATTTTTCACATAGCTGACTCAAAAATAATCAGGAGCTCTACTTTTCTAAGTAGGATGACTTCCTCCTTTTATTCCCTTCCTTCCTTCCTTCCTTCCTTCCTTCCTTCCTTCCTTCCTTCCTTCCTTTTCTTTCTTTCTCTCTCAAATGTCTGTTTACACTGCTCTTGGAAAGGCAAGGAACAAGTCCCAATGGACAGTCTTAGCAACAGGGCCAGCATACTGTGTTCTTCTTATTCTCTTGATGTCTAGACCTTGGGGTCTCCACATTCTTCTTCTACCTCTGATGACTGCCTGTCACAGCAGGTAAAAACTTTTCATCCAGAACACACAAAGAATTCATGAGACTCAAAAGAAACCTTCCAGTTAAAAATGGACCAAAAGCTCCAACAGACTCTTTACCAAGGATGGTCTGGCATGCAAAGGGAGATTCTTTAGCTGTGTTACTAAGGACTTAGCAGTGACAGCGTGGATAAGACCACACAGTTCTCTAATGTCCAGGATCTAAAACCCTGACTCCACAAAATCCTAATGTGTAGAGCATCAGGAATGCTCAGTGATTGCTGACATCAAGGAATGAAAAAACCACGGTAAAAACATACTGGGAAAATCTTCATGTGGGTGTCAGTTTCTTTAAAGTAGACAAAGTGTCCTTTACACCTGACTCTCTAGATGTAAACCACTAACCTACCAGTATATTAGTTACATGAATTATTCATCCATTTATGGAGGCAGATGTTTAACTTTCTTCAAAGATCTTCTTTCAAGTCTGATAAATGAGGGTTATGGGTAAGGCCAGTGTTGAGCGACAGATACCCTCAGTGCCCTGTTCCTTGTCCCTGGTGTCTTAGCACTTCAATAGGCTCTTCCTGCTTCAGTCCACCGTTGGTTGTGCCTTTCTCTGCCTGAGGCACTCCTGAAAGCCTTGGGTCTGGTCCTTTGCCATCCCTGGCCTCCTTCATGCATCCCCTTTTCTGAATGAATTCTCCCATTGCTCCCGCAGTAACTTTCAACTGATGCTAACATGGGCGCACTCCAAAACTGTGAGCTGTATGCCAACCTTCGGTTTCCTAAGGGCCTAAGCTGTAGCTGTTTCATAACACACCCTTCGTGGTTGCCTTCCCGTCCTTGTCTTCCTTCCCTGTGCCACTTAGCAGCACTTCCTGTAACTTGCCCATGCTGCTGGTATGTGAATCCTGCTTTTGAGGAGCATGAATTAAGACTAACAAGACAAGAAGGACCGTCTCTCATTTCTTCCCAGTTTCTTTTCCTCCTCCTCCTCTTCTTCCTCCTCCTCTTGTTCCTCCTCCTCCTCTTCTTCTTCCTCTTCCTCCTTCTCTCCCTCCTCCTCTTCCTCCTCCTCTTCCTCCTCTTCCTCTCCCTCATCCTCCTCCTTCTCTACTTCTTTTCCTCTTCTTCCTTCTCCTTTACCTCTTCCTCCTCACATTCTCTTCTTACTCCTTTCTCTTCCTCCCCACTCCCTTTCTCTTCCTCTGTATACTAAGTATGTGTCCCAGGGTCTTGTGCCCATTAGGGAATCTCTCTGCTGCTGAGTTCTATCCCTAGTCATATCTTTATTTTTGTATGATGACCTCAGTCTTGGCTTGAGAATCTGGAATCTGGGATCAGCTAGTTTACATTTTGATTTGCCCTGGAAGCGTTAGACTCAGAGGTGGTTTAGCAAATATTTCAAGGACTAAAATAAACACAGAATGCTGTGACTCACAATCATAATCCTTGCGTACTACTAAGGAATCAGTCTTCTGGAAGAAGCCACGTTTGTTCACTATTAAAACAGGTCTTTATTGATACAGTAGATGAAAATTCATCCAGGCATATGATTCATGGTTATTTCATATTATTGTAACATAGTTGGATAAAAATGGCATATTTACTCAGAATTAGTAAATCAAAGCAAATATTAAGCTTTATAATTCATTCATTCATGGAAAGATAAATATTTCATTTCAGATGAATGATTCACAGCCTTGCTGAAAACGCTGTATCTTCTCAGACTAGTGAAAATGTTTCACATTCCATTTTCATATCCGTGTCATAACCCATTTTGACTATGTTGTTTGAGTATATTTAGATTGTTTTCAGCTGCTATTTTCCTTTTTTATTTTATTATTTTAATTTTACGTTTAAATGTGTGCAATGCCTACGGAGGCCAGAATAGGGCATCAAATCCCTGTAGTTACCTTATGAGCTGTGGGTACTGGGGACAGAACGTGGGTCCTCTGCACGAGCTACTGCCAGTGCTCTTAACTACTGAGGCAACTCGTGAGCCCCAAGTGTAGTATTTTAAATGGTAGCTTGGGATAGTCCAACATTGTAGATGATTTTCCCAGGTCTGGCTTCTGAATGTAGAATCCATAAACCTAAAGCATATACATATGACATATTTGAGGTATTTTCAATGCTTTTTGGTTGATTATCAGAATGACTGTTACTCATGGTCTAGACACTATAGACTTCCTTCAGGTGAAGTAACAACTTAAATTGCTTTGAGTTTATTTTAGTAATTTTCTATGCTCATTTGTTTTCTAATTTAACAGCAGCAAACCCAGTTATTCATAAGTTGGTGATTTAAATATACAGAGACCATAATTTATTGTTCTGTTATGAAGCATGTTATTTATAAATGACACTTCAAGTTTAGCATCATCACACTGAGTCAGTATAATTTAGGAAGTAAACTAAGAAAAACTAAGAAAACTTACCACTACCCATCATGCCTTCTTTGTTTGAGTGTTCTTGCTTCTTTTCTGGGAATGTAAATATTTCATTTACCAAGTAACTATTACTTGCATGCGGATATATATATAGTTTGTATCCCATATAGAACTGTGTTCAAGTTGAGAAAATAGAGACAACAAAACGGAATAGAAGAATTTTGCAACTTTTATTTGAGATGATTAATGTTAAGGAATATTTGTGGAGGGTGGAATGTTAGCTCATCAGTTAAGAGCACTTGATCGTCATCTAGAGGGCTCAGCTTTGATTCCCAGCAACCATGTGGCAGCTCAAAATCACATGTAACTACAGTTCTAGGGGAATCCAACACCCCTTTCTGGCCTCCATGGGCACCAAACGTGCGTGTGGTAGACAGATATACATGCAAGCAGCATACCCATATATAAAATGAAAATTAAAACAGAAATATTTGTAGAGTGTTATATTGTTGCAGATGTTCTTATAGTCAAGGAAAAATTCCTCTTTAATAATTTGTTATTCATATTTTATATTAGGATAAGCACAAATGGTTGTCTTTGGAGAATAAAAGGTTCATCCTCAAGCGTGCTCAGTCCTTATTGTGATCTTTCTGAAGAGTACGATGTGTAGATTTTAAGTAGAATATACTAAATAAAATAATAAGAAGGGGCAGAGCTGGGTATGGTAGCTTATGCCTGTAAACTAGGACCTAAGAGGTTGAGGCATGAGGATTGCTGTCAAGCTGGGGGTTAGCCTGGGCTACAAAGCAGAGCTGTTTGAAGAAACAAAACACAAGCAACATCAACAGTGACTAAACCTGAGAATTTCTTTTAAACAACCTTAATGTTCGTTGCTAACCTCCTTTCTACAAGTTATCTCAGAAAGATACTTGACCTAGGAGAATTCCATTTGGCAATTGTGGGGACTAAGTTTATGAAGTCAGTAGTCCTATTTTCCCTTGCCAACCTCACATGGTGTCTGCCTGGTGACATAACAATGGGCGAACCTGTGAGTAGGACAGATGAGTCGGGTGCCCCGACACCAGCATTATAAGAATCAAGAGAAATGCTAATATTCCAGGCCAGTATGCTAGCTGTTTGTGATGGCTAATAGTGATTGTCAACAGGTTCTAGAGTCACCTAAGAGACAACCCTCCAGGCTTGCTGGGAAGGGTTATCTAGATGAGTTCAGGCACAAAGGCTCACCTCAGCTGGGGGCAGCACCATTCCATAGCTAGGATCCTGGACTGAATGACATGGAGTTAGCTTAACACCAGCATTCATCATTAACGACTTCTTGGTTATGGATGCAATGTGACCAGCTCACTGCAGGCTCTCACGGCTGCAGCTCCTCTCAGCATGGGACTGTGCCCTCAGTCTAGGGACCAGAATCAACTCCGTCTTGTCTTCCCTAAATGGCTTCTGTCAGGCTTTTTGAAGCACTGATGATACAAGTGGCTAACACACTGTTTCTGAGTCTTCCGCCATATATTGAAGTTAGTACAAACACATATATGTGGTATACATCTGTGTTAATATTTGAAATAAAATCTGTTTTGCCTGGTATTCAGCGGTTTCATAGTATTATCTACTGAGTACCAAGAAGTAAACAAAATAGACGTCTGATCAGCCAGAACAACCTCCCCACTGAAAACCTGAATTTGAGTACAGGCTGCATGCACTGGACTCACCGTGCTTATTTGTCTTGTCTTCTCGGTGATTGTGTGAGGAGCAGAGGTTGTGTGATCAAAGAGGGGAGGGAAAATGTCAGGGAGGCTCACTTGGGGATTAGAAGGGAAGAGAGCTGCAACTCACAGCTCTGGTGACCTGTGATTTCTGATAAAAGTTGTTGAGGTATTCATCTTTACACCAGTTGCCCACTGGGTTTTTGCTGCTGACGAGCCAAGGGCACAGTGCTGCCTCCTCCAGCACCAGTGATGCGGTTGCCATGACTCCCATCCAGGGCCCGATGCTGATTTAGCTAACGCTGTGGGAGAATGGTGTTGTAGGCACTGTCTTTAGGTGACAGTGCCGGTTCTGCTCTTAGCCCAGGCTAGGCAAATGCTCCTAAACTTCTTCCCTGACGTCCTGCAGGCCAGTCTTTGGGATCCTGTAACAGCTGTTTTGGTGGGTTTTTTCTTTTTTCTTTTTGGCAATTTTATCTCTCTCTCTTTTTTTTGAAATCAAGAGAATTGCCAACAATTCATTTGGGTCCATTTTTATCCAGAATTTTAAAGCTGTGCGTTTTGAAGGAGACCTGAGTTAGAAGCTCTATCTTGATCATGAATGACTACCTTCCATTTTTTATCCCCTCCCTCCACCACCGAATCAACATCCTTAGGATTTTAAAGCTAGGAGAGATCTGAGTTGCACATCCTCTTTCCGTGTACCCTCGGCGTTAGACTGGTTGTGGGAGGAGCTCACGGTGGGTCGGTCTCCTGGCCTGAGCTGCTGCAGTGCTGACGTGTTTGCCCTGCAGCCACAGGTCTTTGCTCATGAGCTAATCATGTCTAGGTCAGGTTGTACAAGGGCCTAAGCCTAGCCCAGCGCTGAGATGTGACATGAGTCACACTGCTCTAACCCCGAGCATACTACCTGGATGAGTCACACTGCTCTAACCCGGAGCATACTACCTGGTAATCTTCTTCTCCAAGGGATTTTGATGCTGGATTCAGTATGAGAACCTCAGGACTTTAAAAGGAGGTGTTGCTGTCATTATTTTTTTTTTTTTACAATAGAAATAGAAATAGCCACTAAGCTGCCGTTCTCCAGTCAGGATCCAGTTTCATTGCGAGTCCCATCCTGATCTCATTTACTTGAGAAAAGGAAACGTATGCAGTTTCAGCTATGCAAAAGTGCTTTTAAAAATCTTACCTTTTACTCTGTAGACACTGGACGTGACTTCAAGGACAGTTCTAATTTTTGCATCACTTTTGTGGATTTTTCTTTTGAAAATAAAAAGGAGAATATAAGTATGACAAAGTGGCCAAGGCATTTCTTAAAATGTCTTCCCATTGGAGGACAGATTCTTTTGAATCTTTTTGGGATTCAGCGCTCATATTGTGTGCCCTGGATATGTGAATCTGATGGTGGAACCAACGCATGATGGGTGGCACACACATAGAATCCCAGAATATGGACGGCTGAGGCAGGAGTATAGCCAGTTTGAGAACAGCCTGGGGGCTACATGGCTGTCTCCTAAAAGAAAGAGGGAGAAGGAAAGATGGAGGAAGGGAAGGAGGCAGAGAGGTGGGGGAGGGGAGTTACTTTACAGTTTGGAGCATTTCTATGGCATTCTTGTTCTACACTGGTATGTGTTTTTCTCGGTAGCAAATGCTGCCAATGCTGCCAATTTAGCGTGTATGAACTCATGATGATAACTGTATGAGGACTTCCCCCTCGTAGATGATGATTGTAAAATGCAGCACAGTTTTGGAGAGAAAAGATGCTGATTTAAGGAATTTCCTTCTGTGACCGGAGGCTTTTGAGACCAAAACTTGCTGACAGGCTTGGAGTGTACAGAAGTGATGACATCCAGCTTGGTGCACGCACTACTGGGACACAGCTTTGGGGGGAGCCTCAATCTGCTTCCCGGTTCACCTTCAACCCAGGGAATGGGCTCACTCAGATACCTGTAGATTCAGATGCTAATTGCACCCTCAAAGCCTTTTCATCGTCCATTGCCTTCTTAACAGGAGGTGGAAACTCAAGTCAGACTCTTCGCATACATGAGGGCTGCGGTGAGGATGTGGAGTCAGACCCATTGAGGAGAAAGAATTAGAAGGGCTTGAAATGTTTTACTCCTGCAGAATGACTGGGGTCTTATGGATGCAGGGACAGCGGCAGGTTCACCATGCCCACATACCGTTTTCTTTTGGAGAAGTAATTTAGCTTGAAATACCTTAAAAATAAAACTTCATTCAAAGTCCATGACATTGGCTATTTATATCAACCGTAACTATACTCAGGAATGATGGCCAACACAAGACTGTATTCTCGTCTATGAAAATTACAGTCTTGTGGTTCGAAGAAGAGATTCAAATGAAATGTTTAAAGAATCAAATAACAGTAGAGAACAACAATGTCAGTAGGGAGAGTATTTAAAAATCACACACTAAATGTATATTGTTATGAGTAATTTTTTTCTATGTTCTTAACATCGTCTGTTGGTTTTGCCCAATGGATTTACTAAAAATAGTTGAATGAAGGTAATATATGAAAGACTGGTGAGATGGCTAAGACATTAAGGATGCATATCGATCTTGCAGAAGGACCAAAGTTCAATGTCTAGTGCCTAGGTTAATCAGCTCAAGACCCATCTGTAATTCCAAGCTCCATAGAGTCATATGACCTCTTCTGGTCTCCATGGGTACTGCACTCACGTGTGAAAATCC
Source organism: Grammomys surdaster (assembly GCF_004785775.1). Lineage (NCBI taxonomy): Eukaryota > Metazoa > Chordata > Mammalia > Rodentia > Muridae > Grammomys > Grammomys surdaster. Next base: position 1,118,271 of record NW_021620536.1, on the reverse strand, counting down.
ATATGTGGGTGCACACAAACAAACACACACACACACACACACACACACACACATTTGTGTGTAAGTTCAAGCAATGTGGTAAGGCCAGATAAAGACAGGAACACATGCAGTTTGCATTGCATTATGAGACTTGTATAATGGATAATTTTGGATATTAGATCAACACTTGGAACATGGTAAATTCTAATCCTTCACAGCACAGCTGAAAATCAGCCTTGTTGATTTAATGTTATGTTTGATTTGTATCTTTGAGATTCGTGCTATGGGTATAGGACATTACCTTGGCTCCTGTAGCTGTTTGTGTTGGCCGTCATTCTTGAGTATAGTTGGGGTTGATATGAACGGCCGATGTCATGGACTTTGAATGAAGTTTTTATTTTAAAGGTATTTCAAGCTAAATTACTTCTCCGACAGAAAACGGTATGTGGGCACGGTGAACTAAAAGACACACATTTTCCTTTACCTGATAAGTTGGTGAGCCTTTGTCTTAGTTGGGGTTACTATTGCTGTGATGAAACACTATTACCAAAAGCAAGTTGGGGGTGTAAGGGGTTATTTGGCTTACACTTCCCCATCATAATCTACCATCGAAGGAAGCCAGGCAGGAGCTCAAACAGGACAGGAATTTGGAAGCAGAAGCTGATGCAGAGGCCATGGAGGGAAGATGCTTACTGGCTTGCTCCCCAGGGCTTTCTCAGCCTGCTTTCTTGTAGAACCCTGGAGCAGCCCAGTGGTGGCCTCATCCAGAATGGGCTGGGCCCTCCCCCACCAATCACTAATTGAGAAAATACTCTACAGGCTTGCCTAGAGCCCGATCTTACGGAGACATTTTCTCAATCAAGGTTACCTTTACTTTTATGGTTATAGCTTGTGTCAACTTGACATAAACGAATAAAATGTTGAATATGAAGTATAATGAACCCCTAAGGGAGCAATTGAAATTTTGAACAGATTATTATTGCAGATGTGACCTATTACTTTGTCAGTTGACTGTGTATGATTCGGGAAGGAGAAGGTGAAGAGATAGAATCATTGAGAAGATAAGTGTTGGTGATTTGAGAGCATCTATGGAGACTGTATTATTGCGCCCTGGCTAGATTCGGGCTCCGGTCCTGTTCTGCATTTCATCCATGTTTATTCTGAAGAACAAAAATAGCCTTCTCTCTCTATGTGTCTATAAAAGGACTGTTCTATGGCAAAGACCGTAGTGCTAGAGACAGTGCTCATAATAAGATTTATTTTTATTTCATGTTTATGAGCATCAGCCTGTGTGTGTGTGTGTGTGTGTGTGTGTGTGCACTTAAGAGCACCTTGTGAGTGCTGTGCCCACAAAGGCCAGAGGGGGCATTGGATCCCTGGAACTAGAGTTACAGATTCCTGTGAGCTGCCATATGGGTGCTGGGAACCAGGTTCTCTGGAAGAACAACAAGTACTCTTAACTGCTAAGCTTTCTCTCTAGTCCTTAGAGAGTTTTTAAAGATTAGGAATTACTTATTTTTAAGTGAACTAATCTTATTAAAATATAGCTGAATTTAATTAGCCTTCTTAGCAGATGGCCTGGGAGGTAAAGATGATGATTTCTTTCCTCAGGCATTGCTATGTGAATTCACTTTGCATCTAGTTGAGCGATCCGGCAACACACTAATCACTTTCCCTGCTTAAGATATCAGATTCATGCAGGTGCATTAGCTTTACTCATGGAAGTCCACCGAGAGTCGCATGAAGAGTGGAGAACTTTCTATATGGACCTTCCAAGCTTTCAGTGATCCAGTCATCACGAGTTAATTTTATGTGACTTAATTTCACCTAGAAGCATTTGGGAATGATGGCAAAATTATCTGACTTTTAAGCTATTAGTACAATCGTAACTTTAAAAATTTTAAATCTAAGAGCCTTCTAGAGAACAGTGTTTCTCTAGCATGGTAAACTCGAGTTCAAGCTTTGCCTGGAAGCCTGTGTCTCTTGGAGAAAAAGGAAAGAAGGCAAACCTTGAAGCATTACTATTTATTTATTTTATTTATTTAAAAACAAAAGAAATCAAACCTGCAGTCCTGCAGATGGCTAATGTGGGCTAGTAGCAATAGACATGTATCTTCTCTGATTCAAACCCACATCACAAGAAGGGACTCGTCTCTTTCCAGGGGTCTGAGATTTAGCTCCAGGCCCAATTCTCACTGGCCTCACTTCACTGTGAACCAACTCCAGGCATGAAGACGATGTGATTGTATGGTTGTTGTAGCTCTGTGCCAGTTACCCGTCCTCAAAACTGGGATTTTCTTCTGTCTTTCCCAAAGTGAATTTGGCACCAAGGCAGAGCATATCAACTGGCATGTTGATTATTTATACAGAAATCACCTGCGCAGTTGTCACTTCAGAAAAGGTCATGTAGCATGCTTTTCCCTGGATGACATAAACTGTAAAGATTCTTTTTTAAAGGGTTCTATTTCCTGTATTGTGTTACAAACCAGTCCTGTTCACCAGCACGTCGGAACCAGAGCTGAAGTGAACCTCAATGACCAAAGTCTGAAGTAAATGTAATGTTCCAGGGTCTGTTCTTCTTCATCTTAATGGCCCACGACTTACTAGTTGTCTGTCTGTCTGTCTGTCTGTCTGTCCTATCTCATTCCTTTCTAACCATGGAAACATCCGCTTTACTAACTTCTTCAGGCTGCACTTTTTTGTGAGAATCCCTGTTTATGTATAAAATTAATAAAACATTTACACTTCTATTAGTCAGCTCTGGTGTTAATAACTGGCATCCTGGACCCCGACCGCCATGCATAAGAACTATGGTCAAACACAGATCTCTTTCTTCTGAAAATGGTTTGAGATGAAGTGGTGATCTAACACAGAGGAAACTGGTTAACAGAAAACTCTAGACAGGGGCAGAGACGCTAGGTGATGAAACAAAACCCACACAGTTCCACTGACTTTGTATGTTGGCTGGTATTCCTTGAACAATCTTTCATTGTATGTGTATGGGATGTTTTGCCTGCATGTTTGTCTGTATGCCACATGCATGCCTGTCGTCTTTGGAGGGACTGGATTTACAGCTGCTTGTGAGCTGCCATGTGCACGCTGGCTATCGAACATGGGTTCTCTGGAAGAAGTTCCCAAGTCCTGAGGGACATCTCTATGCCTGGAATGTCGTTGTAAAAGCCCACAGTGATTCTTGCAGGAGTAGCACATCCACCAAGAGGATTGGTTAGGTGATGGGGACAGAAGGTTAAAACAACAGGGGCCTAAACAAGGTGGATGTCTGCTTCCCAGTGGGTGCAGAAATTCTGAGATTAAAATGCAATCACTGAATTACACAGCAACTGCAATCACATGTGCACCCAGGGCGGGGGAGCAAAAAGTGAGAGTTCACTGGAACACTGCTCCTTCAGTCCTTACGGGGATGTCCCCCTGAAGCATGTCCTTTCCCCCACCCCATTAGCCTCCTCAGTGCCTACTCTGCGTCATATGATCACTTACATCTGAGGACATCAGGTACATTTAGTTACTTAGGCACATTGATACCCTCACTAAGAGCTCAGTCTCTGGTTGTCTGGTTAGGATGATTTCATTGTCTCAGGTAGAGGCCAGAGTCACTATCTAGTAACTCAGTGACTAATATGGATGGTAAAGGGGCTTCTTTAGCAGTCTAACTTACAAAAAAAATAAAATCAAAGTCTTACAATGCAGCCCAGGCTGGCCTTGAACTCACTAGCTTCCTGCTTCAGTTTCTCATGTGCCTGGATTACGGGCATGTGTGTCATGATCAATAGTTTAATGAATTTAATGATTTAATATGTAATGATTCATAAGCGTGGATAGAAAAATAAACATTAAACTAGTATATACCCTAAAATTGGTAATGTGTGTGCACCAAATAAATATCAAACAAGGAATTCAAAGGGAAAATTAAGAAGGATTTTGTTGTGCCTTTTTCAGGTTAGGCTATATCATGACACACTGTGTCAAACCAACGAGGAGGAGCCACCAGATTTATAAGGAATAGTGAAAGTTAAGTTTTGAACAGGGAAAACTATGCTGGTGTCACATGACCCTGCGCTGATGTCATCTGTGCACCAGTGAGGCTGATGTGCAGTTTGATGTTTATTGTTCTGGTAAAGATCGTACAACTGGTGATTTAACACCTTCTCCATTTTCCTCAGCGTCCCTGAGCTGGGAGAACTGGGTGCAAAGCATATGCAGTCCCACCTGAATATCTCAGAAAAAGAGAGTGCTTCATATAGCAAAGTGTAGGCTGGTGCTTTGAGGATGCCTTAGATTTGTAACTGTGTGTGTGTGCCAGCGTTTATGTGTGTGTGCATATGTGTGTGTCCATGTATCCATGTGTGTGTCCCTGCGTATGTGTGTGTGCATGTGTGTTTACGTATGTGGCTGTGCATGTATACACATCTGTGTGCATGCGTGTATGTATGTGCACATCTATGCATCTGTGTGTCCCTATGTACATGTGTGTGTGCATATATGTATGTGTGCGTGTTCATGTGTGTGCATTTATGTGTATGCATGTGCATGTGTGTGTGTGTCCATGAGCACATGTAAATGTCTAGACAGAAGTGAGTGAAATATGCCCAAGTTAGCTACCGACATATGTTATTTCCGGAAAGCAAGAGTGACTTCTCCTCCCCTCCCCCTGCTTTGGGGAGATTTGAGAACTTTTTAGACTACGATATTATATTCTTAGAGAACTTGTCAAAGGGGGTTTTGAGTCCAGTTGAGCACTTAATACATTATCAACTAGCTTTGTGTTCTGTTACTTCAGTAACTCTGTACTTGATTTAAAGTTTACTCAATCCTGGACTTACTGAATGACGTTTGTGCTTTTTTTTTTTATTATGTCAGGTAGTGGAAATATAAATATTGAAAAGGGAGAGACCTTCGATGTATGATATGCTGTGTTAGTGGTTGCTATGTGTTTACATTTCACACTCAGCTAGATTCTAAGGACAAGATACTCCACAGACTTTTGTCGCTCTTGCATTTGGGTGATCCCAAGCAAACTGTGAGAATCTGAAAAGCAAGTGACAGTCTGTTACGGAGCTGCTGCCCAAGGTCAGTGTTCCAGAGTGGACACTGGATTCTTCATTCTTCTGTTACTCACCCTTGGCTCCTGCCGGCTTTTTAGAGGTGCCTGACCAAATGGCTCCTTCAGATCTGTAACATTCTCCATAGTCAGCTCCAGGTTTGGGGGGTATAGTCAGCCTGGGACTGGGACACAAACGTTCCTGTGTTTAGAAATCAAGTATCTTCTCCAACCCTTTTCAATCTGAACACACAATGGAGAGGGTCAATACACTATTGTTAGGAGAACAGTTGGAGTGACGTCATCTGTTGCTCATCAGTTATGCAGCTGTGCACACTGAAATATTGTCATTTTCTCCTTTGTTTGTGTGTGTGTGTGTGTATGTGTGTGGCAGAAACAGAAACAAGATCAGTTAGGTTGCAGAAGGAGACTTCTATGTGTTTTTAAAAACACTTATTTTTATTTACGACTATGAGTGTTTTGCCTGCATGCGTGCGTATGTGTGTGTGTGTGTGTGTGTGTGTGTGTGTATCACATCACATGTGTACAGTGTCTCTGGGGACCAAAGGAGTGCATTGGATCCTCCTGGATCTGGAATTACAAATGATTGGGGCAGCTGTGTGGGTTTCAGGAACCCACTGGATCCTCTGCAAGAGCAGTAAGTGGCCTAACCACTGAGCCATCTCTCCAGCCCCATTCTGTGTTTAACTAAAGGTACGTTCTATATAAAATTAGAGGTGTTTCTTGTCTTACCTTCAATTATGGATTTTTTTTATTTTCTGGTCCATATTCACCCATATATTCTGCAACTGTCAACTAAGACACTTAACTCCTGGGGTTGGATTGTTTTTATTTTATTTTTTTCCTACAGACCTTTTGATGCATTGAACCAGCTCCTGCGCCCTTCTGTAAGCCGGGCGTATCAGAGTCATTAGCGATTACCATGTCTTTCTTGATCACCAAGTCTGGCTGCTGTACTAAGGTAGCACTCTTCTCTCTATATATGTGTGATATGGCCTGTGGCCAAGCACTTGTCTTTCCTGTCGTGGACCTTCAAAATGTTTTCCTCACACTGTGCTTCCTGCTCTCATTACATAGCGGGAGCAATCTTTGGGAAGTCCTTCAATGGCTTGGCACTACCTATGTAGTAAGATCTTGCCTGAGCTTCAAGGGCCATTCCCAATGGGGTACTTCCAGAGAAACACACCATGGCTCACGTGAATCTATCAGGAGACTTCTGTCTCCACTGATTACTTCAAAAGGTGGGGCCATGGTAAAGGTGTGCTAAGTCACGATGACGTCAGTGATCACACTCCGGTGATTCTTCCCTCTGAAGAGTGCTGGCTTCCATGTCCTCCTCCTCCTCAGGAGGCGTCAGACCTGGTGGTTGTCTTTCCATTCTGCTCTGAATAACTTTTATCATACGCATCAGTTTCTAAGCAACGTTTGTGTGTGTACAGTTTGTGGCATTTTAAACCTTATAAAAATAATAAACTACATGTATTCTTGGGCAGTTTTCCAAAATCTGAGCTCTTATGTGGTTCTTCATCTAGTTCCAGTTTATCTCATTTTATTGCTTTATAGTATTTTATTCCATGAGTGTAACATAGAATATTTACCCTCTCTGTCTGATGTTATCTGTTTCTTGTTTCTCTTTCTTCTATGTTTATCCCCCCACCCCACCCCTCAAAAGTTTGACCCTCTGTGACCTTACAGATCAAGGTCTTACTTCTGTCCCAACACCGAGTATAATGTGTATTATTAAACTTTACAGTTAGTTTACGGTTAGTTTTTTATGGCTGTTAGTTTTCATAGTCAATGATTTTTGATGCATTTATTTTCCAGAAAAATGAATGTGTTAGTCAGCCATAGTGGCTAGCTTATAGTCTGAGATGCGACTCCTTTCTTGCTTAGCTGACATGGGCTCACTCAGGTTAGCAATTGAGGGATGTTATAGGATTCTTTCCGTTTTTCTAGCTGCTGAAATAAAGAGCTTTTCTTGCCCAATGCTGTCTCCTCCACTTATTGCTTAGCCATGGGATTTCCAAGTCAGCAGTATGGCTGTGTTTCAGAAAGTCAGCTTAAAGAAAACAGACTCCAGTACAGCATGACCCCCACTTCCTAGAATATGCCAAACCCACCATCGGCCTTACAGTCCAGGTTCAGTCTTCATCAGAGTCATGGGAGAGGGCTGGCAATCAGGGGTCTTATGCCCAGACTGGAGACTGTGGAGGGCAGAGATTGGTCTGAGAACATACATTCCTGAGAGGTGTGCAGGCCATGTCGACGCTGGAGTTACTGGGTGTTTTGAGAAGCACTTTGAAGCCTGTATCAGCTGCTTTCCTTCCCATTGCTGTTATGGAGGATAAACTGGTAAAACCAACTTGAGGAAGAAAGGGATTATTTTGGCTTATGGTTCTCGAGGGATAGAGTTAAAAACAGATAAAATTGACTCCACAATGTTTTTATAGAAGTCAGTCTTCTACCTGCACTGCTCCCAGCCACAGCAGACCACCAGAGCTCTGTGCACTGACTGCATTGTTCTGTTGGTTTACCCCAGTGGTACTAGACATAGAAACCTTTATGTATTTCACTGCTTCTAATCTAGAATATGAAAATTGTGTATTGTAAATGGTGGGCATTTGCTTCTCACAATTTTATGGTCTGCCTTCCTTACCTAAAACTATTGCAAATTAAGTTTTTAAAAACTCCTTGTATTAGTTAATATTTGTTTCTATAACAAATGCCCATTGGATAATGTGTGTGTCATAAAAGCCCATGTCTCTCAGTGTTGCCATTACAGCATCTGAACCCAGAGTCTGACGGACGCACTGTTTGCTTTTGAGATAGTGTCTTTGTTGCTGTGTTTGCACATGGGATGGGAGATAGTCAAAAGGGGCCACATACTTCATGAAGCTCTGTGTGTGAAAGAAACCTTTATAACCTCCTCCCCTTCCCTTCATAGTGTTACACCCGGGATTAAGTTTCTCCATGAATTCAGGTAGAAATAACTTCCAAATCACAGTATTCATTAACTGAGTAACAGGTGTCTACTGAGCACTGCCAGGCTCCAGGTCTGGGGACTACGAGGTGAGCAAGACCAAAGAAAACCACTGTCTTTGGGGAACTCACCTTCCAAATGGGTGGTTCTGATGGGGTACAAATAAAGATCTCCAGAGTTGGTCAGAAGAGGGAGAAATGAATCACTCACACATGAGGCTGAAGTAGCCATTTGTCTAGATTTTCAGTGATTGATGGAGGTTCAAGGACAGCTTGGAGGAGGTCTCAGGGTCCGATGCTTTGATGGTTTGGGGTTTTGGTGAGAAACCATTGGCTTAAAGTATTTTCTAGGTAAATAAAACATGCCTCCAGTTTTTGAAGAGCAGACAACAGTGCCTTATCTGCATGATGTCGTAAGCATGTTTTCTCAAGTTCCTTGCTTAAAATAGTCAGAATTGGGAGGATACAATCAAGTCCTCCACATATTTGTTTGTCACTTCTACTAAGTCATAACTGGAATGGGGTAAAGCCTATATAGAACCAGGATTGTTTTAAACACTTCAAAATCCTGTATGACTGTGAGAAGCATTTTTATTCTTCACCATAAACAAAGTTGTTCATTTTGTAACTTAAGTTCAGAAATTAACAAGGCTGTTTTAGGAGCCTGGCATACTCCAGAAAGAATTGTTTTCAAACTCTTTCTGACTCGTCATCCACTTCTAATGAGATAGTGGGGCATCACTGTGAAGAGACCTTTGTTTGCTCCAGTAACAAGGCGTTGGTCACGAAATCCCAAACTCAGTGTCTTCCCTGAAATATCAGAGAACTTCTAAACAGAACTGAACCGAGCTTCAGGACACTCCGTTCTTCCCTCAGAGCGGTGACCTAGTCTGTTTCCAGCTTGGATTTTGGAGCTGGGAGATCAGTTTAGAGATGTTCACCGCAAAGTCCCTGTTTGGTTCCAAGCATTGTGAATTTCCAGAATACAGCCTGTCTCCCGAGTAACAAATTAGCTTGCAAGCTCCTTATATGTTCATATAATGTTGGTGTGGTGTCTAAAAATAGCGGAGCTAGATGAGTGGCATAGCTACTTAGGCGAAACTGAATCAAAACTCTTGCTTTATTTATGTATATTAATTTTCAACTGTAAGACATAGTTTCTATATCTAGACATTGTGGGAAAATGAACCGAAGTTCAAAGCTTGCTGGCGAGGTTACTTCCTTTAAATCCGTAACACACTGCTACCCATTGGGAGTCTCAAATCAATAATACTTTGCTAGTTTTTATGAAGAATCATACTGGAGACTAATTTGCATTGAAATGGTCCCCGAGAATGAATAAGGCTGTAAGCGTCCTTTAATGAGATTTCACTCTCAGTAATGAATATTGAGTATCCTGGCTGACTGAGTCAACTTTAGTGTCACAGGATTTATGATAAACCTGATAATCTGGTGAAAGTTCCCCTCTCATCCCTTTGTTTAGGGTAACAGTTTTGAATGTCTTTCCCGTTGTGATTAGAGACATTTTATAGGAGTTCAAAGAAGAGAGAAGTCTGAGAGTTGAGACTGGGAACTAACTTGTCAGTATAATCAAGACCCAGTGCCCTGGTTCTTCCGCTGACCCTGAAGATGTCCACAGAGCATAACTGGATCCTGGTGGGTGAGATGTGACTAAATCAGGATAATTTATCCCTTAGGGGAACATCATGTCCCTCTGTGTGCTTAAATAAGATCCTCCTGTAAGGAACCTTCTTATCTTTGTGTCTTTCAAACTTGTTCTTGTATCTTAAGGCATGGCTCAGTCTGCTTTGTGAAGCCATTCCTCCTGACCCCTGTAAACATGAATCCTTGCCCACATTCCTTCTGGGAGTGACCCCTACCCTCCTAGCTATTTCACTGCTTCATGGGAAAAGCGGCATCCTGGTAACAGGTGAAGTGTTGGAAGAAGGTTGTATGGGTTACTGGATAGGGACTCTGGCTTTGGTGCATTTCATTTTACCTCTTTCTTTGCAAAGAGGGAAAATTATTTGTGCTTTCTGAGCTCAGTTAGCTTTTCTATAACAAGTATAAAAAACTTCTCCCAATCAGGCTTGATAAAAGACAGTCTATTATAAACCTCAAGATTCTCAATATACAATGCATAGCAGTGAATTTTATTGTTTTTATTTCTGTGTGTAAAGATGCATGATTTAAAGAAACTATTTAGATTGTTTACTTTGTGACTACAAAGCCACTATTTGGCATTTTCTACATGGGTTAATAATAGATTCACATGAACTGCTTTTATGGATTGAATTGCTCTTTTCTATGATGTGGTTTCTCACGAGAATGGTGTTGGCAAGAGAAACATCATGAAATTCTGCCTTAAATAACTTTATTTTAAACCTCTCTAGGTAGCATCCCAGCCCAAAACTTGTGTCGTGAAATCCAAGACTTTGACCCAGATAATGTGATAGGACCTTCCTGTGATTTGGGGCCATATCCTACTTAGATGAACTCGGGACTTCCAGCTTTACCGAGCACTTGGTACTACACGCAGGCTTCTCGCTTGCTTGGTATAGGTTACCATGCCATCTCTGCCTCAAGATGGGGGTAAGTGGACTGGCTAAAACATACTAGAGTGTGTTTAGAGACTATGACATTCAAGCTTCACAAGTGTCCCCGTTCATAGCTTTAAGTCGCTGGAGGTAGCATGCATGTTTCAGGTCACAATGTTTGTATTTTAGTGGCAACTGTTCATTTTAGGTATTTCTTTTTAAAGTTATTCAGGGATCATCTCCCCTGGATCTGAATACAGAATTACCTTATCAATGCACAATGAAAAGGAAAGTCAGAAAAAAGAAGAAGAAGGGAATTATTACAGCGAATGTTGCTGGAACAAAGTTTGAAATTGGTAAGTTTCTTCAGAGTCCTGCACTTGAATAGTTTCTGGTAAGACTGCCTTGGCATTAAAAACAGTGTAGAGTTCTGGAGAGACAACTATTTTTACATAATGGATTTTTAAATTACTTCTATAAAATTTCTGACAGGTTAGAAGAATTCTTTTCTTATGCAGTGGAGGATGATCTACTTTTAAAAGGTGCTAATAGGTTTCTAAATTTTCAGTTCAAAGAAAGAAATACATTCAATTAACTTGGCTTTCTCTTTAGAGAAAAGCCGCAGGTCAGGTGCACAACACTAGATTTGTCTGTAATGTTTAAAAGTACCAGCTATCTGAGCTTTGAAGTACATAATAAAAAAGATTTATATATGTCTGATGATACAAAGATTTGTGAATATAGAGTATATCTTTTCAGTTATCCTTATGTAATCTGAAAGCATCTGGCCTGACTAGTGTGTGGATACACAAAGACCCTAGACTTAAGTAGCCAGCTGAGCTGCCCGCATCACTGCCAGGATCGCTCCTTGTCTTATCACCGGGGGTCATCAGTTAACACCCGAAGCTCAGATGTGTTTGTGTGTCTCCTGTGTAGGTTTCTGTCCCTGTTGCTCTTGTGTTGAGTGATATACATACATACATATACATATGCATATACATATACATATGCATATACATATATATGGCACCCATGCTATCACCGGCTAATTTTTAGTAACAAGGTTTCCCCTACATCAGGGTCTCCATATGGCGACTGCCCAACTCATTCTCTTGAGGGGGATCCTGCTCACATTCCCAAACATCCTCCACTGTGGTTAGCGGTCACAAATCCCATAGCCCAGTAAAATCAAAACTCTAGAGGCTTGTAATTTATCAGTCAGATTTGTGTCAGTAAATTCTCAACCCACAAAACGTCCACACAAAGAACGCAAAACTCAATTGATAAGAAACACAAGCTGTACACCTAGATGGGGCAAACACACCCTACTTATTATTTGATTATCTATCTAAGAAATCCCCAGTACGTATGGCTCTCAGGACTGTGTGGTCTGGCTCCTGTTTCCCTCCAGTATGTATGGCTGTCAGGACTGTGTGGTCTGGCTCCTGTTTCCCTCCAGTATGTATGGCTCTCAGGACTGTGTGGTCCGGCTCCTGTTTCCCTCCAGTACGTATGGCTCTCAGGACTGTGTGGTCTGGCTCCTCTTCCCCTCCTATAGGTTCCATCTTGTCTCCTCCATCTCCCCCTCTGCCCCTCTGTCTCTGTACTCCTCTCTAAAACTCTCAGCCCGCCTTCTTTTTCCACTGTCCAGTCCCAGGCTCTAGCCTTATCTCTCACCTGCCTTCACCTGCTTACAGACAGCAGTCTACACTCTTGTCTGCTGCGAGCCTGGTAGAGGAGGAATCCTGCAGGCTCGTTGCTGTTTCTACTGCTTTCATGGTCTATATGTGTCCAAATTGCACACAGGCAGCAGAACCCTGAAGAGGCCCTCACAGCATGAGAGTCTTGTGTGTGTACTTGATGAAACAAGATATCACTATAACTCCAAGCTTCATTCTGCTGCTCTTAGAAAGCAGCTCTCTGACCTCATTTAAATGGTGTCTTAGGATTTCCATGGCTGTGAAGAGACACCATCACCAAGGCCACTCTTATGAAGGGACTGAATTCTACATCTTGATCCAAAGGTAGGCAGAAGGAGACTCCTTCTGCTAGTAGCCAGGAGGAGGATCTCTTCTACACTGGGAGGAGCCTGAGCATCGATGCCTCAAAGCCCACCCCCACAGTGATGTACTTCCTCTAAGAAGGCTACACTTCTTCCGATTAGACCACACCTCCTAATAGTGCCACTTTCTATGGGCCAAGAATTTTCAAACCACCACAGATGGTCCCAGGGCCTCTTTCGGTATCCCTGTATTCCAGGCATCACTGCATATAGAACCGGTTCTTTCTCTAGCAAACAGCCAAGAGCCCCTAGGATTTGAGGTCAGCTATGTCTGATAATAAGTTTTACACCTGATCTAAGTAATCCATAGAATTCACATCACTTCTCAAATATTAGTGGATCATGGTATAAAGAAACCATTAAATAACGAAACTTGGAAGCACTGACATGTAGATGCACTTTTCTTTTAGGACTCAGAATTCACTGGAACTCAAAGGTAACCCCAACTGTATGACTCATCTTAATTTTAAACTCAAAATCTGTTGAAAGACAAATGCCAGTATACTGACTATAACATCTAGGCTAAAGGGAAGCACATGTGTTTTGTGGTCAAAAGGACACCCCAAGACTAATTTTTTTCAGTGGGATCTCAGGGTTCAGAGCAGTAGAGAGCTAGTTTCCAAGTGCCCCCGTGAGTTCAGCTTAAGTTATTTATACTCTGAGGAGACAGAGCTGACTTGGTGACTGGAGGGTGAAAGGCACAGGGCAGATCTGATAGTCAAGGGTAGTTTTACCTTTCAAATTGTATACCTAGTCCCAGGTTGTCTGAGAGCCCTGAGGGTGAATGTCTCTGTGTAGAATTCTGTCAGCTGTCTATGTGTTTTTACCAAAGTCACTCTCTAAACTGTCTGCAAGTGCTGCGTTTTGGTAAATTGCAGAGGACTATGACTAAGGGTTTTTGGTGCAATCTAATTCAGTTCCCAGCTTCTGTGGAGAATGATTTTGTCCTAGAGAAAAGTGCCATCACTGGTAATGAGCTTATGCCGTAAGGGGTGGGGGTCGTCTACCCCTGGAATGTATATATGTGGATACATGCACGCATGTCTCCACTGTGAATGTCTTTAAGGTGTTCTAGCTCAGGTTCAATCTAATCACTTCCTTTCAGTTCGTTTAGTAATAGATGAGATGGGATTTATGAAAACTCCTGACGAAGATGAGACAAGCAATCTTATCTGGTGTGACGCTGCCGTCCAGCAGGAGAAGATTACAGACCTGCAGAACTACCAGGTGGGGACTGACCATGAGCGGTCACCGTCGGGGAAAGTCACACTGCTTCCGTCACGGTTTTCTTTATTTAGCTTCTTAATCTTTAGTTCTGAGTTCCCTGGACAGCCTGTCTCGTTGCTAGCCGGCTGTGCTGACTCTTTATGTTTACCCCGAGTCATTTCCAAATTCAACCTTTAGCTCAATAGGGAAAAATTCTAAGGTGATGCTTTGAGTTATGTGTACCTTAAGATGAGTGACATGGAGTGGATTGTGCTTGGTGGACAAAGACCTTATAGCATCAGCTCCATGGCTTCTGAGTTTTGCACCTATAGTGCGATACAGACGTGTTTAGGAGAAATGGAAAGCAAATGCAGAAACCTACAAGGGAGGCAAAGCAATTAATGTTTGCTACCTTCCCTCCCTCCCTCCCCTCCCCTTCTTCTCTCCCTTCCTCTCTCCTCCTCCCCTCCCTCTCTCCTTCCTTCCCTCCCCCCTTCCTTCCTCCTTCCCTCTCCCTCCCTTTCCCCCCCTCCCCTCCCCCCCCCACCCCTCCCTCACACCATCCTCTTCACTGCTTAGATTCTAAG
>NW_021620536.1:1100835-1103441 GCF_004785775.1 Grammomys surdaster | reverse complement strand
GATGACGCGGGCCTTCCCACACCCTTCCCTCCTCCCTCCCTCTCCCTTCCTTTCCCCCCCTCCCCTCCCTCCCTGACCCCTCCCTCCCGTCATCCTCTTCACTGCTTAGATTCTAAGAATACATAGTAGGACAGATGGAGTAAATATGTTAAGTCCCACGTCATCAATGACTGTATCTGTGTCTAGTATTCTAAAAGCAGTATGGATGTTCAATTGTCACTCTCCCAACACAGAACATTAGAACTCTATTACCTTTGTAAGGTCTTTTCCAGATTTGTTCAAAATTTTACAGCTTTACCCACTGATTATCATATTTTTTTAATTTCACTAGCCATTAGCCATTTAATTTTAAATGCTTTATATTAATAATCCCCAATTTATTAGAACACAAGTCTTGGATATATCTAACTGAGTTACAGTATACAAGTATATTCATTGGTTCATTAAATGTTAACGTTTACCTTTTTATTTTTCAGAGAATCAACCATTTTCCAGGAATGGGAGAGATCTGTAGGAAGGATTTCTTAGCAAGAAATATGACGAAGTAATCTTCATTTTCTTATACTAGAGAAGACCTGAGCAAGCTTTGTACTGTGCTGTGGTGGTACTCTGTTATGCGAGGTTATATTCAGCTGAATGCTCATCAGATGGGAGGGAGACACTCAGAGCTAGAGCGGTCTTGATGGTTCCCTGATTCTAGACTTTAACTGTGCACAGGAGGTCACTGAGGCCCAGAGAGGTGACTTCCTGCAGAGTCGTACAACAGCTCCTCGTGGGGCTGGACCTCAGCTGGTTTTCAGAATCTCAGGATCCCTCTTCATTAGAACTTGATGGCTCCTTAGAAGGAGAAAGATCGATACATGTTCAGTTTCCGGTTAAAGCTCATGGGAAGACATTCGTTGCATTCCATGCTGTGTATATAGTAGCCCCTAAACATCACACTTTCCAACTACTGTCCTAGATCTACGCACACATGCGCCTAGTCACATGTACCCGTACTCGGTCAGGAATATGCATACATCTCCGAGGTCAGGAACTAGAATAACCATTGTTCGTGCAAAAAACTGGTGACGGGTGCTCAAATGATTTGTTAGGAAAAAAAACTGTAGAATTTTTATGCAGTTTATATTTCTATTGGTTAGATTTAGTTTGGAATGTTGAGTGACAAACAGTATTTTTGAACAAAAGGAGTATTCATTAAAATGAATCATAGACCATGTCTATAATTAAAGATTAAATATTGATATTATTCACCTGTATGTTTATGATTGTATTCATATAGTTTTATATCTAGCTTATACTTCAGAAGCTAACTATTTTTAAGTAGGTGAGCTAAGTAAGATATGCAGTCATATATGTAAAAGAAAGGTACCACATGGGTCGTTTTAAAGATTATTGCTCTAATCAAAGTCTTAACTCAGTCTAATTTCGGGTCATTATTAAATTATAATAAATGATTGTAAAGGCATTAAGCAAAAACTACAACATTAACACAAATTTAATTTTTTTTAAAAAATCAAAGTATCAAATTAGTCATTATTTTGAATTGAGATTATCTCTTTGCGGGATTAACAAACACTGAGAGCAAATGCAGTTGAAGTTATATTATTTCCTGTCTCATGGTGGTAATGCCATGTTTGTGTATATGCACAGGAAAGAGAGAGGAAAGTCTAAAGGGAGAGGGAAGGGTGGGGAGGGTGGGGAGGGTGGGGAGGGTGGGGAGGGAACAGGTGCACTGTGATGTGTACATATTTGGGTCCGCAGGTTTATGCTTCTGCTGACCAGAGAGGGAAGTTGTGTATCCTCTTCTGTCACTCTCTGCCTTGCTTCCTGCAGACAATGTCTTAGTGTACCTGGAGCTGGGCTGTGGGTAGCCCCAGTGATCCCCCTGCCTCCACTTCCATGTAGTACTGGGGCTCTAAGTGCATATACGGCTGCACTTCAATATTTACTTAGCTTCTTGGGGATTTGAAGTTATGTTCACATGCTTGCTCAGTGAACACCCTTACTCACTGACCCCAGCTCAACATGCACACACACACACACACACACACACACCATACATACCATATACATACACCACACATACATCACACACATCATACACATATCCCACAATACCACACACACATCACACACTTTTGTACACCTCACACACAGCACACACTTAAAATACACACACACACCACTCACATACACACCACACAATACCACACATACACATTATACCCACACACATATCACACCCCCACACACACCACACACATACTACACACACACATATCACATACACACCACACATACATACACCATGCACACACAAACAGCATACATACACATACACCACACACATACATACTACATACATACACATACACCACACACACACACCACACACACAGTACACACACAAACACATCACATGCACCACAAATACATACACTATATACATATGCAAACATATATCACACATGTATATACTCATATCACACATCCACCATCCCAAACACACTACACCACACACACATGTTCACACCATACATACATACCATATGCCACACCACACACACATACATCACACACCACATCATGGACCACACATATAC
>NW_021620536.1:1090013-1100825 GCF_004785775.1 Grammomys surdaster | reverse complement strand
CACACATAAACATACACAAACATGCATACACATATACATCATACCACGCACACACACATATACATCACACCACACATACACAAACACACACACACACATATACATCACACCACACATGCACACACACATGCACACACACACGCACACACACACCAGGAGCATCTTTGGGAAAGTTCTTGGCATGTATTAACTATGTGACAGTCTAGCTGGTTCACCCACTGGTGATGTTCTTCTGCATCTCTGATCAGATTTTAGTCTGTTTTTCTGCTGTCTGTCTCCTGTGGTTGTATTTTAATTTGAGTAACCTTATTTTCAGACTATACTCATGGTCACTACATATTTAGAAGAAAAAATGTCTCTTCATGCTTGCATCCCAGCCCCTACATGGCAGCCCACAACTATCTGTAACTCCAGTTCCAATCCGATGCCCCTTTCTGGCTATTCAGGCACCAGGCACATACATGGTGCACAGACAAAATGTGCATATATATTTAGTTAGTAAAGTTTAAAAAGAAAATATTATCTTTAATGATATTTAAAAATCATTCTTCATTTTCATTTCTATTGGGAATTTATGCTAAGTATAAAATACTTAAGGCTTGGATAAATCAAAAAGAAAACATTTCTTCGGGCCGTGTCATACAAATTTGTAATCCTAGCTGCTTTGGAAGAAGAGACAGGAGAATTGCAAGTTCAAGGCCTACCCGGGCAACTAGTGAGCCTCGTTTTAAAATACGAACTACAAAGAAGGCACTGGGTATGCTCAGTGGTGGAACAGTTGCACATGAGAGGCCTTGTGGTCAAGCTCCAGTACCTCCACCTTCCCCACAAACAAATGTCTTACACTTAGCAGTGCCATCAAATTATGAATCAAAATAAGCAGCATAATCCTAGCAAATGCAACAGAATCAGAGGACAGACTGTGGACTCAGAGATTCAGGTGGTTTTATCAGAACAGTGGATAAACTCTAAAGCAATGGCATAGAAAGAAGTCAGGAGTCAGTGTCTGTGATGATGTAGGGGACTGGAACACCAGGGATAAACGGGAGTATAAATGATGTTCTTCTTGGTCCTTCCACGAGAGCTGGCTAGTGCTGATACTTGTTTAGCCTGCCCTTCATGCCTTCAGTCTTTGCCTTGTGCGCATAGCCTGTCTGTAACTCCACTGGAGGCAGAGGTGGTGCTACCTCACCTTACTGCACCAGGGCCTAGGACGGCGCACACTCAAATAAGTATCCATTGAGTTAAAATGTAAGTCAGTGTGTAACGGGGCAGAAATTCTTGTCTCCTTATTCAGCTGATATCTCGTTTGGACTATTGTCTAGTACCTTTTCTTCACAAGTAAAGGAGCAAATGAAAGAAAAAAAGAAATCCAAGTCTTCATAGTATAACTGTTACAGAAATAAGATTTATTTAGTTTGAATAGAATTTGTTTCCTCTTGCCTCCGATTTACAGGATGATCAAGTCTCGGCCTATGGATTATACATTTGTTCCTCGAACGTGGATTTTCCCTTCTGAATATACTCAATTCCAAAATTATGTGAAAGAATTGAAGAAAAAACGGAAGCAGAAAACTTTTATAGTAAAACCAGCTAATGGTGCAATGGGTCATGGGTAGGTTAATTTTTTTCCCCCCTGGAAAATATAAACATTGCAAAATGAGGGAAGATGTGCACACAATGACTTCTGCTTGAATGCCAAACTGGAAAAGCAATGCGTTTCTAACTATTGTGTGTTTACGTTTCTAACTATCATGGTTTTATGACTGAATCTTCTCAAAGACTTTAGTAATCCAATTAAAAAGTAACCAAGACTTGTGAGACTTTAAAGAAATAATAACATACAGGGAAAAGTTTATTTTTTTATTTATTCACAAACATGATGCATACTTATAGTAATTTCAGTAATATTGAATAATAAGGTAAATTGCTGCACTACAGCTAAATTAGCTTAAAGAACAAAGTAGAAAGAATTCTCTTGTCCTAATGAGAACGCTCAAGGCGAAATGTATATAGCCTTGCTTTATAAATAAGTGTTTTCCTTTGGTAGCTATGGTAACTGGATAGAGGCTGCACAGGACAAATTTTAAGCTAACACACCAAAGAACCAGACAGCTTATTCAGGAATAGAATGCACAACATAAAAATTTTGGTTCTTTTTGCTTATGTTTAATTTTCTGTAGTGCACCTTTAAAGAGAAAGTTGGCTATTTTTATCAAGATCCATGTGAGTCATTTGAACTTTTTTAAAATGTAAAATGCTAGCGTGCAAGAGACCCTTGGAAAAGCTAGCCGTTTTTGGTTTTTTTTTTTAAGAAAACATTTAACTTGTGAGCACAATGCACTGATTCAATCCTACATTATGTTGGAGCTTGGTCATGCACAGGCTAAGAAGTGTGTTAGCAAGTGGGGATTTGTGCCAGTTGATGAGTCTCGTGTTAGCTTCCTGTTGTCCATCAGTGCGAAGGAAGTTGGAGGAATGGTGAGGGTGGGGCCACCGTTCTCAATTTCTGTGTTTAGTAAATGCTTATGAGTATTAGTAACATATTTGCTAGCAATGCAGAGACAATGGGGAAACATGGGAAGGGCATTCTCTCTGGAGTGGGAGTATTTGGTATAGCATCATAGTGACTGGGTACAGGAGGATTCTACTGACCAGATCCATGTCCTTGCTGCTCTGTCTAGTGTCCTGTTTCTGAAGGTGGGCTACCGAAGACTGCAGTTACCAGAGCTGAGCCATTTAACTACCAGAGATGAGCCATTTCCCCCTTCATTTTGACCATTTTTTGCTTGCTAAATTTTGTAGCTCATCAAGACCATAAATTTTTTTTCTTTTTTGGTTTTTCGAGACAGGGTTTCTCTGTGTAGCCCTGGCTGTCCTGGAACTCACTCTGTAGACCAGGCCTGCCTCGAACTCAGAAATCCGCCTGCCTCTGCCTCCCAAGTGCTGGGATTGAAGGCGTGCGCCACCACTGCCCGACAAGACCGTATTTTTTAAAGGTTGATATTCTTGAAATATTTGCTTATCATACAGAATCACATCTTGTCTCTTGTCTGTCATGGCAATTTTTGTTTTGCTGCATACAACTGTAAACACTTCAGAATACCACGTGATTTCATTTTCCCACCACTGTTTTTAGTCTCCACCTTTGGCATTTCTATTTCTAAAGGTGCTCTTTTCTTGATGACACTGTAGTTAGATCAGTTTTTTAAAACCCATTTCTCAAACCACACTTCACAAGCCAATCTGTTGACATTTGATTTAGTTACTAAAATAGAGTGGTTTTCTTCTGTCAGTTTGCTCTTTGTTTTACGTATCCATGTCATGCTCACTATGTTTCATGTCGTTAAATTTTTCCTCATAATTTTGCTCTCCTCTGTTTAAATAGTCATTTTATTGTGTCTCCTTTAAACCATGTAGTAATTTCCTCTATTGCAGATATTTTGTGTTAGGCAAATCAAAGCAAGCTGAGTGCATCTGGAAAGCCCAAGGCTGTCAATGTAAATGCACAGGAATCGATCCACTTGGCCCACTCTAGACCTAGGCTCCGGGCTAGGAGCAGGGGCTGACAGGGCCATGGCTCACCTGGGATTGAATAGTGGAACAGAATTAGTTAATATGTCAAGAGTAGAACTTACAACTGTTTCCCTCCCTTCCTGTCCCCTCCACTACTCCTCCCGCCATGGCAAAATATTCTCTGGATGTTGCGAGCTTTCATTTGGCTTCTGACACCACCCGACTCATTGCTCTTGTGGAGGGCAGAATTCTGGAATTTTCTATAATGCTGTTCTCTCCCTGAATACATAGTTGACGTTTTCTTTTCCTGGCCTCTCAGCCTCCATATCAAATTATTTTTTTATTTGTTTTCTTTAAACTCAGGATTTCATTGATAAGAAATGGGGATAAAATTCCATCTCAGGATCATTTGATAGTTCAAGAATACATTGAGAAGCCTTTCCTAATGGAAGGCTACAAGTTTGATTTACGGATTTATATTTTGGTTACATCCTGTGATCCATTAAAGATATTTCTCTACCATGATGGGCTTGTGCGAATGGGGACTGAGAAGTACATCCCACCAAATGAGTCCAACTTGGTAAGTGACGACAGAGAACTTAGTTATTGCTCATTTGTTCAATGTTTAAATCATCTGTTATGTGTAAGGACTGTACAGCTTGACATTCCGTGTCCTGATGGCTGAATGAATCATGTGCTTCCCACTGACAGAAAGTGATGGGAAAACGGGATGGAACATCCGGTTAGCTCATTGGGAAGAGACGCTCTCCCTGGTTTGGTTTCTGAGCCTTTGACCCTATGCCATCTCCTTTTTAGAAATGACTGCACTACAAATAAAGTCAGTGCAATATGGGAAATATAGTGAGGTGCAGGGGTCACGAGGGTCAGCTCCCCCACGAGGAGGTGATGTTTGACGAAGCTTCATGTAAACTGTATAGTATGAACATGGAAACATGGAAGAAGACATGTAGATAAAGGCAGGAATTAATCAGCATCGGGGTTATTTCACAGTGGCAGAGGGAGGCAGGGTTCTCAATCTGCACTGACCACTCGTGAAGTTAAGGGAAAAAAGCTCAATGCTCCAGCATGCCTTTAGAGATCTAGTAACCAAACCATCTCATAGGTATTTTTTCCAATGTAGCTAACTTCTAATCTTATATTTCCAACGTACTGAGTATAAGAAAAATCACAATGCTTTTGTTTCTTAGTTTTCCAAGGTCCTGTATTATTCTCTTCTAACATTTGCTTACACTTCTAGTAAGATTGATCATTTCAAAATTAAATAGTGGCTCACCCTCAAAGTTGTTACCATTAGTAAACTAAAAGTTTTTGCAGACCTGGAGAGGAAGACATGAGGGAACTCTAAGAACATTAGGAAAGGGTGTTAGGATGAAGGGATGTCTTATTTGTGGTCGTAAAGTTTGTTTCTGACTTTCAGCAAGAAACATTCGAAGTGTACGAGATTCCCTATCATTGTGATGTTTTGGGAGAAACAAAAACACAGTGTGTGACTTCACAGCAGCGTCAGTCTATTGGAGAGGTAGAAAACAGGGATGTCTGATGGCAAGTGTCAATGGATTCCTGAAATCGATGGACCTATGGCAATGCTTAGTAGGCCATCTTTCCAGATGGAGTCTAATGTCAAAAGAAGTCTGAGGAATGAGCTAGCCAGGCTCCAGATTGAGGGGAGATCCACACAGAACAGGGGTTTAGGGAAAAGAAGAGGAAAAGTCTATAGGAAGCAGACAAGTTCAGTCTGGCCAAAGTACAGACCAGAAAAAGGATGTCTATTCACAGATGAGCACGGAGTCCCAGAAACAAGATCTTTCCAGATGTTGTCAAGGACTTTCTTGGACTTGGGGACTCAGCTCAAGATGATACACTGAATGGATGAATCAGATTTGGAGTTTTAAGAAGCCCATTCCCTGCAGTGTAAGGAACAAGGGGAAAGAGTATAGGGGACAAAAAAGGAGACTGGGAGTGTGGGAGACCAGACGCGGTTTCAGTCTGGCCATGTGAGATGAGAGATGATTCTGAAATCAGGGCATAGATTTGAGGTAGACTGAAGGGAACGCAGATAGCAATGTTACTCCAGAGTGATGGGTTGGGTCTGTGGAACGAGGGAAATTAAAACTCCAGAGTGTTTGGCCTGCACAGTTGGGGAATGAGCTGTAGGGACTGGGAGTTCAGGAGCTCCTGAAGGCTTTGTGGAAAATTAACATATTTGGTCTTGACCCTCAACTGGATCTGTTCTGAGAGGATTTGTTTATTCACAGACGAACTATCTGATCTATGTGCTTAGTTTGGGGGCATGTCAGTTTGTAGATTATAATCTAAATAATTTGAATGGGTGAGAGTGTGTTGTACATGTATAAGGTGATGACGTCTCATGATGTTAGACAGGATAAGGCTTGAGGGGGGTTCTATTCTGAAATACTAAGCTATAGACACATAGTAAGTTTACTGGGTTAGAGGGCCATAATGAGAGCCAGGGAGACAGGTAAACCTCCATGCCTTATTTTGATAGCTGCTTTTAAACATTTAAGTTCCTGGCTTTGGTTCCTTACATATGTAGAAAAAGGTAAGTCTACTTAAATGCCAGTATCCATCACTCATCTCTATGACTCCACTACTAAATCCACAGGGTGCTGCGTGAAGAATAAACAAGATATTGTGGAAATTGATTGTACAATTATATACAATATTTTTAAATCGGTGAATATAAGTCAGAACAGTTTCTTTGGTGGTTTGGGATGGTATGCTACTGCATGGCTTACTTTAGTCCAATTTCTAATTTTTAAAATAGTGAATACACATCTTTTATTAGCTCTTGTATTTCTCTAGGAAATTATATTGTATACTTAATTATATTTATTAATGAATTTATGAGCATCATTGCATGTAATTTGGTTCATGACAAAGATCATGATAGAAATTTGAAATGTTGAAATACAGCATTCATTTCCCCCCCCCCCCTTTTTTTTTGAGACAGCATCTCACGTAGCCTTGGTTGCCCTAGACTTACTATCTAGCCAGAGATAAGCTTGAGCTCCTGATTCTCTGGTCTCCGTCTTCTAAATGCTAGAATTAAAGACACTTGTCAACATGCCCACCCTCTGTAGTGACTGGTCTATCCTTGAAAAGTCTCCTATGTGCCAACCCATTGAGTCTTTCTGATAGCATTCAGTGTTGGGAAGGGCTACACAATTTAATGCCTGCATGTTTTTCTGGGTCTCTACTGCACTTTCTTCTGTGGTTTTTCTTTGAATATCACATAATCATTAAAAAGAAAGATTTTCAGTGGCAATAGGCACACAGGTTAATAAACAAGTAGCTGAAATGACTGCCTCCATTTATTTGTCTTGAAGATTTTATTTAACATACAGACTTATATATATAATATGCTTATATGTATACTTGTGTGTATATATGTATGTACGTATATTCAGTGTGATGAAAAATTTCTATTCAAAACGATCTTGGGCAGTAGGATTAGGAAAAGGATGAGAATTATAGATAGATTTTATTAATGTTTATGCAAATTTGGTGGGGAAGCATTAGATATTTGCTGAGAGTTAAGAAAAGTTTTAGATTTTGATTCTTTTCAAGTTTACTTAAAGAAAATAGTGCCAACAAACAGGAGGTGTGGTGCTACCTCCTGAATCTGAGGCAAGATTATCATGAATTTCATCCAATGTGGGCTGCACAGTGAGTTCCAAGTTATCCAGTGAGATTGTATTCCAGAACAAAAAAATCAAACAAACAAACAAATACAACAGGCTCCATTTAAAACAGCCAAATAACATGAAAAGTCTAAAACACAAATGCTGTAAACAGGGCCAGCTCTGTCTCACACTTGTCCTTTAGACATCTGTAGACAGCATGTAAGCAATATGTAGACATCGGTAGACAACATGTAGACATCTGTAGAAAACATGTAAACAACATATAGACATCTGTAGACAACATGTAGACATCTGTAGAGAACATGAAGACATCTGTAGACAGCATGTAGACATCTGTAGGAAACATGTAGACAACATGCAAACATCTGTAGACAACATGTATACAGCATGTATACACCATGTAGACATCATGTGGACATCTGTAGACAGCATCTAGACATCTGTAAACAGCATGTAGATACCATGTGGACATATGTAGACATCTGTAGACAGCATGTAGACATCTATAGACAGCATGTAGATATCTGTAGAGATCATGTAGACAGCATATAGACAGCACGTAGATATGTAGACATAAGTAGACTTCTGTAAACAGCATGTAGACAACCTTATCAAATATGCAGTGACTGCCTGCTGATGCCAGGTACCCTGCCCACCAGGGGTCCAGGTGCCCTCTCAGTCAGTGTGCACTGTGGGGACAGGTGCATTTGTAGTCCTGTGTTTGGGTACCCTGCTTCCGTATGCTTTCATTTTTAAATTGTTTTTAAAACATGTAGAACATTTCTTAGAAATTTTCTTCCTCAAATACATTTGAATAAGCAAAGTATGGGGCCAAGCACTGAAAACAAGTGGGTAATGAAGGGCTAATGGAGTAGTTTGACTCAGCGATGTCCAGTTCTACTCTTTAATTTCTTCCTGTGATATCATTTGTTTGTATTTTGATTGTAGATATCATAAATAATTAGTAAGTCATCCTGCAGTACTAACATTCATGGCCCTCTTGAGGGAAAAGTGCCAATTTATCTCACTGGAAAATATTTAAGCAACTCAAATCATCAGTTGGTACAGTTTGGAGGTTTATGTTCTTAATTAGCATATATTAATTGTATATTATAATGAGCTTCATTCTGACATTTTCATATATGCACATGACATATTTTGATATTTCCCCAGTGTCCTTTCTTGTTCTCACACCCCTCCTAACTACCTCCTTTTATACTTGCATGTCTTTTTATTATTAATTTTGTTTCACTGGGTTTCCTTCAGGGCCATGGGGAAGGGCTTGTTTACAGGAGCATAGGCACCTTACTAGCATCTGTGCCACTGGAGAAAATGTCTCTCTCTCATCACCAACCACTTACTTCCTATAAATCCCTCAGTGAGGTGAGTGGGACCTCCAGGAATGGACATTGATTATTCAAATCTTCTGCATGTCTAGTGCAAGTAGTTACAGCTTTTTTGAATTCATGGGCACGGTGGCCATGTCTATCCAGAGTACAGCATTCTACAATATTCTTCCCCTTCTCCAACTCTTACATTCTTCCTTTCCCCCTTTTCTATAATGTCCACTAAGCGTTGATGGGGAGGGATGCAGGCATTCAATAGCTAGTTGAACACTCAGCTGTCACGTGCGCTTATCACCAGTTATGAGTTTCTGTCATTAGCAAGCCCACTGCATAACGAAGCCTCTCTCATCAAAAGTAGAGCGCAACTCACCTGTGGGCACAAACATCCTTATTTTGAAGGCAATTTGACAAGGTTTGCAATACCAGATATGGATTCCTTGCTGCATAATGGACTGTGAGTCCAAACAGGATGTGGTTATCCCATTACTGACTTGTTGCTATAGCAGCAGTAGGCACATGTCTACCAGTCGTCAATGGGAATGCTGATGACGTTTCTAATCCCTCAGCACTCCCAGTACCTTCAACGCTCTGCAAACGATCCAGCAGGTCGGAAGCTTTGAGCTCAGTTCCAGTCTGATTACTTTATTTCCTTTGAACAGAGCATGCAGTACCTTCCACAGTAATGTCTAGTATTGATGGGTACTCAGTGGCAGTGACAATTGCCTACATTGTTTTAGGGGGTCGCTTGGCCCTCATTGATCAACATTCTGCAGCTCACCCTCAGCACCAGGGTGTTCTCTGATCAGCCCATGACTTCTAGGAAAAGCTTTATCCATCAATGCTGGTTATCTCCGAGGTTAAGAACTTTTAAGTTTTATCCAGTCTTTGAGGTTCTCTTTTCAGTGACACCGCATGGTTGTGGCTTTCTTAAGTAACACTTTGTGTTCTTCCTCCTTACAGACCCAGTTATACATGCATCTGACCAACTACTCAGTGAACAAACACAATGAACGGTTTGAACGCAATGAAACGGAAGACAAAGGCAGCAAACGTTCAATCAAGTGGTTTACAGAATTCCTACAGGCCAATCAGCATGATGTTACTAAGTTCTGGAGTGATATTTCAGTAAGATTATTGGATTCTGTAATTGTAAATGTAATTTACTAGCATTAAATTTAAATACCTACAAACATTTTTTAAGAATATATTACCTGAGGTTGAGCAGAAGAGATTTGGTTTTGTTTATTAAAAAAAAAAGCTGACCTTGTGACAGGCCTTGGAAAGTAAGAGCGTCATTTCTAGGAAAAGGTATTTTAATGAACAAAAACATATTCAAGGGCATGGAGTTATAAGATCAGGAGAGATTCACAGGGTGTCATGTAGGGCTGTGGTTGGCCCATGGGAGGTTCCTACTGATATGGTATGTGGACCAACCTTTGCATCCAAAAAGTAAGGCATACATTGACGAGGGTTGGAGATTATTTAGGCTTGTTTTCAAACTGTTCTCTATTTGTGTATATTAGGATATGTGTGTGCATGAATGCATGTGTGACAGCAGAAGACTCTTGTGAGGGAGTTGATTGTTCCTTTTGAAGACATTTGAGGATCAAACTAGGTGGCAAGGGCCTTTACCTATTGAACTGTCTTGACCTCATTTAGTTTTTAACACAGGAGAATGATATGATTAGTATGATCAAATGTAATCTGGAAGATGCCTCTCAAAATGAGTGTAGAATGGATTAAAGCAAACATTAATGTTCAAAAGGATAGGCAGTGAAGACAGTTGGGAAGCTCCCATAAGTAGCTGAGGTGGAAGGATAGCTTAAAGTGACGCATGGTGGAAGAGGAACAAGAAGGTAAACACTGGAGTAAAGTGACTGTCAGTAATACAGAGGAGGCTCTAGGGCCTCTCTGCAGGAATAATGGAAAGGAGAAGGCATGTGATATCTGAAATAGAATAGGAAGAAGTTTATCTTAAATAAGTGTGGAATTAGTTTTGAGGATAATATTTTGCTTGTTTATATGTTTATCATTTCATCCACCTACCCATCCACCCACCTATCCACTCACCATCCATCATCCATCCATCCACCATCCATCCATCCACCATCCATCCACCCACCCACCTATCCACTCACCATCCATCCACCATCCATCCATCCACCATCCATCCATCCACCATCCATCCATCCACCATCCATCCATCCATCCACCATCCATCCATCCACCATCCATCCACCATCCATCCACCCACCCACCTATCC
>NW_021620536.1:1084308-1089913 GCF_004785775.1 Grammomys surdaster | reverse complement strand
TCCACCCATCCACTCATCCATCCATCCACCATCCATCCATCCACCATCCATCCATCCATCCATCCATCCATCCATCATTAATTCAGAACATACTCCAGGCTCTCATCTTCTGACATTCTTTTTTTTTCCTCCTTTACCTATGAGTTTGGGTCTTTGAGAGAGTTCTCATGGAAACATATAACCTACTGGGCTGCTTTAGTGAGGGATGTAGGAGTGAAGGACCAGCCAGAGAACAGTGGCCATGATCTCTTTTTTAGATTCTGGTTTTAGTTGTACTTTCCCCACCAAACTTAGGTAGGTGAAATTGCTCAAGCAAGACTACTGGAGGGTATGGAAATTAACTTCTTTTTAGATCCCGCGGTATAATTTTTAGATGTGAGCCTGAAATGCTAATGTAAGTCTCATAATCTCTGACACATTTCATGATCCCTACAAATTGGGATACTTTGTTAGAATGCGTATAACGGTTATGAATAATCAGTTCGATGAAAATATTTTAAAAATACTTCAAATTCATTGTTACAACTGTTAAACCGCAGTGTATATGCAGTCATTGAACATTGAACATTGAACTGGTCAATGTCTCAGGGTGATAACACTGAGGTTAATGCTCTTCTCCCCCTTTCCTGTGAAGCTGCCTCCACCCAAAGGTAGGATATTTGACATGAGCCATGAGATGGATTCCTGAGAAAAACAGACCAGCAGTAGAACAGTAGTTAAGTAGCTAAGACTTAGCAAAGGTTTGCTCTGTGCATTGTGCTGGACTTTGTGTCTGGGCTCTCACTCAGTCCTCTGGTGGTTTACATTTGGGAAAATGAGACACAGAGTTGAAGCAGCATGCTTGCGCCGCCAGATAAGAAGCAGAAGAGCCAGGTGCATACCCTGTTGTCTGACCCAGAGAGTCAAGGTCTTTACCGGCTCTCTGTATTGCCTGTTCTCAGACAGCAGGAGTTAGGAAGCCAATGGAAGCAGATGCCAGAAAAGTCACTGGCTTTTCCCATAGTCCACAGTGTGTTTCCTCATGGAAAAAAATTAATAGGTAGTTCCACAATACTTTTTATTTTGGATAAAATAAAAATTTTTATTTTGTTTTTATTTTATGTGTATGAGTATTTTGCCTGAACATGTGTGTGTGTGTGTGTGTGTGTGTGTGTGTGTACTGTATATGGCTGGTGCCTCTGGAGGTCAAAAGAGAGCCTTGAATCCCCTGGAAGTGGAGGTAGATGGCTGGGAGCTGCCGTGTGGGTTCTGGAACTGATAGCTGGGATGTATTCAGTTCTCAGGGAAACCTTTACCGAGTACAAACCAGTGCCATGGATAAAGGCTATTTGGGGAATGTTGCACCCTCCCTCAATTTTTTCTTCCTTGTAACTCTTCTCCATTTGTATAGGGCTAGCATATGCTCCTTTTTTTCTTACTTAATTATTTATAAATGATTTTGAGCATCTCTGATGCAAGGCACTGTTATGGACACTGGAATGACTAAAAAAAAAAAAATGAAGAAGAAGTACAAGGGTCTTGTTCAAACAATTGAAAGCTTCCATTGGTTTCATGCTGTAGGTAGTGGGATGCATTTTCAAGCGTGTTCTTTGAGTGTGGTTGTGGAAACTTTGTCTGGGATGGCATGTGAATCTAAGGGAAGATGCTTCAGGAAGATGGGACAGCACAGAGTCTCAGTGGGAAGAAGTGCCACCTGCTAGAGAAAATCAGAGAGTGTGGAAGAGAGATAAGTGGGCAGAGAGCAGCTCTGGGGAGAGGGGTGAGGGAAGAGCATCTTGGGGGTTCGTGCCATAGAGTACCATGAAGCCACCATGGATGCTAGTTTTCCCTAGGGCACTTTAAAAAATGAAACTACATCCAAATAAAGCATCTCCATGCCTTTCGTCACACTCTCAATAGGAGTTGGTGGTAAAGACTCTGATTGTAGCAGAACCCCACGTCCTGCATGCATATCGGATGTGCAGACCTGGTCAGCCCCCAGGCAGCGAGAGCGTCTGCTTCGAAGTCCTGGGGTTCGACATCTTGTTGGATAGAAAGCTCAAGCCATGGCTTCTAGAGGTAAGCTGTTCTCTAAGAAGTGTAAAAATGAATCAAGCGATCGCAGTCCTTGTGTATTTAAAAACTGTTACAAATGCGTACTTGGCACAGGCGTCCCCAGCTCACTGGCTGGAATGAGGCCTGAGTGGAGTATGTGGGAGGGAGTGAATGAAAATTCTGGGGGCTAGAACACTCCCTGGAATGCATCGATACGATTTCCTGTCACGTCTTCACTTTAACGTAGAGTGAGCTGACGTGTGAGCTTGCCGACTCTGAGCCGTTGGCTGCTTAGACAATGAACTCTGGATCTCATATCTCCTCTGGCTGGGCGCCGCCTCTGGACCCCATCTTTATTGTGTCTTTAAGCACTTCACGGAGAGAGGGGCTCCAGTTGATTCACTTTTCAGTACCCAGTACTTAACGCTGCAGGGAACATACAGTCTCCCTTATGGCCATCTGATATTTCTGCAAGCCGAACTATCAGATGTCTCTGGGTTTGCTGCCTGTACCCTCTAGTCATCATGAATTTTATTATAAAATGTCACTTAACATATGGAACAATGTAAAGAATATAGAAACAACCTCTGCTTATGTCTCACCCAGTCACGTTTATATTTGTGTCACTCAGGAGGCACTCTAGAACCTTTGTCCAGCTCTCTCCTATCCAGATGCTCTCTCTAGGACCCCTGATTCAGCATCACAGAAGGATCCGGCCTTCTCAGGGCTCCTCCATACTGTTTGTAGACATCTGTCAGGGAAACAGCAGAAGGAATTACATTTTAAGGAACCAACTGCCACAGAAGCTAGGATCAGCCATGGCCTTTCATTCCAGAGAGCCGTTACCTCTCTTAGGTCAGCTGTTTGACGTAGGAAATTGCATCACAGTCTCCAGGTTTTTGTAAGCAATCTGAATGATTTCGACACAAGATCGTGGTTCAAACTGTAGTTTGAAGGAAAGTGCACATTTTGAATTGGAGTGAGGGAGTGAAAGAGAACAGTGTGTTCATATATTCTGGGCAAATAGCCTGTGTTGTATGTCCAAGGACGTTTATTTTTCTGCTAGCTAGAATTTTAGTTCAGCTTTGTCCTGGAAATAAGACCTGACTCTTGGCTCCTCTGTGTCTGGCGTTCCTGGATGGAAGAGTCCTTGACTGTCTGTGTCTCAGGAAGGCCTGGAATCTTGTTCCCGAGATTGAACGCATTGACCCCAGGACTAGCTCCCTGTCTGCTGCTGTCTTTTCCTCTGTTCCCGTCCTGGTCATTTGTCCTTGATGGGTGGAAAGCGAAGGCACTCTTATGTTTCTCAAGGATGGAATGAAAGATTTCTGGGAATAAGAACTTTATAAAACGCGAAGTGAACTTTGTAAAAGGCATTTGCTCATAGGAGCTTTTCATTAGCTTGCTAAGTTACAGCTGACTAAACAGTTGGATTCTGTATGGTTTTTAAAACCTCCCAATAAACACACCTTATATTCTTTTTCCTTCATTGTTTATACCTTACTCAGTTCAGAATCATTAATAACAAAAACCCTGAAGCATTGCTGGCTGTGAGTAGTGAATATTTGGCATGTTCAGATTTTTAAATGTACAGTTCGAGAGCTAGCTCTTCTTTTTGCTGCCAACTGACGATGCTGTGGGCCTCAGCAGCAGCGTTAAAGACCTACTGGCGCCACCATGTGGCGTAAAGTGGAGCGTGTGTCTGAGGAGGTGAACGTCTAGCTACTTAGAATCAGGGCAATGACTGGCGAAATTTCCAAGCATTGCAAACATTTTTCAGGATGGAAAATTGGGTCCGGTCTGTAGTTAGGAATGGTTTCCGAGTGATTGAATCAATCCTTGCAGAAATGAAGGGTATTGAATCGCTACTGGGCTAGGTAGCGAGAAACCAGATTTATATTTTAGGAAGCAATAGAATTCATCAGGGTGGTGAACAGAGGGAGCTGGTGATTCCTGCGTGCTAAGCATACATGCATGTAGCTATTACTATGTTGCTAATATCTCTATTATGGGTCTTCCCACCTTTCAAGCTAAGTCGCATTTGACTTGCCTAAGGCTTGATGGATGGATGGGTCAGTGGTTGAAGAGAGTGGTCAGGTAATGCTGGCAGTTAAGACTAGGCCTATGAGTGGAAAAGTAGGTGCTTGCAGGTGGTTTTCTGTAGTCCTTTGCCCTAGGGTAATAGAAAAACAGGCGTGGTGGTGGGATCCAGAGTGTCTTCCATGTAAGGCTCTTAGGCTCATGACTGGAAATCACACATACATTTAAGAAACATGACTAGATTACACATGGATCTCCAACATTCAACCACACTCTTTGTTTTCTCTGTAAATTTCAGATTAATAGAGCCCCAAGCTTTGGAACTGATCAGAAAATAGATTATGACGTTAAAAGAGGGGTTCTACTAAATGCTCTGAAGCTGCTGAACATCAGGTGAGACATCTTCCCACTCGCTGGGGTCCCCCAAAGTCAGATGAGACATCTTCCCACTTGCTGGGGTCCCCTAAAGTCAGGTGAGGCGTCTTCCCACTCACTGGGGTCCCCCAAACATTAAGTGAGCCATCTTCCCACTCACTGGGGTCCCCCAAATGTCAGGTGAGACATCTTCCCACTCACTGGGGTTCCCCAAACATCAGGTGAGCCACTCCTCTGTTCACCTGGGTCCCTCACACATCAGTTGAGCCTTTCTTATACTCACTG
Organism: Grammomys surdaster; assembly: GCF_004785775.1. Lineage (NCBI taxonomy): Eukaryota > Metazoa > Chordata > Mammalia > Rodentia > Muridae > Grammomys > Grammomys surdaster. The sequence continues at coordinate 1,085,179 of NW_021620536.1, read as the reverse complement.
AGGTCCCACACACATCAGGTGAGCCCTTCCTCCATTTGCTGGGTTCCCATACACATCAGATGAGCCATTCCCCCACTTACTGGGGCTCCCCACTTTTGGCACAGATAAAGCACTTACATGTGAAACTGGCTTTGCGTTATAAATCTCTTGTATTTTGTATTTTTCATTTCGGCTTTCTTCGTTCCATTGTGCAAACCCACATTGTTTTAAGACACCTTTTCTTTTCCGTGTGTCCACTGCCTTTGCTGCCCCATACAGTTCTATGCGCCTGTCTTAGCTGCATTAAATCACAATTTACCATAAAGTACAAGGTTGGCTTTGTGTTGGTGTGGTAGGGGACCCTCTGACCTTTCCTTGAAGGAAAGTTAGGCACCAGAGCCACTCGGGAAATCTTAAACATAGATTCTTACCTTCATGGGTCTGGTTTCTGTACAAAAAGAAAAGACATCATTGTTCAGTGAAATGGCAGACAGAGTTGGAAGAAAGGTTTGAAGGGAGCCATGCTGTGGCAGGAGTGACACATGCTGTGGCAGGGGTGAGCCATGCTGTGGCAGGGGTGAGCCATGCTGTGGCAGGGGTGAGCCATGCTGGGGCAGGGGTGAGCCATGCTGGGGCAGGGGTGAGCTATGCTGAGGCAGGGGTGAGCCATGCTGGGGCAGGGGTGAGATGCCTGACTGTACAGAGCCATGGAGTCAGGGATTTGAAATGCTATCATGCAAGAAAGGATTTGACCCATTATGAAAGGGATTTATTAGGGGAGGCAGGGGAATTGTGGGTTTGAAACCAGAGAGGGGGGGGTTGTGGATTTGAAACGAGACAGAGAGAGAGAGAGAGAGAGAGAGAGAGAGAGAGAGAGAGAGAGAGGACTGTG
>NW_021620536.1:1077634-1084208 GCF_004785775.1 Grammomys surdaster | reverse complement strand
TTTGAAACCAGAGAGAGAGAGAGAGAGAGAGAGAGAGAGAGAGAGAGAGAGAGAGAGAGAGCGAGCCTGTGCTGTGTGCCTGACTTTTGCCTCGAGAAACACAGCTCATGGCGCTGGACTCGAGAGCCCTGACGATTGACCAGGGATTTTATTTATGCCCGGCTTATTTCTATCCTCAATCAAACCCTCTCAGAGGGTTATGGGATATGTTAAGGAACTCTTTTATTTAAAATACTGGCAAGCATTTAGCAGTTGCTGTTGAGATCTGGTTTTGTCTGGGAAAGCAGGACGAGGAAGGACATGAAGTCTGACTGGACATCGCACATGGCTTCTGTTGTTGGGCAGAAGGGGCATGTATCTGCATTTTACCCTGAAGGGGCATGTGTCTGCATTTTACCCAGGCCAGGTATACTTTTTACATGAAGGCTTTTTTTTAAAAAATTTTTTAAAAACACTGTAACATTGCCTCATGTTCAACTTACAGATATCCCTGGTCCACCTTTAGATTTACAAATGATGATACTGATTCATAAATTATCTCTGGATATTCTTGGTCATTTCAGAGGTCAGACAATGTAAGGGGCAAGAGCTTTCTAAAGCTTGGAGCATGGAGTTCCTTCCATGTGTACCTTCCTGTTCTCCGGAGGACGCAAGGCAGGTTTTAATACTTAGAGCATGTGTGTGTTGCACACCCGTCTTCCCTCTTCCGTGGAGGGCACCACAGCACGCAGCAGCACGTGTGTTTCTGAGCTGGTTTTGTGCTGACCACATCACAGTGACTTAAATCAGGAACAACAAGGACTTCTTGCCTTGCACTTAGTATTTCAGACTTAATTTTCATACGGGCAGGACTGCTGTATGAGTCCAGGGTGCTCTGTTTTCCTGTCCAACTACCTGAAGGAGCTTTTCTCTTTCAGTATTTGTCTTTCTTCTTAGGAACCCAGACAGGGTTTTATTGCTAAGCACCAGGGCTAAGCTTCTGTAACACGGGTATATATATATTCTCCTGTATCTTAATACTTCTCTATTTCCTTCAGGCCGTGCTGGATTGACGGCTATCTCATTACTTCCCGCATATCTCCTGCCCACTCTTGCTCACGATTTGTCCGTTCCCTACTCAAAGCGATGCTTTTCCTTGCTGTCTATAACTCACAGAGCATCCTCTACTATAACAGTCTTTATTTTGACCAGAGTTAATCTTCCATCCCTTTCAGAGTCTGCATTGTGCACGGCTTGTCACGTCGTTTCTTCCTTTCTGCTCTGCTCTGTGCTGTCTCTCCTGGACCTGGCTAACTTCTAATTTGATACATGCTCCTCGTAGTTAGAGCTTCCGCACATTTTACTACAATCGTCTCCTTAAGGCACTCCTCCATCTGTATCTCTAAGTCCACTCTTAAACCTGTGTGCTTTCATCTTAAGGAAATTCAGAAGAGCCTGTAGCTCAGGAAGCTCTACCCCAAGGCCTGTGGATGTAGAAGCTCAGGCAGAGGGCATCAGGACTCATCTGTCTGAGTCCAGATTCAGACACTATTTTGAAGCACGAGGCTTGCGATCTTCAGAGAAAATGGTGTTTATGAGCCCTGCTCAGGCCCCGTGTGGGGAGCAAATGAGAGCAAACAAGAAAGTCCTTTCTCCTGCAATCAGAGAAGACTGAAAACCGAGCTGTGTCGTGCTCATGTTCTCCCATAAGGGTTTCCATCCTCTGGGAGTCTTCTACCACAGTCATAAAGACTGAATCCAGGGAAGACAACCACAGTCCCATGAGCCCCCAGGTCTGAAATATTTGTGAATTAGATTAGGTTAAATGAGATGCTCGTTTGTTCACTTAGCACTAGTTTATGGGCTACAGGTCTGAGCATTTAATACTCTGCTGGCCCAGGTGTTGGTCCTCTGTGCCTATCTGACACTTGGCCATGCTCGTTGAGTTTGGCTCTTCACGTTCCGCCCTTCCACCTCCCATTCATTGCCTCCCATCCCCCCCGCTGTGTCCCATTTCTCTTTCCTCTGTGTCAGCTTCACTTATTCTTGTGAGTAAGAGTTCATGAACCGTGTACATAGGAAGGGACATACAGGCTGAGATGCTCGGGGCCTGTCTGGAGCCCAGAGCCTGCATTTATCATCATTCACATGACTGTGAATGTTGCTGACGATGAACGCTGCTGATGGTGAATGCAGCATTTTTAAAATTAATTAGTTAATTAATCAATTAATTTTTTTGCCTAGCCTGCGATTATAAACATGCACTAAATCAACAGGGAAGTGAATGAACGAGTGGATAATGTGTCTCATAGTTAACTTAAGTATGAGCAGAACTCAGTTTTTTTCCCTTCAGTCATATTTATCTTGGGTCGTTTCCTTCTCCCCACTGCTGGTAATCATGTATACCTCCAGCCCACAAATGTTAAATATAAACATAGGTATTAACTGGACATTGAAAAAGCCTATTTTATCTGGAGTTAATGAAGTGCTTTTTGCATGCCGTTTACTATTATAACAAACAGGTACGGTTTCCTTGTGTATCCCGAAGGGCCACGCGTTCAACGTGACTAAGACACCGGGTAACAGCACAGTCCCAGTCCACGACTTCAGGTACCCCAGTGCTGCCAGTGAATGGCACACAGGAGACAAGGGAGCAGGCCCTGGATGGACTCACGGGACAGTGTGTGTGCACTGTGGTGAAGATAGAAAGTGTCCCATTGCTCTGTCCTCTGCTAAGGGCCTATACTTATGGGAATGCAAATAAATTTATATCGAGAGTATTCCTACAAAGCAGGATGTGAAAAGACCATCCTGACTGAAATTCCACTATCACCTTAGCCCTGTCCACACAGGTGTGCATGCAGCGCTGGTGTGACCTGGCTTGGGACCTCAGTGCTCTAGCAGAACCCAGGGTCCCTTGCTTGCTGAGTCTGCTGATCCAGCCCGCAGTAAGAGTTAGGAAAAGGAAATGGATTTGTTTCCAGTTCTGACGGAGCAGAAGGAGAGACGTTCCAAGCTTCCCCTAAATAATAGCACTGCTATTATTTATAAGACGAAACAAAAGCCAGGAGACACCACCTGTGTCCACTTGACTGAACTGCCCAGAGGCTGTTTTTTTGCAGATTGTTCCTCCCCTCTCACCCCAGCAGGATATTTAACAGAGAAATTCTGGTGTTTCGGGGCTTCTTTTGGCAGGACTTCCCTGCTTGGTTCTGTTTTTTTTTTTTTCCCCTAATAAAAGGCCACACCACTAAAAAGAAAACTAGAAAGGTCCTTCCTCCCCTTGCCCCTCCCCCACCTTCCCTTTTTATTCTTCTCTCATATTTTTTCTTTTGTCTCTGCTATGTACAAGTGATCATTTTAGGGAAAACTGGAATCTTAACCATAATGATGATGGTGGTGATGATGATGAACATCTATCTTAGTTCTGGAATTTTCTTTCCACTGAGCACACTCAGCCAGACTCACAGTCATCACCGGAACGGAAGTCTTCTTAGTCACTAGTGACTAACATCAGAAATCTGTCTTGTCCCTAACTTTACACCTGTCCTTTTCCCAAATTATTTGCTTTGGAAGAGCAATCTTTAATGAATTCAGCGGGACCCTCTGTAGCTCACACAACTCTTCCTTCTTCGAGCGAGCAGATAGCATCCGGTCTTCCCCCTTTGATCGGCATCATTGTCAGAGAACCGGCAACGGAAGCTATGACAGTGTCTAGGATTAGGGATGAGGGCTCTGGTTGGTTTTGTTCTGTTATGTCTTTGTGGCTGAGGGCAGTATTTAGTTTGCTTTTCAATTTCTCCCTGATTCTGAGGGCGAAGAAAGAACTCGGATTTAGTCTGGCTCCACGTGGGAGGGACGGGAGAGAAGAGGGAGGTGCAAATGTCCCAGGGCGGGACTTCTTCTCTACAGACTGGAGAGTTGTGGTTAAATGCTCACCGTTGAGCAAAACAATGGGAAGGATGTGAAGTCAGTTTCAAATGATGACGCGTCCTAGGGTTTCAGACCTGTCTGGAAGTGCACTAAAGAGTGCTCTCTGTAGCAGAGAGTAAAGAGAACAGATTGGTAAAAGGAAGAGACCCATTTGTCAATTACCTAGATTAAGTCTCGGGGCGCGGGGGACAAAACACATCAGTGTTGCTTTAGTTCAAGAGAGGGAGACAGATTCAGCATTTAGTTCACCGAAGACTATAGATGGTGCCTTTCTAGGATGAATTATGAAACCAGAGGCCTTGAACTCTACAAGACAGACAGGATTTCCATATGTCTTGTTATTTTCTAAAGCACTACCTTCCTGTGTTAGTCAGGGTTCTCTAGAGTCACAGAACTTAGGGGTAGTCTCTGAATAGTAAGGGAATTTGTTATTTTGTAATTTGTTTCTGTCGTCCAACCCCCCAACAATGGTCAGTAGCAGCTGTGAATGGAAGTCCAAGGATCTAGCAGTTGCTCTGTCCTACAAGGCAAGCAGATGAAGAAGAGTGAGCCTGCCTTCTTCCAATGCGCTTATGTAGGTCTCCAGCAGAAGGTGTGGCCCAGATTAAAGGTGTGTGTCACCACGCCTGGATCTGGGACTTGCTTTGTCCCAGATGACCTTGAACTCAGATCTTGTCTTACTCACCTGGGATTCCTAGCCACTATGCCTCAAGATCTCCATTCTAAGATCCAGGTCATAAACTTGTGTCTTCCAGCCTCAAGTTCTGGATCACAGGTGAGCTGTTCAATCCTGGATTGTGGCTCATTCCAGATGTAGTCAAGGTGACAACCAGGAATAGCCACTACACTTCCATACAGAGTCCCTTTACTGTGGTTAGATGGACACAATGTGTGTGAAGGTATAAACTTAACAACTCTATTCCTGGTTCGGCGTGCTTCCTTATCTGCAGTTCTGCTTCCTTATCTGCAGTTCCTTCTCAGAAGGACGCCACCAGAAGTTTTCTGAAGCGAGAGTAATGGTCTTGTGCTTTGCATTTCAGGACCAGCGATAAAAGGAAAAACTTGGCCAAACAAAAAGCAGAGGCTCAGAGGAGGCTGTATGGGCAAAACCCAGTAAGAAGGCTTTCGCCAGGTTCCTCCGACTGGGAACAGCAGAGGCACCAGCTGGAGAGGCGGAAAGAAGAGTTGGTATGGGCGCTGGTCTTGGGGTCTTGGTTTATTTTTATTCTGACTTGTGCTGTGGTGTATAGTGAACACATGCTAGGCAAATGCTCTGCCACTGAGCCACACCGCAGCCTAGTGTGGACATTTTAACAACTACATTACAGTTTCAACTGCGTGACTTAGCATAATTTTTATAAAAATCTGCTCACTTTTAGAAAGAGAGACTCCTTCAAGTACGAAAGCAGGTTTCGCAGGAAGAACATGAAAACCGACATATGGGGAATTACAGGTAGACGCTGCTGCCAGGTTGTTTTTGTTGTCATTGTTGTTTTATTTTTCTGAGACCAAAGAGGTGGTGCTTCATTCTAGCCTTTTTTGGCCTATTTTAAGTGCTGTGCCTTCTTCAGTAGAAACAGCTTCTCACTCACTATGTTTCAGGACATGAAGGGGTGTCTCTCTATAGGTTGATGGCTCTAGCTTGCAGGAGCTCCTGTCAGCTGGCCCAGCTTCTGCTCTGCTTAGGGAGGTTTATAACCAACCTTTTCTGTGACTGTCCTTGGTCACTCTGTAGTAGTTTAAGAAAAGCAAAAATCATGTACTTCTAGTACTCTTTCTGGCAGTTTCTGGTGACTGCTGTACTTAACAACTAGACAAAATAAGAAAGTATTTGAAGGGTCTGGGTGGAGATGGGAGAGGGGGGTGTGGAGAGTCTTCACAAAATACCCCTTGAAAGGACAGAAAGGGGCCCCTTAATATTCTTGGAAAGGTGACATTGCCACATGAGGATTTAGCAAAGGGTGGGGGAGGGGCTCAGATTTTCTTACCCTTTCTGGTAGATGTTCTTTCCTGGCATCAATATCTCCATAGCAGCAAGGAGAGGTGAAGATACTTTTCCCATTCTACTTCTGCTCTATTTTCATTTCCTCACCCCAAAAGCTTGTTCAGATGAGTACATGCAACCTGACATGCATAATTCATACATCGAGACCTTCTGCGTTACCCTGGCTCCCAGGACACTTTCTCTCAAAGTTCAGAGTTTCACCAACTTGTCCAAACATCATTCTTTAAACCCTTCAGTAAAACTTCCCTACATAAATGTTTAGTGGTATACCAGATGGATACTTGAGACTCCCCCTTGCTCATCCATGTCTGTTTCTCGCACCTACTTGGGCCAGAGCAGGGAGGGGGCAATGGTTTAACTACTGAATTGTGTTAGATTCTTGTAAGTAAATGGGTTTCTCTGATTTCCCTTTTTTTTCTTTTTTCTTTTTTTTTTGTAGGAGAATTTATCCTCCTGAAGATAAAGCACTGCTTGAGAAGTATGAAGGTTTGCTTGCTGTCGCCTTCCAGACCTTTCTTTCAGGAAGAGCAGCTTCATTCCAGCGAGAACTGAACAATCCTCTGAAAAAGATGCGGGTGAGAGGATGAGTGGAGGTGTAGAGAGAGGGCGAGCCAAGCACTGTGTCCTTAGAGAAAGGGGCGGGCCAAGCCCTGTGTC
>NW_021620536.1:1067498-1077624 GCF_004785775.1 Grammomys surdaster | reverse complement strand
AAAGGGGCGGGCCAACCACTGTGTCCTTAGAGAAAGGGGCGGGCCAAGCACTGTGTCCTGAGTAAAGGACCCGTCTTAAGCTGAGGATGCGGCTCAGTGGGTAGAAGTGCTTGCTGGCTAAGCACGAAGACCCGACTCCAAATCCTCTACACCCAAGTACAAAGCCAGTTGTAAGCGTGCATACTTCTGTAACCCCAGTGCTTTATGGGGCACAGACAGGAAGATCCCTGAGCATTGCCAGCTGCCAGCCTGGCTCAGGTTCAGGGAGAGACCCTGTCTCAAGGGAATAAGGCAGAGTGGTAGATATAGTCCCTTCACTGATTTCTGTACACACAAACACACACATACAAACATGTACACACATACGTGCATACACACACACACAAACATACATACATGCACATCACACATATGCACACACATGCATGTGAATAGACATTTGCACATACACACATATGCACACACATGCATGTGAATAGACATATGCACATACATAGACACAAGTACACACAATCATGCATACAGGCATATACACAGATATACACACAAATATACAGATATGCACATGCGCACATGCATACGGACAGACATACATACATAAGCCTATACACATGCACATAGACACATGCATATATACATACATATATGCATACAGAAATACATAAACATACACACATGCACATGCAGATATATACATATACACATGTACACACACAAGCATGCATACAGATATATACATATAAACACCAGTGCATTCACAAACATACACATATACACATACTTCTGTGTGTACACACACACACACACACACACACGGTGATGCCAGTTGAGGCTTACATATAGAAACATTTTACATTTATGATTTCTTGTTGCTTTTCTTCTTAAGAGGTGGTCACATTTCAGAGCTAACCAAGTGACTTCATCAATAAGGTGAATAACAGGACATACTTCAGGCAGATAATTCTGATACTGTGTTGTAATTTCATTATATTATAATAAAATGCCTTCTGACATAGATTTGTGTATGAAACTGGATAGAGAAAGCCATTGAGGCAGTTCAGTGGCTTGTGACATTCTCCTTTTAATTAGAGCTAACACTGCAATAGTTTCTCTTGATGCTATGTAGACTTGGAAAATGAGAGCACTTAAGATTCCTTCTTTCATTTGAGTATGGCAGCACAGGCATAACTTAAAAGCAATTGAGAGACTGAGGCAGAAGGATTGCCTGGATGGCCTAATGAGTTGAAGAGCAGTCTGGGCTCCAGAGCAAGGCCCTGTCTTGGAAATCTTACACAAACGTACACAGCCCCAAGTCTTTCTTCCATTTATCTGTTTCATTTCCCCATCTATATTCCTCTGTGTCCTCCTCCTCTCTCCTCTTCCCTCCTCTCTCATTTTCCTTTCTCCTCTTCTGTCCATTCTCCTCGCCTCCTTTCCGCCTTCCCTCCCGCTTTGTCCTTGTGCAGGGTCTATTGATTCTGTATTACAACATAACAAATCTCTGTGTTTATTTGCTTATTGCATGGCCCTGACAGGAAACAAGCTGAGTGGTTCCCTGGGCCAATCTTCCTTGCAGTGAATAGTTGAATTGTGTAGGGTGCACATGTTTGCGTTTAGCTGGGGATAGAGTGTCAGGGTGGCCTCACTCACGTGTCTAGGTGACTAGCTAAGGTGTTGGCACACCTGGGAAACACCTGGGAGCTGGCGGAACGTCTCTATTTTTGTGTGTGCTCTCGATAGACAAGCTTGCTGGCTCTCTTAATATATCATCCTGATGAGGTCTCAAGGTGACAGTCTTAACTCAGCAGAACTCATCTATAATGGCTTTGTGTCTGTCGGTCTTTGTCCAGCTTTGACAGAGGATCCCAAAGTGGAAAGAGAGCACTCCTCTCTGCCTTCTAGGGAAGAACCTGTCTCTGTCTGGGGGATTGGACTCCTTTGCACTTTGTTCCTCTGTAGTTTTCTCTTTTAAAATATATGGCTGTTTAGTTTATCTGGAGCTTCTAGGATGAAAATATTGTTCGTTATGATTCTTCTTCTGAATAAAATTAGACTTCTTGAGATTAGTTTTGAGTTTCTAACAACGCTGTTGGTATAATCCAGAGTAGGATCAAGGCCAGAGGCTTCTGGGAATTTTACACCTATCTTTCCTAGATTAGAATACATTTCTAACTGTGAGCTGTGACTCCTGGTTTCTTCAATGAACTTTAAGATTTTGAAGTAGAAGTCACAATATGCGAACACAGTTTTGTCAGTGATGAGGTCTGGATCACACAGCGAGGTGGTTGATTGTGCCCTTCAGTGCAGCTGTGCACGTTTGCTCACCTTCCAGTGTTGATGGATGGTTTTATAGCTTTTCCTTTGATTTCAAAATAAATTCAGAGGCTCATAAAAGAATGTTACTGGGATACTTAGAGATTTCCTCTACTGGTAATAGGCATTGAATTAAAAATATTTCCTAAGGCTGTAAAAATATTCTTGCCATAGTTAATATTGCTAAGCAGCTTCATTAAGCGGTACCCATTAAACAAATTTCTAACATTAAATTCTTTCTAAATGAAATTTTTGGCCAGTTTTCATCTTCTGTGTCATGTTTTAATATTAACTTGTCCTAATCACTATAGGGATGATTAATTGGGACAAAGTCTGGAAGACAAGCATGAGCTTTACACATCTTAGTGTCTAGCGAGCTGACGTATTAAGGTTGGGGATTCTGAGATTTTAGTAGTGTGCTGGGAAGGACATGCTTGCTTACAATGATTGCACACATACTTCAGCTGTGTATTATGTTCAGCCCCAGATTCTGGTAAAGTTTCTGGAAGCCTCTGCCTTTAATGTTTCTCTCTGATCTGAGTAATCACCACTGCATAGGTTCTAGAATAACTACCGTATACTAACTTGTAGAGATTACTGACCTCGTTAAAAAGTCTCTATACTTTCAGTGATCACCATTTAAATCATATTTTTGAAGGAGGAAGATCTTCTAGATCTTCTGGAACAGTGCGAAATCGACGATGAAAAGCTGATGGGGAAAACCGCCCGGGTCCGAGGACCGAAGGTGAGATGGCACCCAAGTCCGTGTCTTGAGCGCAAGTGATCGCTGTTCTGCATTTCCCTTAACAGTTAGGATTCGTTTTCATAGGAACTTCAGGAACTTTGTGTTCAGTGAAGACAAAACCGGGCAAATGGCGTTCCCTCAAACTCACAAGCGTTGTTTGATTAGCTTCCTTCAGAGTTTCGGTTCATTCCCAAGTGCTAACAAATGCCTAGAGATTCAGTCAGGCGGGACTTCGGAGGACTACCCCTGTTCTAAGGTCAATGTCAGATTTTAGTATAGTCCCAGATAACTAACAAAGAAGTGGGGTTATAGATAAGGCAGATTGTGACATTAGAGGGTTCATTCAGTGTCCATACAGTGTGAATGTCCACACTGCATGCTAAGCCTAGGCTTAGAGTTTCCACAACCTACTTTAATAAGGCCTCTTTAACCTCCCATCTAGCCTACTACCCCCAGGAGTTAAGGGAAAAGACAGGTTAATAGGAAACGGGGGTTGTGGACATGCTTAGAAATAGTTCTTTTGGGGGCTATTCCAATCTTCATTGTCAGCAGTCCAGCCCATTATCAAAACACCAAACACGAATCAGCAGCGGCAGCCCAGTTCCCTCAGAAAACACCAAACACGAACCAGCAGTGACAGTTCGATCTGGAAGAAACCGAGAAGCCCCACTGATTGGCAAGAAGCCCCCAGAATTTTATGAGAAGTTCTTTTCCGAGTTTCTCTCTACAAAGCCACGAAAAGCAAAGATCAGCAACACTGTACAAGGCAAACCAATTCAAGACAGTCTTCAGCAAAGACTAGTAAAGCGGATGAAGGCAAACTAATGCGAGAGCTTCGTCACACTGTCCGTGGGGTTATAGTTATACTCGTTCTAATCATCACCCGTCCTTTCACGTGTCTGCTTCAGCAAAACATCCTCTCACCTGTCTGCTTCAGCAAAACATCACATGCTATAACTGAGTCCCCTGGGAAACCAGAAATTTCCATTTCAGTTGAGTGTAATTCTGTTCTCGCTTTTCTTGCCCGTTCCTCCTGTTAGCTTCCCCTGTCTTCCTAAACTTTTTTTTTACTTTTATTTTTGTATTAAATTTATGTATATGATTTTATGTATCTATATAAAATGAAGTAACCACAACCAAGAGAAAAATGTGCAATATTTATCTGAGATTGTCTTAATTCATTTAACATTTGGCTTCTTAATGGCTGAAAATTTTTACCGTGTACACGAAGCACCATTCCTTGTGCATTGCTCTGTTGTTGACGTTTAGGATCGGTTACATAGCACAGCCACTGCTAACGGTGTGGTAATAAGTGTTGCCGTCAGGAATCTCTGCAGTGTCTTTGGGAGCCTTTCCTTTGCTGACACAGTGACACTGACAGAGTGTTCTCAGAAACAGACCCAGTTCTTAGGAAAGAGACACTGTCAGAAGAGAGGCACATGTTTACTTAACATCTGTGACGTTGCTTCCACAGTTTAATGTGCGAGGTATTCCTCACTAGCAGGGAAACACGAAGTTGAATTTCAGAAATCATAGACACACTTCTCAGTGTGTGCTTCTTACGTTTCAGCATCACCGAGGCATCTCTCCATCTACACACACTCATGATTTGTTAGGCTCGGATGCTTTAACACCTGTTCACTAAAACATACAGGTATGCTTTATTAAACATTAAGTGTACAGGTATGCTTTATTAACTGTTCACTAAAACAAAGAAGAAGAAAAAACACTGATGTACTGCAGGACTGATTAGAGACTCCCTAACTATCCTGAATCATGGCTACTTTGTGTGAACATGCCTTGCCCCTCCATGTAGACTTAAGTTTAGGTGTACTTAAACTTCCCCTCACCCCCTCTTCCCCACGAGTAATGCTGTTTCAGAGCAGTTGTGACGAGTCGTTACTTGTGTGAGGTTGTGTGTACTTCTAAGGTGAGAAGTACTTTTTTATCTCCCATCTGTAGCACCTAAGAGTGTCTAGCACATCACACATTCCCAAATCTGTTTGTCAAAATTGTCTAATGTGTTCAAAATGTTCTCATTGGCTAGTTGAAGAGGGGCCTAAGTACATGTCAAAGCAAGGTGTACGTGGTGAGCATGGAGTGTGAATTAGGAGGGCTGCCTGAAGACAGCCTTCTGGACTTGAGCCATTTCCACCGGAAACAGATTTGCAAAACAATCCTTGCTCACACGGGTTAGGAGGAACACTCAAGGCAGAGCCCTGGAGTTGTGACACCGTGTTGATTGAGTGTAATGGAGGTGTGGACGTCTGTGGCATGTTTCAGGAGCAAGAAATAAAAAAACGATGCAAGGTAATCCTGGTAAGGGATACCTGTGAAAAGACATCCCAGATTATTCTGAAAGCTGAACGTTCCTGTGAATCTAATACGATTAGATTATCTGAGAAAGTAATTGACCTTATGAATCATGGCTCCACTGGGGGAAACATTCGAGGAGTTTTTAAGCTTTGCCTGTCTTATATGTATCTTGCACCAACCGGTTGTACCAGTAGAGTTCCTCAGCTTTACATAGTAGTCATCACTGCATGCCAAAACCAACTTGAGGCAGCCCTGGGACATAATAACACTGATGGTGAACATTCTAGATAAACAGGACTTAGCGGTGTACTTGTTGAAGTGAAATGAACCGGGCAATTCCTTACTTGTTAAAGTCAGCAGAATTTCTAAGTAGCTGAGATCAGCATAATTAATGGAGAAGTGTATTTATAATTTAATTTATTTAAGTTTTATCAGGGTGACTAAAGGGACGCAAACCTCTAAAGAGAACGCCCATTTCAGACAGTGATTCATGTCAAAGCACTTCACCAAGGTCTTCATTAGTTGAAGAAAAATTTGAAACGCTTTTGTGAAATCAACTTTGTACAAGATAAACAGTAGTATTTATACTATACTGCATATAGTATTTTACTATGTATAGTAAACAACATTTGAGAATTTAAGGAATATTAATTGGACACACAAAGCCTTAGTGAGGTTCTTAAGTTGGTAAGTACACACTTGTTTTATCTATACATGTATGTATTTTTGTATCTGCCCTGTTTCATAATAAAACTACAAATAACATTACGTAGCACACAGAGTTCATGTCATAACTTCATGCCACTTTCAAAATTCCATCATACAGTTAGAGCGCTACTGGGATTTTAAGTTGCCATGACCACTATTTACTCATTGTTTGAACATTATGTTGGTCAAAAAGTCCTGCATGTTTGCATGACCCAGCGCTGCAGCTGCCCCACTTCCTCTATGTTTTTTTTTGTTTGTTTTGTTTTGTTTTTTTGCTTTTCTTTTTTTTAGTAGGGTTGAATAATTATATAGTCAAGGTCGTTGGGAAAGCTTGAAGCTTTATGGTGCTGGAAGAAGGGCTGATCATACTTCTGTTCCTTTGGGGTATGCTAAACTTCTGAAGAGACATCTTTTCTCTAGAGTTCATGTTTGTCAAGGTTGTCAACATGTTTGATGACTGTGTTGCTGGCAAATGTTTTCATGCATTTCCACTTGAACATTTTTGGTACTCTGTGACTATTAGAGCATCAGAAGGAGAGCGTATGCTTACAGGCAGGTTGGTACCCAGTTATTCAGTTCCTTTTCCATTTTGGCTGTATTTCATCCTACACACAAGCTGTAACTGTAACATCATCATGATTTGGCTTGCCCCATATTCTAGGTGCTTCTGGAAATGCCTCTTCCCTTCCTTTCTTATCCTACACTGTCACACTGGAGGGGGAGTTTTTTTTCCCACAAAATCTCATGACATCCAAGGAATTCATTATAGTATACAATAACATTAAAGCCACTAGTATACAACTGCAGAACTCTGTCTCAGCAGGAACAGGAGATGTATGAGGTGTGTAACAAGCAGCCTTAAAACAACTGAGTTGCAGAGCTGTCTGGTTCTCCATTATGTACACTCTTTCTGAAGTGAGGCCATCTCATCCCTCTCCCTGCCCCTCAGCCTTGTGTCTTTAGAAGCATCTATCACGAGGAGTGGAAGCAGGTTGGTTCTCTGAGAAATACTAAGGCACAATAGATCATCAGATCTGTGCAGACTTGCTCTTCTGCATCCTGTAACTCTTCCAAAAAGCTTCACACCACAGTGATTTTCATATATCACGTTGGAAGATGTCACCTTGAGGATAAAAAACAAAAACAAACAAACAAACAAACAAACAAACAAACAGAAACAGTGACAGCTCCACTGTGGCCAGACTGCATTGAAGTTAGAAATTCCCTATGAAGGGTCAAAAGTCATCCGAAACAAATTTAGAAAGTGGATAATTAACACACACACACACACACACACACACACACACACACACACACACGTATATATACCCTGGGTCCAATTCCAAGGAAAATAAATAGATGAATAAATAAATATCAATAGTGAACTTGCCATATGAGTAATGCTTCACTTCCTGAACATTACCTGAGTGAATAGGCTCTTGGGCTATGTGTCAGGGCACGGTGTTCTAACAGATTCTCTTGTTTCAGCTTTCTTAGTCCTCTTGTCCTGCTTGCCTCTCTTTTTCCCTCTCCACCTTCCGCTCACTTTTTATTGGGTAAGGCTTGATGCCTAATCTCTCTCGGGCAGAGTAAAGAAAGCTGTGTTTAGGATATTTATATTTTTTATATTAAACATTTCCCCTGACTTTGTTGTTTTTATTTACAGAAACTTGCTATTGTTTATTGCAGTCATGTAGAAACAGCCTTGTTCTCATCAGGACTGAGCCATAGTATGCTAAGCCAGGCTCACAGCTAGTGTGTGCTCTACTGGCTGACAAGCACCAAGCAGTAGAGGGGGAACTCCATCATCACTAATAAGCAGGGAACATGGGTGGATTGGGCGGCGGGGTCTAAAAACAGTGAGTGTGCGACGGGATTCTAACCAGACATGTCCCTCTGTTTCAGCCCCTGTGCTGCATGCCAGAGTGTGCAGAGGTCATGAAGAGGCAGAAGTATTATGGGAGCAGTGACAGCAGCTACGACAGCAGCAGCAGCAGCAGCAACTCAGAACTGGATGAGAACGAAAAAGAGATGTGTCAGAAGAGACTAGATCAAGTCCCATATAGCCTTAAGCACACCGGTCACGGCAAGCTAATCCAACAATCCAGTAAGTCAATCTCTCCTACGTTGCTAGAGGAAGAACTAGTAGAGGAAGAACTATAGAATTGAAACTCTTGAACTCAATAAAAAGTCCTTGGGCCAAAAGAAGCATTGTCCTGTGTGAGGAGACCTGTGTTCTCTCCCCGGTCTTTCCCTAGCCAGAGCTGGGTCCATCCCTCAACCCCTTTCAACTTCTGCAAGGAGGAAGTGGATTGAATTGAGGACCCTTCCTTCCATGTCCCATAGTGTGTTTGCTAAGTGGTGGCGTGGGCTTTGTGGATGTGCCACAAAGCTTTCCGTGGGATGTGTTATCTTTTAAGCCCACATGGTGTCTGATTCGGTTTCTACCTATCACCTACCTTGTTTGGTACTGTTACTTAGTTCTAAACATCTCTCCAGGCATTTGACTTGATATGTCTGTGAGCCCCAGAACTGGGAAGTAGTTGACATTTTGCTCCCTGTAGCTTTCATGCTGGGCAAGCATTTAATCAGGACTTTTGGTGCATCACAGGTATTTAGGAAAGCAATCAAAACTCTTCTTCCATCTTGTCCCCTTCAGCTGTCTCCATCCTCTCTCTTTTCCTTTCTTTCTTTCCTTCAGTGCCAATGGCCATGATACAACCTCTGATTTGCCACTCACCCTTAAGTATCCAAGCCAATATCTCCATTTTTTCCAGACTTTTCTCGAAAACCCCCTTCTTGCTGCTACCTCTGGTCTAGGACTGTCTTAAGACTCGTGTCACATGGCCTTTTGCACAGGACATAGTGTCTCAAGGGTCCACCAAATTCTCCAGCTCAGCAGTGTAGTGAACAGGGCTTGAGCTTTTGCAGGGCTGATCTCCAGCAGTGGTTAGCATATGTGGGTCCTGGGAATGTGTTTTAAAACTTGCCTGTGGGGCTTGTAGTAAAGTACCCAAGGAACAAAGAACTAATAAAAAGAAAGATTCAGAGAAACAACCTTTTGTTTTTTCCTAAACATTCCATCAAGATACATGCCCCCACTGCTCCTGTCAGGGAAGGTTCCTGTATTTAGCAGGGAATCCACCTCATTGAGCTTTCCAAGTACCAGCGATCGATAGCTGTAGCACCCCTCCTCTTCTTTTTCTGAAAGATTTTGTAAATGTACCTCTGGATAAGTATGGCTTGGTTTTTTATTTTGGAAGCTGACATTTTTTATGCCCAAATTTTGCTGGGTTTTAGATCCCTTGCCTGTCAGCCAATGTGGCTGTTATGTAATAGCATGAACTGACAAGGGTTATAGATCAGGGAAGAAAAAGATCCTGAGAGTTTTACAGCTCTGAGATTGTTCTACGCTCTGAGACCAAGAGATTAAAGAACCAAGAGCAGAGTGTAGTGTAATGAAGTGGAATACAGAGTTTAAACAGGAATTTTTATTTTAGGTCAACCTAATACAATTATGTATTTATTTCATTGTTATATCTTTAGGCGGGGATTATAACAAGGGTTTTACTTTGTTTTGTATTCTCTCTCCAGGAGCCCCATAGCCACAAATCCTCCGTAAATTAATGACCAAGGGCAAAATCTAGATCATGAGTAACACTTTCTTGTGTAGATGGTGGACTTAGGGTATTGTTAAAATCTCACAAAACAACATAAAACACTTTTTTTTCTCACATCATTTATAGGTGGAAGTCACAACCATTTCCTAATCTACTCAGAACCACCGGCGTATCTAACTACTTTAGTTTTCTTGTCTGAATTTCCAGGTATGGTAGGTGATAAGGGAGAAACTAAAGTGACAAGAGACAATGATATTTTCCTTCTACCCCACAATCAGGTTCTCATTAGTCAATCCTTACCTAAGACCTGTAAAGACCTACAGTGTAGCTGGGAGAAAATGGTTTAGGATTCTTCTCCTCCTCCTCCTCCTCCTCCTCCTCCTCCTCCTCCTCCTCCTCCTTCTTCTTCTTCTTCCTCCTCCTC
>NW_021620536.1:1048763-1067398 GCF_004785775.1 Grammomys surdaster | reverse complement strand
TCCTCCTCCTCCTTCTTCTTCCTCCTCTTCCTCCTCCTCCTCCTCTTCCTCCTCTTCCTCCTGTTCCTCCTCTTCCTCCTCTTCCTCCTCTTCTTCTTCCTCTTCTCCTCCTCTTCTTCTGAACATGACTTTTGTATTATTGTTGTATGTTAAATACGTGACTTTCATAACTAATATCTTTTAAAGGTAGACTGACCAGTGACATGTTCCTATATAGTGTGCTGCTAAAAAAGTGCTGTGCGTCACAGGAATGGAAGGAAGCTAAGACTTGCAACAGAAATCTTTTTTTTGCTTTGTTTTTGTTTTTGAACAGCATCTTCTAAAACTTGGATGAGTGTATATCTTTATGCTCCCCAGAACATAAAGAAACAATGTTACATTTGTCACATTCTCATAGCGTCTTTTAGCATGCCTCTAAATCTACCATTTATTTCCGTCAAACTTCCTTTATGAAGTTTTGAGTTCTTTCCAACAGCTGATGAAGAGAGGCCCTTGGGTATGCAACCCAGCTTCATGTGAGTTTCATTAATTTATTTAACTAACGAAGATTGATATATTCTCCGAGCAGAGAGCAAGCCCAGGATAGAGGATCTACCGGAAACAGGAGCCGAAGAAAAGATTACAACACTGGCGATGTTGAGCATTTCTCTTTTTTTCCAGGTCTGGAGCCACAGCTTACCAGGGATGCTGCTTCTCTTTCATTAGTGTTCCCAGAATGCACAAGGGCAAATACATGATGGATTCCTTAGATATTTATTTTGATAACAGTTCTGTTCCTTGACTTCATTTTTTTTCACTTAAATCGTCTGCTATTGAAATTGGTTTGTGTGTGTCTCTGTGTGTGTGTCTCTGTGTGTGTGTCTCTGTGTGTGTGTCTCTGTGTGTGTGTCTCTGTGTGTGTGTCTCTCTGTGTGTGTCTCTTCTGTGTGTGTCTCTTCTGTGTGTGTCTCTCTCTGTGTGTGTAAGACTATCAGTTTTGCTGCATCTCTTTTACTAGTCTGTTATATTTACTTAGAGTAACCTTCATACTGTTCTGTTTTGTGACTCCCACCGGAAGCCCTGAATTTGTCTGTTTACCTGGCCACTGTCTGTTCTTTCCTCTCTCCTGTGATACTTACTGTGAAATGATAAATTTCTGACTGACACAGAGACTGGAATAGCCGGTTTTAACCCAAGGTTAGTAGATAGCACTGTGGACGTATAGACAAGTGGAGACTTTTAGCATTCAAATGGTGAGGACTTGAGGTGTTGGCTGACCTTGGCCACCATCTTGTTGTGTGACTCTGGGAAGGTCCTCTGATATTCTAGACAATAGAAATCCCTTTTCCTGTCTAGGGAGACGGCTCAGTGGGCGAAATGCTTGCTGTACAAGTGTGAGGGCCTAGGTTCAAATTCCTAGAACTTAGATGATGCTGGCTGCAGATGCATGTTTGTAATTTCTGTGTTCCTATGGCAAGACTGGAGATGAAGACGGGGTGTCCCTGTACTCTGGGGAGGGGCAACTAGTCTTGCATCTATAGCAGTAAATGATGACTGATGAGAAGGCTGAAGATGAGGACTGGAAACTGAAGTTGTCCTCTGAACTCCACACGTGTGCCTTGCCATGTGTGTTCCTGCATTTACACACATGAACATACACACAGACAGACAGAGACACAGACAGAGAGACAGACAGGCACACACTCTGTCTGCCAGGTTTCTATAAGAGCGACATTAAGGAGTAGGACCTATGTGTGCATGGGTGTTGGCCTCTTTCTTTCTGATTCTCTAACATCACACTTGGAGAACTTAGCACTGAAGTCTTGTTTACAGTGTTTTCCCCAGAAAAATGGTTCTTCACACACCAGAACTTCTCTTCTTGCGATGGTGTCTAGGCCTGACCTTTGTCACCCAGACACCACCCGGTCTAATCGTTAGTCTTCGGAGACCTACTAGGGAGAAAAGTGTACTAACAGCGCCACTTCTCCATCATCGATAGATTCCATGAGGCGTTCGGTCAGCTGCCCTCGGTCCATCTCTGCTCACTTACCTTCCAGAGGGGATGTGCGCCCCTTTTCTTCTCAACAAGTGATACCATTAGCACGACCAACGTCAGCGTCTCGGTCACATTCCTTAAACCGTGCTTCCTCCTACGTGAGACACCTGCCTCACAGTAACGACGCCAGCTCTGCCAACACTCTGGTGGTAAGCTCTCGATTGGTTGTGCCCTTCCGAGGTTTCAGAACACTGTACTCAAAACGCAGGTGGAGAGGGGACCAGCCAAGAGGATGAGGAGAGGGCCCCCCATCCCTTCCGTAATTCAGTCATGACCTTGGGAAACTGCTTTGTTCATGTATCCTGAGAGGCAAGCTCCACCATATCACAGAGCTCAAGGTTGGAGAGAGAGAAGCATGGGTTTCTTTTCTATCTCCTGATGCAGGAGGATGACGTTGTTGGTAATCATTTCCTGCCGCAGGAGGGTGACATTGTTTATAAGCATTTTTGTAAACGCATTTCTTTTTCTTGCAATATCTTAATCTTCTATAGAAACAAGCACATTTAGTGTATGGAAAATACCTCTTAAGACTCTAGATTAATAGTTTAAAAACTATTCTACTTTTCGAGCCTAGGTATGATGCAGTTTGGAATGCCTTCTGCATATTAAGTTAACGTGGCGTATCCCCTTTTCAGCATAAACTAGAGAGATTTACAACTGAGAAAGTCAGTGGTCTTACTGTAGTTTGCTGGAGCTAGACCAGAGATTTATATAAAGTCTCTGTTTGATCAACATTAACAAATTTTAAGAATGAGTCTCTCCAGTGGAAGAACTCAGGAAATATAAGTGAATTCATTCCCTTCATAACGATGACTGATTTTATTATCCAGTCCAAGAATTGGTGGCAAATGAAACAGATGAGGAAATCCTTTTAAATTACTCATATGCGATGCTTATATCTTGAGCAACATAAAATACAACCGGGAGAAAATATAAAAAGACATTCTTACAAATAATAACCATTTTAATGCTAAAAATTCATAAATATCCACTTTAAAAATTGACAGTGCATCATCCCCTTTACCTAGAGGTATCTTTCGCATTATTCTGGCACAGTGGAATAAAATCCCCTCCATGTGTCTGTATTCTTTCAAATTTAAGAATGAGTCTTTGCGGCAACTGAAAACAAAAGAGCAGGAAGACGACCTCACCAGTCAGACCTTGTTTGTCCTCAAGGACATGAGGATCCGCTTTCCGGGGAAGTCGGATGCAGAGTCGGAGCTCCTGATAGAAGATGTGAGTATCCGTGTAATATCCAAGAATATCTGTCTACTCTTCTGAGAGCATTAAAATGTACTGCCTGGGACTGGGGAGATGGACCTGTTGGTAAAGCACTTGCTGGGCTAGCATGAGGTCTTGGGTCAAATCCTTAGAACTTACATAAAGATCTGGCATGGTGGCCCGCAGCTGTAACCTTAGCACTGGAAAGGCAGGGAAAGGAAGACTCCTGGGGTTTCATAGCAGCTACCCCAGGGTACCTGGTGAGCCGAAGGTCCCAGTGAAAAGACATCCAAGCCTGACCTCTGACCTCCACAATCATGCATGCAGATGCATGTGCACACACATAAACACCAGCATACATGTGCATTGTACACATATGTACATGCACACATGACTCCTATACCTCTACACACAAAAGTGTATTTTCTGGTTGGATTGTAGTTAATTGAATAGGAAGTGTAACTGATGTTACTTTTAGCCCCCAGAAACTTTATAAAGTAGAAGAACTCGTTTTAGTTATTAGGAACACTTTGTCATATAATAAGGCTTTCAAGTGAGAATAATTAGCATCAAATAATAACTGCTCTTCATGATCAAAGAAATATCAGGATAAACTCTTCTATTTAAAAATTGACTAAGTCGAAGAGCTTAAGATGAAAAGAGACAGGATGAAAATAGCGCCCTGGTAGAAAATGTCAAGAAGAGTTACAGGTGATGCCTGGAAAGCCTTGAAGCAGCCTGGATGAATTATTTTCACGTCTGCCACCTAGTGGAGCATTTGGAAATGGCAGAAGTTCAGACGCTACAGTCCGGACTCGCTCTTAGCTTAGAAAGAAATCCAAGGTCACTAAAATTGTTTGATAGAAGAACATTTCTTCACTCAAGGTTTCTCTTCTCCATCCAACATGCTTTCTAAGTGCCCATACTTAGATCATTCATTGGCCACAGAACAGTTTGGGGTGGGATAGGTGGGTTGTGATTTTTTTTTTCCTCCAGAAGACAAGGCACCATCTAGTGGTCATATGTAGAATAAGAACCAAAGCTTGCACGGGTCCGTTTACTGTTCACCTAGCTTTATAAAGCAAGTGCGTGGAAATAACAAAACAAGAAAAAGATTTCTTGCTGCAAAAATCCATAACGGCACCCTATTTTTGTCATTAGAGAATTATCGTTAAGGAAACAAGTCTTTTTAAATTTTGTGCTGATAATTTTTTTTTTCAAAAGTGAAAGTCATGTTGTGTGGGGGGGCTTGCTACAGCAAAAGAAATTTAGATCGAGTATAAGGCATTGTGATAGATGTGTTTTAAAAGTTTAAGTTACATTTTTTATTTAGTATGTTTGTGTGTGTGGGTCCCAGGGATTGAACGAAGGTTGCACTTGGCAGCAAACACTTTGCCCGGTGAGATTTATCTCCAGCCTGGAAGTTCTTTACTTATTTTGATAACATTTATTTCTAAGAAAAGCCAGTAACTTTGCAGTAGATGCATCATTTTTGTCTGTCTTTTATGATCTGATATTTTCACTTTGAATTTGTTTTACTTGTATGATTATTTTGCCTCCACGTATGTAAGTGCATCACATATGTGCCCCACTGTTCAGAGGTCAAGGAAGGCTTCACACTCGCTAGAACAGGAGTCACAGACAGTTATGTGTGGCCAAGTGGGTGCTTGGAATTGAACCCGGGTCCCCTACAAGAGGAATGAGTGCTCTTAACCACCGAGCTATCACTGCTGTCCCATTAAGGTCTGCTATTTTTAATTAGAAAGTGAGAGAGTGGAACTAATATATGTGGCTAATGTGATTCTTCTGTAAAGAAGATTGTTAGGCTTAAACAATTAACGAAATATAATTAATTATTAATGGCAGGCATCAGATTCTTTGCTGTATGTCTGCTGTGTTTCAGACTTGAATGTTTGCTACAGTATACATTACTAGGGTATATATTGAGGAACTCTGTAGATATACAGGTAATAAAGGGCTAGTAGAACTCCAGTTGAGTATAGGCTGACTTTTAATATATTGTTCAATATTCTATTACTATGTGAGTAACACAGCCCTGTGAATAAAGATAGAAAACCTATGCGTTGGAGTCCTACCTGAAAATGTGTGTATCTAAGGATTTCTAACTTGTATTCACTGAGTGATATTACTCTAGCTTAAGAGAAAGAAAGGGGCTCAGATTTAGAACACCTGGCTTGTCTAAATCTTTGAAGGTATCTTTTTATGAATGGTAGAGTTTTTATTTTAAGTAATCTCAGAGTGTCTTCGCTGCACAAAAGGATATAGTCAGGGCTAACATGTTCATTTACTACTTTCGGTGAGCATTCTAGATTAAATTTATTAACTTCTCTCCCTCAACAGATCATGGATAACTGGAAGCATTATAAAACAAAAGTGGCTTCATATTGGCTCATAAAACTGGACTCTGTAAAACAACGGAAAGTGAGTATCACTGGAAAATAACTTTTTATGTATTTATTAAGCTAAAATGTTGATTCAAGTTCACAACAAGTTTATATGTGAACATTTGTTTGCCTGTGTCTTCAACAAATACTGTATACCTATTATGTGTTAGACAAGGTTTAAGATCATGAGATAAAAAGTGGATTGAAGACAAAGTAGTTTAGCTCTGCAGAATTGGTGTGTCAGCAGATATTTGTGAGTAGTGTGTCAGCAGATATCTGTGAGTAGAGTGTCAGCAGATATCTGTGAATTAATGTGTCAGCAGATATCTGTGAATCAGTGTGTCAGCAGATATCTGTGAATCAGTGTGTCAGCAGATATCTTGGAGTAGTGTGTCAGCAAATAGATACCTGTGAGTGAGTGTGTCAGCAGGCATCTGTGAATCACTGTGTCAGAAGAGCGGGGAGTAGAGACAAAGGTCATGAAGTGAAAATTAGTTTGATGTGCATATGGACGATAGATCACAGTTTTACTTATTAATCTATTTACATGACAATTTTTGTTGGAAAAGTAAGTGATAGAATAGTTATAAGAGATAAATTGGCATGGTGGGTCAGGGCTCAGATGGTGACTTTATGGGGTATGAGAAGCAAGTGTTTTACTTTAGTGGATGAGATGCCACTGGGAAAGACTTTCATAGTCTGACTAGTAACGTTAAAGGACTGACAACTACTGGAGGGGACTAGAATTGAGGAGAGAGAATGTGGCATAGAGTAGAAAGCGGTGAGATGGTTTCTAGGGTAACCGAGGCAAGAAGCAGGGAGTGGTCAGCCAGCGTGCGGAGGAATGCTTAGATTCTGCAGGTTTGTTGTGTGGGTTTAAAAAAATTATTTTCGGGGCTGGAGAGATGGCTCAACAGTTAACAGCATTGGTTGCTCTTCCACACGTCCCAAGTTCTATTCCAAGCACCCACATGGAGGTTCCTAACCTCCAGTTCCAGGAGATACACCCTCTCTTATGGCCTCCAAGGGCACTGCATGCGCACAGTGTACAAACATACATACAAGTAAAACACTCATACACATAAAAAAATGCTTCTTTTTCTTTACGTGCATATATGTATATATCTGCATGTATATTTGTATACCTGTGCGTTTAGGACCCCAGAGAGGTCAGAAGAAGTGTCTTATCTCCTGAAATTGAAGTTACAGACACATATGAACCTCCGTGTGGGTCCTCTGCAAGGCCAAGTGCTCTGAACCACTGAGCCATCTCTGCAGCCTCCTGTTTTGTTGTGCTTTGATGTTGCATAAGCTATGTTGATGTACTGATTAACTACCCAAGTGATGATAGTGTTTTTTGATGTACATAGGGGTTTGAGAGCAGAGCTGAGGTTGGGTGTGTAGTCTGTAAGGTATTTCAAGGAATAGGGCTGGACAGGACTATGTAGAAAGTTTGTAAGAGCACACTGGAGTTTCTGGGACCCTGTGAGCCCAGGGCCTATCCTGCAGGTAGGAATGGGAAGGTGGGAGGATTCTCTGAAGAGGACTGAGAAGAGACAGGTGGTGCCCAGTGGCAACAGCAGGGGTTGGGTGTCCCTGAAGCCACATGAGGTTATCTCAGCAACAGACTGATGTACTGTGCTGGACGTTGCTGCTGGGGGTTGAGCATCAATCAGCCTGTCTGTTGTTTTGGGCAAACATGGAGGTTAGTGGTAACCACAGTCAAATTCTGAGGAGTCAGAGGGAACAAAATGTAACTGGAGGGAATTCAATTAGCGAGTCTCAAGGAGGAAAACGCTGTAGCTGGTGCAGACACTTTTCAGAGAGCTGGGGGAAGAGCCTAAAGGAAACAGTGGTAGCGAGGAGAGAGCTGTGGGCTAGTAAGGGTCTTTTCCTCCCTTTCTGCCTTAACGATGAAGACTCTTTTCATTTGTGCGTGGATGACAATAGTCTGGAACAAGGACCGGTGAGGAGGGGCAGAACTAAGGTCTTCAGGAAATGGAGGTCTGGTCCATCCAAGAGCAGTTATTATAACCAGAGGGGAGAGGAAGGGACCCAGAGCGTGACAGAAGAACTGAGATCTGAAGAAAGAGTAGAGGGCACATAACAGAGGCTAAGGAGCGTGGGAGGCAGGGACTGTGTCCCCTCAGGTGGCTTGTCTCCTATGCTGGGCTGCTTTTCAGGAGCTAGTACTATTTCAGTAGATCTAGGAAAGTTAACATGAATTAACATTTGGCTATTCTATGACTTGTTGATAGATCAGATGAAATTTGACTTCGATGAAGTTATGACCTTATCACTTTTTTATTTTATTTTTTTTTTGGTTTTTTGAGACAGGGTTCCTCTGTATAGCTCTGGCTGTCCTGGAAATCACTCTGTAGACCAGGCTGGCCTCGAACTCAGAAATCCGCCTGTCTCTGCCTCCCAACTTCTGGGATTAAAGGCGTGCGCCACCACTGCCCGGCCAAGTTATGACCATTATCCGAGTAAACTGATCTGAATGGGTTGTCCATCAGCTCGTGCGCTGTCCTGCCATGGACAGAGGCAGCGTCTCCATTGAGGAGTATACGTCAGAGGTGGCAACAGAGGTAGACATTAACCATGTTCTGAGCCAAGGGTGCGTAGTTGCTCAGTCACTGAGTCTGGCCTTCTCCGCCATTGTAGACCATAAGTGATAAACCTCCTTCTATGAGTGCCTTTAGGTCATAGTATTTTATCACAGCAACAAAAAACAACTAATGCAGTGATGTTCAAAGAATTGGTTATTTTAGAAGAAAATAAAGAGAGCTTATCTCTTCTCAGACACAAAATAAATTCTACATAGGTTACAGTGTGGTATATAACATAGGTAAATATTAAGGCAAAGGAAATGCAGAAAGAAAGATGATTGCAATGGTAGATTGGGAAAACACCGTCTTAAAAAAGACCAAGAGAGCTTAAAGGGAAAGCTTCAAAGACTGCTACATGAAAGCTCAAAGCCAGGTGTGGGTGGTGGTTCTTCCCGGTATCCTGGCATGCAAGAAGCTGAGGCAGGAAGACTGGGAGTTCCAGCTTAGCGTAGGCTACACTATGAAATCACATCCAAACAAACAAACAAACAAACAAAAACCTCAAACCCAAACAAATCTAAAGAAAAACTTAGGAGTGGCAAAAGACACCTTAAAGCAAGTTAAAGGCAGAATGGTAGGGGTGTTGAGGAGGTAAAGAATTGAGAAGACAGGGGTGGGGGTTCGAGTCGTTGGGCTTTTGAGCAGGCAAGGGGGGTGTTGAGCACGTGGGGGTGTGTTGGGGAAGACTGATATTTAGTGCCCATGATGTGAAAAGTAACAGAGCACTGATTGAGGACTATTCTAGAATCTTATCTGAGTAGAAATAGAATTCAAGCCTGTGACTTAAGACCTGTGAAACAAACATGGCAGTAAAATAACACAAACATTCCTTTTCCTGGGTAAAGAACACAGCAAGAAAACAAGACTCAATGCAGACTCAATGCAGGTGCCCTCTGCTCCCTGGTCCTTTTTAAAAAATTACCTGGAGACATTCTGGGCTCAGTGCAGCCAGTGGAGCATGCCTGTCAGAACCAAGGGAGTCCTTTGGGTCTGGGTGGCCATCTTTTCCTGTCTTAGTTTCACCCATGCGGTCTGGATGGTGAGCTCCAATATCAATAGCCAAGCAAGATAAACATCCCAGGCTGTGTTTTGAGAGCTTGCACCAACCCCCACCCCCCAGAACTTTCTGCAAGTGGGGGAAGGGTCTGTGTCTGTGATGTCCAGTGTCACTCACTAGTCCCATGAAGCTCTTGAATGCTTGAACTACTGTGACCATACACATTGACTTCCTAACTTAATTTCACTTCATCTAGAGTGAGAGGACAGTCATAGCTATTGGCTTCTGCGTTTGACAGGGTATGTCTAATTAGACAAGATGCTCTCTTCTAAGTGGTCTTCCATAAATATTTTCATTGCTATCTTCTCACTGATGAATTTAGAGGGGCTATGAGAACATCCAGTGCCGTTCTTCATCTGATATCAACCTAAACAGACATCCTTTATTAAAGTAATAAGTTACACAGTAAGGTACATTGTTCCATTTTAATCTATTAATGAGTGTATTACTTAAAAATTAACCTATCTGTTTTTTGATTTCTTGTTTTTGTTTTGTCTTTTTGTCTGTCTGTCTGCCTGCCTGCCTTCTTGTCTGTCTTCCTATCTCTCTGGCATTAGTTTTTTTTCCTCCTTCTTAAAGCAGCTATGTGGTAGCATACCCTATACTCCTAACACGGAGGAGTTAAATTGGCCTTGTCTACACAGCCAGCTCTAGGCCATCCAGGGTCACATAGTGAGATCCACTTCAGTGTACCTTTGTTTGTTTGACTATGTGCCAAATTATAATTTAATTCTAGAGGATTGCTCTACTGAGCAGAGAGAAGGGAAACAGTGCTATATACTGGCCTTTCCCCCTTTTACTCCGTGTATTGCTATAGTTTTCAAGTTACAATTATCTTTTGACAAGTGGAGAGATGGCTGAGAGAGATGGACCTGTCTGTTGGAAACAAGTTGGTTAAATAAAAGAGATGTGGGTTTGCTCCATGGCCTAAAGAAACAAGGAAAGGAGGTAGTCTTGGGCTCTGAGCCCAGGCATTTAAATCTAGGCTGCATGGGCAGGAGAGTCACAAGTTCAAGTCCAACCTCAGGTTTAAAATGAGTTAAAGGTTGACCTGGGTAAATTAGTAAAGAACCTACCTCGAAATAACAGATGCAAAACAGGATGAGGAAAATAGCTCAGGTGCTTGCCTGGCATTTGCATGAAGTCCTGGTTCAATCTCTGGCACCACAAAAACAAAAACAAAAACAAACAACAACAACAAAAACAAAACAAAAAAAAACAAAAACAAGCAAATGAAAGAAGGGAAAGACTGCAGAGAATTAGAAGTTAAAACAAAGAGGTGGATAAATATTGCCTGACTCCAGCCCCTTCTTCGTACACAATCCACCATCCTGCAGAACATCTCCGTCTTCTTCATGTCCCCTGTACGATTCTCTCACAGCCACAAATCATCTTTCCCGGCTTGACTGCCTGGGGTCCTCTTTGTACCCACTGTGTATGGGAAGGAGAGGAAAACCTATGGCAGTGCTGGACAGTCCTGGTGAGTGCCACTGTCCTAGGAGCAGACCCCAGGGCTGACTGCTCCAAGTCCTTTAGAGGTCAGGGACACAAGGACCTGAGGAGGTTTTTGCCTCTAGGCTCGGCTACCCAGCTGTGGATTGGCACTTGGAAGCTTTGAGTAATGGTGCCTCTCTGGCTCTAACACTTCAGGTCTAGATGGGTCCCTCTAATTTGTCTACAAATGAGTCTCACTTGTTGTCACCTGCTGTTGCCTGTGCCCTGGACTGCCCGCTGTCCAACCCTAGGGGCTGGGAGATAAGGAGGTGCAGAATCATTGACACAGACTCCTGGAGCAGGTGAGAAAGCCGCAGCAAGCTCAGCTGAACGCTGATGTAAACTCCTTTAACACCTTTCACCTGCACCCCATTGGTCCTAAGAAGGCATCTCTTTTAAACAGCAGTTCCTGATTGGCTGGCATTGTCTGCATCAGCGATCCTTGGTGATATAACTTGAAAAGGACAGAGTCTGTGAATAGACATTATGTTTAAGGGGCATGCTTACCAGGATTAGAAACTTAAAAATAAATATGAGCACTTATTTGTGAATTTATGAACACGTGCATATTCTACCACGTCAGCTCCCTCATGCCAATTTACTGTAAGAACGCTTGTCTGCTCCTCAGTTAAGACTTACTCAGAGGCTGTTCTGACAGAGCAAGGAGGCTGTGCCAGTGTGAGGTCCAGGATCTTTAGTTTCAGTTTATACATTTTTTACTTCATTTTTCCCTTTCTTCTTTCCTTTTCTTTCTTTCTTTCTTTCTTTCTTTCTTTCTTTCTTTCTTTCTTTTTTTTTTTTTTTTTTTTGCTCCCATTTTGCTTCTTCATTCTTTGGTCAAATATCATCCAAAGGTATTATATTTCCCGTGTGCTTTAAGGTATAATAAGATACCCACTCATGACAAAAGGAATGTCTCACAGTTCATGTTAGCTCAACAGTTATGGTTATTCCCCTACATGGCTAATTTAATAAGACAGTTCTATTTTGGGCCAAAGAATTCATGTATTGGATTTTGGCATCCAAAGGATAAAAAGGGCTACTCTGAATTAGAGAAAAGTTGATCTTGCCGAGAGGCCCCCGGACGTGGTTGAGGACTGCAGAGTCTGTGAGCAGAAGAGAAGCCGTGGAATCCCACAACGTAACTCCATTTGTAGCAATTTTTCTTGCCATGGTCATGGTTTCAGCAAGTCTCTTTTTTCTTCAACTATTCTGCTCTTCAAGAGGCTTCTGCTTGACAGACTCTGATTTCTCAGAATCGTGAGAGGCAAGGCACCCGGGCATAGCAACCGGGCTCTTGGGAGCTGCGGTTCTGTTACTGTAGGACCTCATTCAGCGCTCTCTCCCACGAGTCTTCATTTGATTCCAAGCTCTAAGTGTGTAGAACTTTCTATCTTTGTAAAAACTATCTATGCCAAATTGATAGCTCTTCCACCGATATCCATGCAAAGAAGCCTGGGTAATCCTATCCCAAGAACACACGTCATCACGCCAGTTGACAAGGGAGGTGCTGCATTTTACTGTAAACAAAGATTTATTGTTTTAATTAAAATTTAAAACTTTTCTTCTGCTCAATCCACAGTATGCAAATTAATTACCTAAAATTCTTAAAATTTACCTCAGACAGGGATAAAAGTATGGAATTTCATTCTCAAGGATCACTGGGGTACATTATAGTGTGCCTAACTGATTTATCTATATTATAAATTCAAACATATAAATACTTTTATTCGTCTTGTCTCTATTTCAAATTTATTTCTGGGAAAATGAGTACCAAATGACTAACTTGTGGTAAGGAGAGACCTAATATCATAACAAGACAAAGTGCACTGAAAAGAAAGCCATATATATACATATATACATATATACGTATGTACATGTGTACATATATACATATACACATATGCATACACACATATATATTCATATATATACATACAACACACATATATACATATATATTCATATATATTCATATGTATGCATACACATATATTAATATGTATACATACACATATATATTCATATGTATACATACACATACATGCATATATGCACATACATATATTCATATGTATATATATTCATATGTGTACATACACACACATATATATATACATACATAGATATTTATATGTATACATACACATATAGATATACAGGAATGAGAGAGTCAGTGTTGGGATGGATTGGCCTTGGGAAACACAGCTTTGGGATTGGTGTACTCCTACTCTTACTGTAGCTGAGAGACTTAACAGACTTTCTCTGAGATTTGTAGCTACAAGCACCGGACAGTTCTTTTGAGAAAGCAAAACCTTGCGCGCACTTGAACCCTGTGTGTGAAATTCTTCTGTGTAGAATGGATAGAAATGAGATATACGTATAACCTCTTGACTTACCATGTTGACCTGTGTCCACCTTGCTGTTAGTTCCTTAGAAAGCTAGAAAATAGATCAGAGACAAGAAGAAATGAGGAAATGTACGTCAGCCATGGAATGCAGAGTTAGACCCTATAAAATGTCACCCATTTAGAAAACCAAAGATGTAACTTACGTATTTGATGTAGATTAATCGGATGCATCCGTCTTTCAGCTGCGATAATAGTCAGTCATCACGGGAGAGCTCTGCTCCTGCGGGATGCAGTTGCTAAGTGAGGATAATTAGAAGTGAAGGAGGTTTCCATGGGGAACACCCAAGGGGAGAGATCTGAAGGAGGCAGGGAGAACATTTCAGCTACAGCACAGGTCAGACTTGTGAGCTGAAGGGGGCAGATGGATGGAAATGACCTCAGACTTAAGTGAATCTTAAGAAAGTGCTGGCCAGGCTGAGGGACTGGGTAGACAAAACTTGGTGTTGGAGGGTTGGCACCGGGTAGAAGCACCTCCCAGCCAGGCTTGCTTCTTGGGTGGGTGCAGCCTAAGTAAAACACAGGCAGTGGCTGGCTATTACAAGTGATCCTGAATGGGAAAGCATCAGATGACCAAACTCTTTAAAACACGTTGATCTGAGTTGCCTGGATCCATGGCCGTCACTCAGGTTGTGTGTTACTTAGTCTGACAAGAATTTCTTGATTGCCGGTTTTGTTCGTGAACTCAGCTGGGTGCTGTTGGGGATTTCGAAAGTTCGGTTCACGTTTTTATCACTTAACCATGAACTCTTCAGATATCTGTGGAGGGATCGGCATGTCATACGCATATATGACACTGCTGATGGTTCATCAGAGTTCTTGCCAAACACAGAGACATCCTTTGTGTGTGTGTGTGTGTGTGTGTGTGTGTGTGTGTATTTTTGAGGAAATAAGATTATTTCCCTTTCTTCACATTTTCCTTAATGGGTATAAAATATTAAAGAGCTGGAACTTAAGCGTTAAATTCTGAGGAGAGTCCTCTCAGAAGGCGCAGGTGGAAATAGTTCTCTCGTTTAACATCAGACTGTGGTAAACCTGCAGTCGTGCAGTCTAGCTTTCTGCCAAGAGCCATGCTTCAGACGCTCCATAAGGAATATATACATGAAGTGTGTGCCGCGTTGACAGGCTGTGAAGAACGCCCAGTTTGCTGAAAAGCACATTCTCTGTTGCCATATGTAGGCACGAACTAAGATGGGGGAGTGGTTGTCATATTCTATTTGCATTTGTCTTAGGGTTTTTAATGGATCCCTGTTGATCAGAGCTCTGCTTGGTAGCAAATCCTGTTTCACACCTACCTCAGCTGCTGCGGCTTGCGTTTTGGAGCTGCTGTCTCCCATCTCTGTTGAGTTTGGGCTGACAGGGGATGCTGTTCCGAGTGGTTCATTTTGCGTCAGCAAATATACCTTCACCCTATAGCCGCAGCAGCTGCACACGTCAGTAGAGCTGCGCGCAGTGATTTTAACGTTGCTTCGAAACCGTCTTCACCCCTTGCCATTATTTTAATTTAGGACCAACTGCTCGGCCATGTGGCGTAGTTTGTCATTCAGCATCTGTAGCACCAAAAATATGTATTTATCTGTGTGCTTTATGCCTTCAGATGGGCTATGTTTCATAAATCGACAAGTCTTTTCACTTTATTAATGTGGCCATTCACTGAATTTTCCGTTTGCTTTTCCCACAAGAAAAACCACAAACCGTTTGCTTTTCTAACATTAAGAGGGCTTAATGTTAGATTGGGATGCTTTGCAAAGTCATAAAGAAATGATACTTAGTTCTGTACGTCAGCTTCTCCCGGGCCCACGGTTAAGCGCAAGGACACCTCGCTGGCCGTTTACCATTATACTTCGCAAATGATTCAGCATCCAGGCTGGGGGTGTAACATGGTGGTTAGAGGCTCGCCTAGCACACACAAAACTCCGGTTCGACCCCTGGCTGGACTGGCATGCCTGTGATCCCAGCACGCGGACAGTGGAAACGGGAGGGTCGTAAATTCACTATTATGCTCAGCTCTATAACAAGTTCAAGGCTACTGTGGTATGGGGCTGGAGAGATGGCTCAGTGGTTGAAGAGCACTGACTGCTCTTCCAGAGGTCCTGAGTTCAATTCCCAGCAGCCACGTGGTGGCTAGCTTTGCTAAAGGTGCAACCACGTTAGTCTTTAAACAATCCAGTCCAAATCCAATGGGCACCAAGGAGGGGGTGTCTAGCACCCTTGTGTGCACAGGGATTCTACCTGTCTTCCCAAGCATCACTTGTTAGAATAGATCTGAACCCAAGAAGAGACAGCTGGAGTTTGTCTCCCTGGCTTTTGCTGTTGGTCTTTGAGGAGACAAAACTGTGTGGTAGCATTAAGAGAGGCTGAAATCTGAGCTGGCTGTAACTCAATGAAGTTGTGCTCTGTTCTGGCCTGATCTGTCACTTACAAGATCTAAAATGTTTTAGCAACTTTAGACTTCACTTAATACCTGGTTGGCAATGCCTCACTTGCTTGAACTCACGTGTTGACTGTGATCTGACAGGAAATAATGTATCATTTCTCTATTTTCATCTTCCTTTCCTCCTTCCCTCCCTCCCTTCTTTCTTTCAAGATTAATTTAGTTTATGTATATGAGTACACTGTAGCTGTCTTCAGACACACTAGAAGAGGGCATCAGATCCCATTACAGATAGTTGTGAGCCACCATGTGGTTGCTGGGAATTGAACTCAGGACCTCTGGAAGAGCAGTCAGTGCTCTTAACCATCGAGCCATCTCTCCAGCCCCCATTTCCATCTTTTTCTAAAGAAATATTAATGTGCATGATCATGGACTCCACCTCAGGGGCTTTAGAAAGGGACCATAGACCAACAGTACTTATCTCCTGGTTGGGTTTTGGGATTTAAAGACTTAATATATGCAGACATGCCTAAGATAAGTTCAAACTCTGATGTTTACCTCACCTGCATAGGTTTTACTTGAGCAATCGGTAAGTGATAGCCATTGTCCTAAGATCTCTGGGGACAGGATAAACGTGTGACTGGATGGGGCATCAGTTCTCTGCTGTTAATTAGTAGGACATTACAGTCAGCTGACAAATGATAAAGGATGGTCTGGTCTGGTCAGTGAGGGATCCTGTGGTAGGTTAGTGATAAGTAGGCTATCCCCGCCAAGTGATGTTTTCTGAAGATACAGAATTCTCCAGGTAACTAAGCAGAGACTGCTTTTGTTAGCAAAGAGCTCATGTGAGGTTTCAGAATTGTGAAGAGGAAGTGTTTGGATTCTTTTCCTTCAAACTATGGAGATGGATCTTTCTAACCCATCTCCTCTCCTAAGACCAGAGCTTGCCTTCAGAGGAAACTTCTTAAAAACTAAAAGCAAGGAGAATCAGAGTTCCGAGTGATATTCTGTAGAAAGGAGCAAGTGTCTGCACTCACCAGGTAGTACCTAACTCCCCAGTCTAGGAAGGCTCTCCCGGGGCAGTAGGAAATCTTAGCTGTGAAATCAAAGCTTTCTCAAGCCTTAGGCCCTGGTTTACAGGCATATGTGAATTAGGATACTAGACTACCAGGCTCTTAAAATTCTCCCTAAGACTAAGCATAATTAGATGTAGAGTCGTGACCCAGAGAGTGCCTTAAAAAGTGTGCCTTACACAATGCTTGTCGTGGGCATAGTACGATGTAAAAGCCACTTGCTTAGGGTAGCGTTCAAATCCCGAGTATTGATAGCATTTTTCTATTTTGGTTATTTTATGTAACTCATATTTATTCTTGAGACTAGCTTATGGTAACCTGTAATTGGTTACCTTTTTAATTCTTTCATTTTCGAATTATGATTTTGGCACTGTTGTATTACTTACCAATACAATGGCAGGAAAGGAAAAGTGGAAAGGGACATTGAGAAATGATTTAAATTTTTATCATGTTTCCGCCAGTGTTCACACTTACATGGTAGCACTCACAAATCCTGCTTTCTGCATTAAATATCATGTTTCCGCCAGTGTTCACACTTACATGGTAGCACTCACAAATCCTGCTTTCTGCATTAAATATCTCAAAGCATCAAATGAATAGCTTAAATGAAATTTAAAACAGCATAAATTAAACCGATGCCTAGTATGAATATTATATCAGTATTATTGTGAATAATTCATATGAAAGTGCTTTTTTAATCCTCTTTGTAATTAAGGAGTCATTATCCAGGAGCATGTCTGTCGTGAACTGCTTTCTTGTGGGTGCATCATCTCTCTCCTGTTTCCTGCGCCTACTGACACACCTCAACATACAACAGGATGGCATTTCTGTCCCCATTTCACAGTAATGGAAACAGGATGAAGGGAAGCCAGGCCACCGTGTGGCTCACACACTTCACTGTGAAGACCTGTAGCTGGTCTGGCATTCTGCAAAAATAGGTGATGGCTTGAAATTCAACTTGGTCATCGGCAGCTAATATCACTTAATATTTAGGGAACACCAGTAGAAAGAAATAATTCTCACGCCTCGTTCTAATTCATGTTTATTCCTGGAGGAAGCAACTGTCTTCACAATTATTTTTTTAATATGACCTAATTCTTTATATTTATTGCACATTTGTATTAATGTTTTCTGGGAGTTTTAAATATGTTCATGATATTAATTTCTTGTTGGATATGTATGTTTGAATATATCTTCTCTGTGATTTGATCATTTCCTTGTTTCTTTCATAGTATCTTTGTGTGTGTGTTCATACTGTGTTTATGTATGTGTATGTATTTTATATACTGTTTATGTGTGTGTATGTTATATACTGTGTTTATGCATGTGTGTATATTATATACTATGTTTATGCACATGTGAGAGAGATACTGTGTTTATATGTGTGTGCAAGATATACTGTGTTTATGTCTGTGATATATACTATGCTTATGTATGTGTGTGCATGTTGTATGCTGTGTTTATGTGTGTATGTTATATACTATGTCTATGTATATGTGTGTGAGATATACTGTGTTTATATATATGTCTCTCTATATATGTCTATATATATATATGTCATATATATATATATATATATGTCTATGCATACTCCTGGAAACCGGAAGCCAACATCAGCACTCCTCCTTTATTTCTCTCCAGCTTATTTTTTAATTAATTATTTTCATTTACTCTTATTATGTGCATGTTTGGGGGCTGCATCGCTGCCCGTCGCTGGGCACATGTGGAGGTCTGAGAGAAGCCTGTGGAACAGGCTCCTTGCTTTCACTTTTACAGGAATTCCAGGACATGAACTTAGGTCAGAACACATATTTTTCATAGCTGACAAGAACCTTTCCCTACTGGGCCATCCAACCCACACACCCTGTGCTACCTACAGGGCCATCCAACCCACACACCCTGTGCTACCTACTGGGCCATCCAACCCACACACCCTGTGCTACCTACAGGGCCATCCAAC
>NW_021620536.1:990382-1048753 GCF_004785775.1 Grammomys surdaster | reverse complement strand
GGGCCATCCAACCCACACACCCTGTGCTACCTACAGGGCCATCCAACCCACATACCCTGTGCTACCTACAGGGCCATCCAACCCACATACCCTGTGCTACCTACAGGGCCATCCAAGCCAGCCACTCTATGCTCTTTGAGGTAGATCCACTGACTGAACTCAGCAGCTAGGCTGCATGGCTAGTGAGCTCCGGGGATCTGCCTGTTCCTGTCTCTTTACTACTGAGATCACAAATGTGCCTCAGTATCGGGCTTTATCCTTATGAGATTGCTAATGACTTCAGGTTCTTTATATTAACATAATCAACTCAAGAAATCCTTTTTTTTCACTCAGGGCCTAAAAGACCTGTGCCCATTGACACTTTAATGTTTTATTTTTTTAAACACTTGACATATCAGTCCTTCTAGACTTGGGATTTGTGGTTTGAGTGAAGTTCAGCATCCTGTGCACTTTCTCGTAAAGGATTTATTTTATGGTCTCCACGTGTTCCAGCCCTCTCTGCTTGCTTCAGCAGTAGCACTGACCAGTAGACTTTCGTATATGTATTGGCCTGTATTTCTGTTCAGTTCTTTGTTCCTCTCCATCCTCTCCTTCATCCTCCTCTTCCTCTCTTCTCCTCTCCCCTCTCAGTCCTTCTGTTCCTCTTTTCCCCCTTTTCTTTTCTTCCCCCCTTCTCCATGCAGACATTCATCTCTTACATTTAAGCCAGCATGGTGGTACATGCCCATAATTGAACATTTGGGAGGTTGAAGCAGGAGGCTCAGGAACTGGAAGCCAGATTCAGTGACAGCAAATTCTTGGTCAGCCTGGGCTGCAGGAGATGACATACACCTTCCACTGAGAAGAGACATCTTTGAACCTTAGACTTACGTATGCATATGTAGATTTTAAGTACTTGTTTTCCCACTAGGTTTTGGACATAGTAAAATCAAGTATTCGTACAGTTCTTCCAAGAATCTGGAGGGTCCCTGATGCTGAAGAGCTGAGTCTATACCGGATTTTCAACAGGGTATTTAATCGCTTGCTCTGGAGTCATGGCCAAGGGCTGTGGAGCTGTTTCTGCGATTCAGGGTAAGTTGGAGTCATTTTATTTTCTGTTACTGCATTTTAACTATTTGTTATTTAGTCATAAAGGTAGACCATGGAAATGGTCAAATGTCTTAAATAATAGTCCTTTAATACAAATTTTTACCGCATATAAGTGGAGTACTTGAGTATAATTTATAGCAATTAAGCTGACTGAAGTGAGTCAATAGTGAGCTCTGGGTTCAATGTGAGAGCTTCCTTACAAAAGTAAGATAGAGAACAACTAAGAGGGGCAGCCAGCATCGAACTCCACTCCTCAGGAACACATGCAGAACACGTGCGTACACACAGAATATGCATACCACACACATACAACATGCATACACACCACACACACATACATACACACTATACACAAGCACATACATACACACTATACACAAATACTGCACACATATACATACTGCACACACACAAACACATACACAGACACTTATACACACTATACACAAGCACATACATACACACTATACACTGCACACATATACATATATATACTGCATGCACGCACACACACACACACACACACACACACACACACACTTATATATGCATGCACAATAAAAGAGACTTCTGGTCAGTCTTGCCCCCAGTGTTTCATCTCCCTGTTTTATCTTCTTGCTTACACTCTAGCAATTGTTCTTGCCTGCTGTTGCGTCTGCACTTGTCGACAGACACAGCCGTCTAAGCACTCTCCCTAACTTCCTTGTGCCTTTTTCTTATCATTTCCTGTTCTGAGTGTAGTCTGTAAAAACTCTTCATTTTTCAAATATCTTAAGAATCCATCCAGTCTGTGTTATTTGAGTCCAACCTAGAGGCCCAGAGTACACTTATCTCCCTTATAAAATCTTAACATACTGTTCTTCTTTGACACGGTCTCTGAGCTGCATTTGCATGTTCTAGCCACGAGACTGACTCCTCTGTGCCTTGTGTGAATCCCTTCCCACCACTGTGTGCTTCTCCTCATCTGTCATTCACCAGTGGGAAAAGCACTCTGGATTGCAGTGACACTTGAGGACAATCTTGGCTATAGTGCATTTCTACAGAGATTTGGATGAAACATTACAGAACATCTGTGTTCTGTAGCCCCTCAAATGATTGTGCTCTAGAATGTGTTTCTCTCTGTCTGAACCTATTTTATTTGGTTTGTTTGTGCATCCTTTGGTTGAGTGCTACATTGGAATTTCAGCTCCTGCCCACCATGGAAGGCTGTGAGACAGTATGCTACTTATGCTGGGTGTTTGCCAGAGTCAGCATCTGGAGATATACATCTGCTGAGTCAGCATCTGGAGATCTACAGCTGCTGAGTCAGCATCTGGAGATATGCATCTTCTGACTTCATTGACCACAGGGCTTTATTTCCTCACTCGTTTTTTGTAACATATTCTGGTTCGTTAAGGCTCCTTCTCACATGCTACTAGTATAATACTCTGCAAATTTCTGTGGTGGTCTCTTTCCCTACAAATACAGACAGCAGTTGTAAGTTAAACTTATTGAAGGCTTACTAGGCAGAAGACAGTTGTTCACATATTCACCATAACAGTATCTAGAGTAAACTATTCCTGTTACCTCACGTGACAGATAAGGTAACTAAAACACACACAGAACCTATCATTTATCGAAACTCCTGTAGAGATTTGGTGAGCCTTCATTAAGACTCAGAAAGCTTGAGCTGAGATTTTAGAGCAGGGCTGTGTTCACTGTCCACAGACAAGTCTACGTGAGTTACCAAGCATTGGTTACATCAAGTCCCAGCAAGTTACTCCTGAGCAGGAGGAGGAGGGATACTCTGAAGTTCAATGTGGCTTCACTCTGCACCCATTTCTTGCACGTTGGTGGTTTTAGATGTTTAGCTTTGGGTTTTATTAGACAGCTACACAATTGTACTTTGTTGGATTCTTTGACTCTATGAAGCCACGTGCTGTTGCTTGTCTTTGATCCTCTGTTTGGATCTTCTGCAGTTCTGTATCTTCTGAAACTTTTACTGGCAGTGTGTGTGTGTGTGTGTGTGTGTGTGTGTGTGTGTGTGTCTTTAACAGCTGGTCTGACATCTACAGAGTCAAGGTGAAAAAAATCTAGTCTTCTAATTTCTTAAGGATTGATTTTAATTTTAAAAAGTGTAGCTTTCTTGGTCAATTATGTGGAAAATATTAGACAAATATAATTTTAAGTAACTCTAGGACAGCTTCGTACCTGTCTGCTAACACACCCAATAATAAGACAAAACACATAAGCCACCTCACCTACCTCCTGAGACATTGAACTATATTATAAATCGTTCTTGTTGGTTTCAATAAATTCAGCCCAGGGATTTTGTACCAGATGGCAAATATAATGGTCCTTCTTCTCTTCTTGAATGCTCATGGCCAAGAACCCCTTGGTTCTATATAGTCTCCTGGGAGATTTTTTAAAGATATATTTTTTAAAGATATATTTTATTTTAAAGATTATGCATACATGTGTGTTTGAGGGCGTGCACATGTGAGTGCAGGTGTGCATTGGATCCCCTGAAGCTAGAATTATTGGCATTTGTGAGCTGCACAGTGTGGGTGCTGGTATCCACATTGGGAGAGCAAGAAGCCCTCTTAACAGAGTCATCACTTCAGTCCCACTCACACCCAGGAGGGTTTTATTGGCCCACATTCTGACTGTGGTAGTTTCATGAGGAGTGTGGTTTTGGAATTTTATAAAATAAAATTATCTACCATGTTTTTCTGGACTGAGGGAATTCTAGATTTCTGTGGCCTCTAACTCAGGAAAGATAGATCTGGCAGGTAACATTTCAGTGAGACCTACAGGAAGAATGGGTGTTGACTACATAAAGCAAGGAGGAGGATGGGGGAGTGATGGGGAGGGGAACTGGGGAGGAGGGAGGATGGGGAGGGAGGAGGGAGGAGGAGATGAAGAGAAAAAGGAAGTGGGAACAGCTAACAACAGTATGGGAGAGGGAATCCAACAGTTCTCTCTCTCTACCCAGAACAAGGAATTCCGGTTTAGACCTTTTAGCCCAAAACATGTTCTGTAGGAGTTTGTCATATGGAAGCTGTATTATTTATTTTCAAGATTTTAGTTCAAAAATAAACTGTAAGAAACATTCTTGGAAGGTTAATAGAGAGAGACAGGTACAGAGTTACTAAAATTATATTTGTCAAAGATTTCCCACATAACTGAACAAGAAAACAACACTTTTTTAAAAAAAAAATTAAAACCATTCCTTGAGAAACGAGAAGACTGCATTTCTTTCACTTTGATTCCATAGCTGTCAGACCAGCTGTTAAAGACACACACACTGCCGGGTCAGAGCTTCAGAAGGTACAGTAGAACTGCAGAAAATCCAGACTGAGATCCAAAGAGAAGCAGCAACACATGGCTTCATAGAGTGGCTTGGTTTTAGGCTTTGAGTTACCCTAGTTTTAAAAACAACATGTGTGAAAGACAGACGTTAGGTGATGTACCGTCATCTGTCATCCTTTATGGCTCTCCCACCTGGCTGTCTGTGTTCACAGTAGTTCTTCAGCTCTCAAATCCTTCTTCTGGTGATTATTCACACACTTGAAAGACTGTCCAGATTTTTAAATAGACAAAGCAAAACTGTTCTTTCTCTTCTGTCCACTCAGCCATTAATTTTTCTTTTGGAATTCATCGCTTTTATTTTTTTAGAATGTAGATTTAGAAAGTGGGCAACGAGATCCTGGTTGTTGTTTGTTTGTTTGTTTTTGTGGGTTTCCTTCCAGGCCACAAAGGAATAAATCAGTCCCCCTCTTCAGGTAAATGTTTTATTAAAAGTTTCCATGAGGAAAAGGATGGAGTGACAGATTATTGAACCACAGGTGGACTTTCTAAGTCTTGAATTTCTCTTTGTTGTAAGAAGTATTCAGGTCCTTATCCCTTGTCATTATGTCAACGGGAATGTCATCTAAAGCCACTCCCTTTAATATTTCTCAGAGGATTAGGGAAAAACCAAAAGCACTATTTAATCATTTAATTTTTCTTTTGGAATTCATCGCTTTTATTTTTCTTAGAATGTAGATTTAGAAAGCGGGCAATGAGATCCTGGTTTTTGTTTGTTTGTTTGTTTTTGTTTTTTTGTTGTTTTTAAATTTGAAAGCACTGGTATTTCTACCTCTTCTCATCTCCTTTATCCTTGTAGAATCAAACCCCAAACCAACCAACCAAGAACCCCACAAAACTTTGTGCTGTTACTTTGGGCAGTTGAGATTCAAGGGACAGCGTAGGAGTTTTCATAGATACCCTTGATGACAGGCTCTCGCTAAGGGGGAACAGTCTGTGTCTCTACCCCAGCTTTCCTGTGCATGGAGGAAGCTCTGTAGTCTCTGAAAACAGGACACAGGCTTTGCTCATTCTCTTTTCTCTGCTGGTTTTGGTACGCTCACACTTCAACATAACTTAATAGACTGGACTGAAGTGTTCTGCCAGTGATGTCGAATGCATACACAAGAAGTGGGCATAGGACACTGACATGTACATTCATCTTGAAAAGGGAATGGTAGCCCCGTGAAAGCTGCTCTACCACTGCCAGGTATGGGCAAGCTATCTTGCTTACCATGGGCAGTTGGTAGCATCGAAGGACTTAAAGACTCACGTCACCCATTATGTAGAAAGTTACATCAAGTTAAAATGTCGAAGCCCCCTTTTTGTTCATCCTCTCTTTTCATCCTCTCTCCCATCTAAATTCTAAGGTCAGTAGAGAAAAATAACTGTGACATGAAAGGCCTGGTACAGGTCCACCCAGAAGGCCTCAAAGTATAAAAACATAACCAATCTTGTTCAAAACAGAGGGGGATGAGATAGGCAGACTTTCATAGACGTATCAGGACCCCAGCAGAGAGGCCTAGATGGGCAGTCAAAACATAGGATACTTTCTGTGTATTTGCAGGCATATGTAATTTTATATCTGAGGAATTTTGACCTTAGCTCAGACATTTAAGGCTTTTTAGATTATGCATATTAAAAACAAATATAAATGCTAATTATCTTCTCCAGTGTTTTCTTGGTTCAGTTAAGTAATGTACCTGTATTATCTATTATATCTGTAGCCATAATATATATCTTGCTAACACACATACACGTATTGTCATATATTTAGCAATACATTTTGAGTTAATTGAGCTAGTGTTTAATTGTTTATTGATTAGAAATATTTATGCCTTTGATAAGATAAAAAGTATTATATTTAGACATGAATATTTCCAAAACCAGAAGAAAATCCATTTCTTTCAGTTAACTCACTTGAGCTTTGACCCTGTAAGAAAATCTGTCATTTGCTGATGACATGCTGTCTTTAGGACCATGGTTTTGTTTTGTTTGTTTGTTTGTTGTTGTTTTGTTTTCCTTAGAAAATAAACAGTAGTCTTTCTAGAGAAAACAAAACAAAACAAAACAATAAACCTCAAACACTTTTAAATGTGTAAAGTTTTTTTTTAAATTTCAAATACATAAAATAACCACAGAAGGTTGAAAATTGAGTCATTGAATTTCCCATTGGGATTTTGTTTTCTTTTGTTTTCAGGAAAAATGGTTTTTCCTTAATATTTTTTTCTTTGTGAAAACCTATTCTTTCCCCTGAGGATTACACAAATTGGTTATTGTTAAGAGAGACTTGAACCATTATGAAATTTCAAGCTACTTTCCCCTCAAGGTTTGAAAAGAGTCCCCCCTCCTCCATCATTGCTAAGGTATCTCTGAATTAAGCCTTGATATCTAACTTGGGGTTTGCTAACAGTAGCACACAAGCAGTGAGGCTTTCCAGGAAATTATGAGCGGTTCCCACTGCAGAGCAAGTTCCCTGGAAGAGGAGGGATAGCAGCTCTTATGTGGGGGTGAGCACCTGTTGGGATACATCACTACTAGAGCACACACCTGTGCCTGAGGAAGCCCAAGGGATGGAGAGAGAGAGAGACTATTGTGCACAGGGTGCTCATAATCAAGGGGTCAAACTGAGTTTCCTAGAGCAGGGTGGCCATAAAGTAAATCACAATGATTTTATAATCTCTTTGTTTCTTGTATCATGTTAAATATAGAACTTTAAAAAAGCCCAATCCTAAAATACCTAAAATTAAATTCACAGATACTTTAATATGGAATAGTTTCACTGTTTAAAAGCAGGAATGAGTCATTTTCTTAGCTATTCATGTTGGTAGCATTTATAGCCTTAAACAGAAATCCTATAGTAAGTTGGGTTTTAAAAAATGAAGACTAATTTCCAAATTTGCATCTATTATGAAATTTCTCATATTCCCTACGTATGCGAGGGATCATTTTTACCTTCTTCCCCAGTTTGCCACTAGACCAGTGATGTGGCTGGTTGCCATTTTTAACAGTGAATGTGAAGTTATGTCTGTTGCTATGCCAACAGATCCTCTTGGGAGAGCATCTTCAGTAAGAGCCCGGAGGTGGTGACTCCTCTGCAGCTCCAGTGTTGCCAGCGTCTGGTGGAGCTTTGCAAGCAGTGCCTGCTGGTGGTTTACAAATACACAATGGAAACAAGAGGACCCATCTCAGGCATTGGTCCTGACTGGGGGAACTCCAGGTATGGTTTACACTCTCAGTTCCAGTGAGTTTCGTGTAGACACATGGCTTAGCACAGTTTGAAATTGAGAGTCTTTTAAAATTAGAAGTCCTTTTATACTTACATAACCAGGGAACTGAAAATATACCCATGCTATAATCTAGAAAATAGTCATTTGTACAGTCTTTGTTTTTTTTTTTTTAAGAGACTTAACAAGTACAGCAATCACCAACCTAAAGGTGGTAGATATAATGTGACAGGAAATTAGCGTATTTGACTTATATATTCTTGTTTCCAAAAGCTAGGTAAGAGCACTCCAAACTGTTGGAATAAATTCATTATTATTCCCTAATAGGGACATTTCAACATTCATATCTGAGACAGCACAGTTTAGACAGTGCCTTTGGCTTGATTTTATTATCCAGCGTGCCTCAACCAAGACATTGCCAAACCGATCAGCAGGGTACTGAGTTTTGTAACGCTCTATTTCAAAATCGAGTTTCATGCCTGTTGAGTTAAAACACGTAGTTTTTAAAAGTAGGAAACACAAGAACAGGCAACTGTTAAGATGCAAGAATATAGGTAAACAAATAGTCCATTTTAGATTTTTCTAATGCCATTACAGTACCTAGTAGAACTAAAGATGAATAGTAACTTCCAGTATTTGTTGCTGTTTGGTTTAGCGATGGGGAATCGGATCACAGGATAGTCAGGTTCTCTATGCACTGAGCTACATTCCCAGTGTTGTAGCGCTACTTCACGTAGAATGATGTGAGTTGTGAAAATAAAGTCATAGTCTAAAACGAGTCAGGGAGTAGGTTAATAACTCAAGAGCAAATGGAACCCCTGGACATAGATACAGAAGACTGACCTCAGAGAGGGCACTGAAGCCCTCTCTACAACAGTGGTCTG
This sequence comes from Grammomys surdaster, assembly GCF_004785775.1. Classification (NCBI taxonomy): domain Eukaryota; kingdom Metazoa; phylum Chordata; class Mammalia; order Rodentia; family Muridae; genus Grammomys; species Grammomys surdaster. The sequence continues at coordinate 1,040,226 of NW_021620536.1, read as the reverse complement.
TGACCAGAAAGTGATTTGGAATATTTTTCCCAGAAGAGACCAACACACATGCTTGTCCTAGACTTTGATTTTTGTACACTGAGTAGGATGTTTAACCTGTTTTATCCCTTGTGCATGTAGTAGCCTAACGAGCATAGCAATTCTAGAGACAGAGTTAACCGTGAGTACTTTAACGTTATATTGCACAGTTTTAATGGGAAATAAAACTTTCGTTAATGGTTTTGTCTGATTTAAGCGAATGATAGCCATTATGTTGATGTTCAGGCCCAGAAATGAAGAGCCTTTTCTTTAGGACGTAATATGCCGTGCGTGACCATGAAGGCTCGGAATTCCACATGGGAGGAATTTGACAGTGCTCTGTAGCATCCTTCCTGCAATTCTAGGCACTACAACTGAGTTTCCATTGATGGATCAGAAAACTTTGGTGAGGAAGGCAAAGAGAATAGTTTTCTGGTCAGTCTGGAGGAAGAGGTCACACCCCACAGTTGCCTCAGGTCTTCTCTTCTAATCTTTGTGGCCTAGAGAGGTATCGTTGTCTTGAAATCTTCAGTTCACACTTCCAAGAGGCGCTCAGATGAACCCAGGGTTACGGGCCTAAGCACAGGGAGGTGTCAATAAGAGTATCATCATTCCTGCTCATGTTCAGAGCCCTTCATTTACAGCAGACGGATTTCAAAGTGGAATTTTACTGACAAGCCTTACTGAGGAAATGATGGAGATGACTCCTGTGAGTGTTCTAATGCACGATTAAGCTTATCTTCTCGAAGGCAGAGTTGGATGAACACGAAGTTTCTACTACCATAGCCTAAGAAGTTTAATTCCTTCCATGTGGGCTGGAGGGCAAGTGAACATGCAATTTCTCTGCATAAGCGCTAAGCCAGGCAAGCTTGTATCCTCCTCTTAAATCCACCGGTCAGATAATGCAGTTCTGGAAAGAGGCCAGGACCTAGGGAGAGTTAGCTCTTCATGGAAACGCAAGGAGTGGAGGAAAATAAACATTTGAGTGCAACATCTAGCTATTAAAACGCAAATGGATGTCTCAGCATCTGAAGAGCAGTAGTTTTCTCTCACCGGGAAATGAGTCTATAACATTCTACTTTATAAAGTTTAGCTTCTAATAGATTAATTGCTTTTATTTATAAAGCATACCTGATACATATACGTGTAAATATATATGTATAAATTAATTACAAATAAGAGTGTACATAAGCATGTATGTAACACATGCATTCATGAATTAAGCTTGAGTACTTTTATGAGGAGATATATCTTTGGAAATTTTATCTAAAAAAATAAAACAAAAGAGAAACAATTGTCATCACCCAGTTTTACAGACCTATGTATGACAAGGCCTTGAGCAATATTTCCTAAGATGTTTTAAATATTATATACAAGGAAGTGGTTTCTGACTTTGAAACCTTATAAAAATAACACACCAATAAAGAAGACACAGCCCTTGTATGTCTCATAATAACCAAACAACTGGAGTTGTTCTGGGAAGTAGGGCTTGTGTTTAGAGATATGCACGTGTCTGTGCACTCTTTAGGATGCTAACGTTTGAGACTAGCTTGATGGCCCACTCTACTAAAATTGGTAAACTATGAGTTCTCAGACTGCTTTTTTGTGTCTAGATTTATATGGGTTCACTGCCAACCCCACCTTGAGAATGGAAAAAGAGGGAACTTAGCTTCTCCTTTTTTTTTTAAGACTATTTACCTATCTTTGATACCAAAAACCAAACACAGCTTTAATAACAAAGAAAAGCAAGTGTTCTTTCTTACCTATCAACATAAATGAAAAATCTGAAGCTATGCATTAGCAAACTGAAACAGCATTAGCTAGGGCAGTCCTCATTCAGCTTCTTCTTGAAGCGCTGGTGATAGATTCCATAACCTGAAGAACTGATTGAAGTCTTTTGCTACCCAATAGAATAGATGAGCAGAGAGATGGCTGGTTCAGAGAAATCACTTTATCAAATTTAGTGATAATTGTGATTAGAACACTGTTTATCCAGCCAGAAAAGGAAGAGAAGGAATTTCTGAAGTTCAGTGCAGCATAACTGCAGAAGCCACATAACAAACATGCCTAAACACCCAGGCATCCCTTCTCCAATGAGGAAGAAGCCATGGCTGCCTGGTATACCAACGCTTGTGCAGCCTTGCAACTGAAGGGCCTAATAGTGTCCATGACAAAGACGGGTATAAGGCATCGGGTTTGAAGTGAAGTTTGAAGAACTCTGGATTCTTAAGCATCTATTGAGAAACAAAGTAACTTTAACAAACTTGATGAAATCAGTCAATCTGAGAGAGTAAATTATTAGTTTCTTAGTAACATAGAGCTAGACTATGAAAATGTAAGTGCAACATCCATACCTTGAAAGAATTTCTAATAATTAGGAACACATCTAATGAAGATGTATAAGGTCCATATATAGGAAAACATAAAAATGGAAACATAAACTTTAATAATTAAAATCACCATTATAATATAATTTTCTCTCCAATTGTCCCATACAGCCATGGATCCAATGTAATCTTAATGTATTTTGCGGCATATTTCTGTGTTTATTTTTGGTAGCAGAAATATTGGTCCCTAGCTTGTCGTAGCATTTAAAGTACAGAAGTAAAAAGAAAAGTAGGAAAGGCAATCTTAAAACACAAAGTAGAATTTGTAGACTATTTGTAGGAAAACCTTTAACTAAGATAAGGTAAGTTAAAGTGATACAAAGCTGGCAAGCAGGAGGACCAATTGAGCTCTTGTGCAAAGCCTTAAGCCAGCCCAGCCCAGACATACCTAGGGACTTGATTTATGACAAAAGGGGTCCATGTTCTTTAGAACAAGTGAGGGAAGGAAGATTATTCATGCATCAGGCTAGGAGAGTTGGATTTCTAAGTATTCAAGAAAAGAAACCCAACTTTATCCATTAAAATGAGTAGCTATGTAGGCAGACATCAAGGGTAAAATGAAAGATTTCCAAAGATAATTAAGGATAATATCCTTATGAACTTGAGAAATTAGAAAAATATCATCAAAAGTGTTAATCTTAAATGAAAAGATGGATGTATTTTACATTAAGATTAGGTACATATATGAATAATTATCAGCACAGCCTATTAAAAATGAAAAAAAAAACCAACAAAAAGCTATAGAATAGAGAAAGATGCCTGCAATCCATATGTTGCATGAGAAGATTGTAAGTGTTACAAGACAGGGGATGCAGGATTGTAATTCCAGCATGCAGGAACAGAGGTATATATAGAGAATCAGGAGTTCAAAGCCAGCCTTACTATATAGCAAGTTCAAGACAGCCAGGGTTCCAGAAGACCTTATCTCAGAACAAAAAGCAAAATACAAACAAAAATAAAGTCTGGTAGAAATTTTATACGAATTCTTACAACTTTTAGGAAAATGAAAAAAAAACAAAAACCAACCAACCAAAGAAGCAAAACTCAGACCACTCAATGGAAAACGGGTGAAGAAAACTTTTAAAAGGGCGCAGTAAACATTTAAAGATGTATATAAACAAATTAGTATTCAAGACTACAGAATACTAGAAGAAAATATCCATAACGCTGCACACCAAGAACACCAAGAAATGAGAATTACCTTCATGAGAGGAAACAGGAAAAATGGTGACAGTTGAGCATTGCATATGGCATTCTACCAGTTTCATAGCCTCTGTGCCAGCAATTTTCCAGTAGAAATGCATAATCATGAACACAAATACCTTTACTTCAATACTTATGGTATGATCTACTCATACTTTTTAAAAAATTAGAAACAACCTAAGTATACAACAGAAGAATAGATACCTATTCTCTAATGTCACGCAATGGAATGACATTCAGTACTGGTAAGGAAAATGATTTACCTGCATATACAAGGACAGAGGCTCAAATATAAAATGGAGCAAACTTATCCAGGAACAAAGGAATACCTGTTTCGATTGACTGTTAATGAAAATAAAGAAGCAAAAACAATCTTTAAGGAAGACGGATTTGGATGGAAAATAAAGATGTAAGTGCCACAAAGACCAAGATGGGCTTACGTCCATGGGAAAAGAGGGTGCTGTAACTCTGAGCTCAGGGATCCTATAGATTCCCAGCTGCCCAACATGGTGGCTTTACATAAGTAATTACTTCATGCCTATAAACTGAACATTATGTTCATTGTTCTTTTCTGAGTGTGTGCTACACTTTACAATTAAAAAGTTGCAAGCACATAGTATCATTAAGGATACAACAGGGTAGGTTGATCTCAGGCAAAGGGCAGTCTTACTCGTGAGGCTGATGTTGAGGACTTATCATCTGAAAGTAATATTCATCTGCGTATACCCTCAGTGGCTCTGGAAGATGGGAAGGCCAGAAATTATTAGGATTTCTTGAGAGCCGATAAAACAGGTTTCACGTTAGTAGCACGTGACACAGTGCGTGTTTGACAATAGTCTTCTTCCTCTTCCTTTCAAAACCAAAGTTGAAGTCACAAGGTACTTGATAATGGATGGCAGCTCTCAAGCGGGGATGTCCTATGGAAATGTGTTGTCAGACATGGGAAGTTGAAAGGCTCAGGCTTTGCTGCTGAGGATGTGAAGTGGTGTGGCCACTGGGAAACACAGTGTGGCATTTTCTCAGAAAACTAAATATAAATAGATGCACATATGACCCAGAGGTGACAACTGTAAGTACAGGCCCGAAGGCACCGAAGCCAGGCTCCTAGATACTTGCACATCAGTGTGGACAGCAGCTGTTTTACAGAACCTAAACATAGAACCAACTCAACTGCCCGTCAATAAGTGAGAGTGTAGGCAGAAGGTGAGGTCATACAGTGCAATGTTAGCTACGATACAAATCCAGCACATGATACAAAGGAGAAGCAAGGCGAAAACTCCAAGCTTGTAAGCAGACACAAGTAGCATTTGTGATGTCATGCGTAACAGTCAACTTCATAATCCAGGAGTATAATTGAAGTTTCCTGGGTAGAAGGAGGTGGGGAATGAAAAAAAAGCATTTTTTTCTAAATTGAAAAAGAACTTTTTCATATATTTGATTATGTTTTTCATTTCCCCTAATCCCTCATTCCTACCCACCCAAATGGGTGGGTAGGTTTTCTCTCTCTAAGAAGCAAATAAAAACAAAACCACAAACAACAAAAGGCCAAGAAGCACAAACAGAAAAAAAACCCACATAAAAGAGAATTAATATGTCCAAGCAGACATTTTGACAATAGAAACACTGTTGAGTTTGTTTTGTGTCCTCCTACGGCTAGTCATGAGGCAGACCCCATGTGTGGTTAATACACCCAGTGAAACTCCATTGGAGGAAACTTACATTTTCCTCTGCCAGTGAGTATCAATTGCAAATAGGGTCTTGGTTAAGAGTGGGAGTTCATGTTCACTTTTCTCCCTTAGTGCTGGCACCTCATCTGGCTTGAACCTGCCCAGGCTTTGTGCACGATGCCACAGTCTCTGTGAGTTCATATGCGTGTCAGTCCTTCTGTGTCTGGATGACGCTCTTTCCCCAGGATAACCCATCACCTCTGGCTCTTAACACCCTTTCTGCCTCCTCTTCTATATATTCCCTGAGTCTTGAGGGGAGGGGGTTGATGACAGAGAATAGACAGCATCTTCAACAGATAGTTCTGACCAAATGGGATGGCTTCATGTAAAGAACGCAAATAGAACCATATTTATCACCTACCCTGTGAAAAACTCAACTCCAAATGGATCAAGAACCTCAACATAAGACACATAAGTACCCTGAGTCTGATAGAGGAGAATGTGGGAAACAGGGTTGAACTCGTCAGCACAGGAACGGACTTTGAACAGGATACTGATAGCTCAGGCACTAAGGATCAACAGTTAACAAATGGGACCTTGTCAAGCTAAAAGGCTTCTATATGGTAAAAGACAGCATCAGTTGGACAAAGTGGCTTCCTACCAAACGGGAAAAGATCTCTACCAATGTGATAGAAGGCTCTTGTCTAAACATATAAAGAACTAAAAGGGCAGAACGTGAAGAAAACAACTAGACTAATGCAAAAAATGGGGACAGAACTAAGTAGCCAGTTCCCCAAAAGTTAAACACAAATGGCTACAAAACACATACAGAAATGTTAAACATCCTTAGCCATCAGGCAATGACAATTAAAGCTATGTTGAGATTTCATTTTATCACGATCAGAATGGCTAAGATCAGTCAAACAAAATGATAACTCATGTTGGTGAGGTTGAGGAGTAAGGGGAACATGTATCCATTGCTGGTAGGAGTGCAAACTTTTACAGTCACAGTGGAAATCAGTGCTGTGGTTCTGCAGGAATCTGTCCCTCAAGGTGTACCTCACGATCCAGTTATACTACACTTGGATTATACCCAAAGGCTTCTGCATCTTACTACAGAGAAACTTACTCGTCCATGCTCACTCGTACTTTATTCCTAATAGGCAGGAATTGGAAACAACCTAGATGAATGGCTTAGGAAACTGAGGCACATTTGTACAGTTGAACATTATTCAGCTGTTTAAAAAGTGACATCACTCTACTCAATGATAACTTGGTCAAGGAAGAAATAAAGAAATTAAAGATGTTTCAGAATTTAATAAAAATGAAGGCACATCATAGCAAAATTTATGAGACACAATGAAAGTAGTGCTAAGAGGAAAACTCATAGCTCTAAGTGCCCCTGAAAAGAAACTGGAGAGAACATACACTAGCAACTTGACAACACACCTGAAAGCTCTAGAACAAAAAGAAGCAAATACACCCAAGAGGAGTAGATGGCAAGAAATAATCAAACTCAAGGCTGAACTCAACCAAGTAGAAACAAAAAGAACTATATAAAGAACCAATAAAACCAGGAGCTGGCTCTTTGAGAAAAACAGCAAGATAGATACCTTTAGCCAGACTAACCACAGGGCAAAGAGACAGTATACAAATTAACAAAATCAGAAATGAAAAGGGAGACATAACAACAAACTGAAGAAATTTAAAAACTTTTCAGATCCTACTACAGAAATCTCTCCTCAGCAAAACTGGAAAATCTGGATGAAATGGACAATTTTCTAGACAGATACCAGGTACCAGGTAAATACAGATACCAGGTAAATCAGGATCAGATAAATGATCTAAAGAGTCCCATAACCCCTAAAGAAACAGCAGCAGCATTAAAAGTCTCCCCACCAAACAAAGCCCAGGACCAGATGGATTTAGTGCAGAATTCTATCAGACCTTCAAAGAAGATCTAATACCAATACTCTTCAAACTATTTCACAAAATAGAAACCAAAGGAACACTACCCAATTCTTTCTATAAAGCAACAATTAAGCTTATACCTAAACCACACAAAGACCCAACAAAGAAAGAGAACTTCAGACCAATTTTGCTTATGAATTTCAATGCAAAAATACTCAATAAAATTCTTGCAAACTGAATTCAACAACACAACAAAACAATCATCCATCATGATCAAGTAGGCTTCATCCCAGGGATCCAGGGATGGTTCAATATTCAGAAAATAAATCCACTATATAAGCAAAGGGAAAAAAAACACATGATCATCTCATTAGGAGCTGAGAAAGCATTTGACAAAACTCAATACCCCTTCATGGAAAAAGTCTTGAAGATATCAGGAATTCAAGGCCCATACCTAAACATAGTAAAAGCAATGTACAGCAAGTCAGTAGCCATCATTAAATGAAATGGAGAGAAATTTGAAGCAATCCCACTAAAATCAGGGACTAAACTGGGCTGCCCACTTTCTCCCTACCTATTCAATACAGTACTGGAAGTCCTAGCAGAGAAATTAGACAACAAAACGAAGTCAAAGGGATACAAATTGGAAAGAAAGAAGTCAAAATATCACTATTTGCAAATGATAGTATACTTAAGTAACCCCAAAAATTCCACCAGAGAACTCCTAAACTTGATAAACAACTTCAGCAAAGTAGTTGGACATAAAATGAACTCAAACCAATCAGTAGCCTTCCTCTACTCAAAGAATAAACAGGCTGAAAAGAGATTAGGTAAATGACACACTTCACAATAGTCACAAATAATATAAAATACCTTGGTGTGACTCTAACCAAGTAAGTGAAAGATCTGTATGACAAGAACATCAAGTCTCTGAAGAAAGAAATTGAAGAAGATCTTAGAAGATGGAACGATCTCCCATGCTCATTGATTGGCAGGATTAATAAAGTAAAAATGGCTGTTTTTCCAAAAGCAATCTACAGAGTCAATGCAATCCCCATCAAAATTCCAACTCAATTCTTCAGAGTTAGAAAGAGCAATTCTCAAATTCATTTGGAATAACAAAATACTCAGGATAGCAAAAACTATTCTCAACAATAAAAGAACATCTGGGACAATCACTATCCCTGACCTCAAGCTGTATTACAGGGCAATAGTGATAAAAACTGCATGGTATCAGTACAGAGACAGGCAGGTAGGTCAATGGAATAGGATTGAAGACCCAGAAATGAACCCACACACCTATGGTCACTTGATCTTTGACAAAGGAGCTAAAACCGTCCAGTGGAAAAGACAGCATGTTCAACAAATGGTGCTGGTTCAACTGGAGGACAACATGTTGAAGAATGCAAATTGATCCATTCTTATCTCCTTGTACAAAGGAATACAAGTCCAAGTGGATAAAGGACCTCCACATAAAGCCAGATACACTGAAACTAATAGAAGAGAAAGTGGGGAAGTGCCTTGAACACATGGGCACAGGGGAAAATTTCCTGAACAGAATACTAATGGCTTATGCTTTAAGACCAACAATAGACAAATGGGACTTCATAAAATTGCAAAGCTTCTATAAGACAAAGGACACTGTCAATAGGACAAAACAGCAACCAACAGATTGGGAAAAGATCTTTGCCAATCCTACATCTGATAGAGGGCTAATATCCAATATATATAAAGAACTCAAGAAGTTAGACTCCAGAGAGTCAAATAACCCTATTAGAAATGGGGTACAGAGCTAAATAAAGAATTCTCAGCTGAGGAGTATTGAATGCCCAAGAAGCACCTAAAGAAATGTTTAACATCCTTAGTCATCAGGGAAATGCAAATCAAAACAACCCTGAGATTCAACCTCATACCAGTCAAAATGGCTAAGATCAAAAACTCACGTGACAGCAGATGCTGGTGAGGATGTAGAGAAAGAGGAACACTCCTCCATTGTTGGTGGGATTGCAAGCTGGTACAACCACTCTGGAAATCAGTCTGGCGGTTCCTCAGAAAATTGGACATAGTATTACCTGAGGATCCAGCTATACCACTCCTGGGCATATACCCAAAAGATGCTTCAATGTATAACAAGGACATATGATCCACTATGTTAATAGCAGCCTTATTTATAATAGCCAGGAGCTGGAAAGAACCCAGATGTCTTTCAACAGAGGAATAGGTTCAGAAAATGTGGTTTATTTACACAATGGAGTACTACACAGCTATAAAAAACAATGACTTCATGTAATTCTTAGGCAAATGGATGGAACTAGAAAACAGCATCCTGAGTGAGGTAACCCAGTCACAAAAGAACACACATAGTATTCACTCACTGATAAGTGAATATTAGCCCAAAATCTCGGAATACCCAAGATAAAATTTACAGACCACATGAAGCTCAAGGAGAAGGAAGATCAAAGTGTGGGTGTTTGGTCCTTCTTAGAAGGGAGAACAAAATACTTATGGAACAAATATGGAGACAAAGTGTGGAGCAGACACTGAAGGAGGGGCCATTCAAAGACTGTCCCACCTGGGACTTCATCCCATATACAGTCACCAAACCCCGACACTATTGTGGATGCCAAGAAGTTCATGTTGACAGGAGCCCAATATATCTGTCTCCTGAGAGGCTCTGCCAGAGCCTGACAAAACAGAGGCAGATACTCACAGCCAACCATTAGACTGAGCATGGGGTTCCCAAGAAAGGAGTTAGGAGCTGAAGGGGTTTGCACCCCCATAGTAAGAACAACATCAACCAACCAGACCCCCATAGCTCCCAGGGACTAAACCACCAACCAGAGAGTACACATGGAGGGATCCCTGGCTTCAGCCGCATATGTAGCAGAGGATGGCCTTGTTGGCATCAATGGGAGGAGAGTCCTGTGAAGGCTCTATGTCCCAGTGTAGGGGAATTTGAGGGTAGGGAGGCAGGAATGGATGGGTGCAGAAACACTCTTATTGAAGTAGGAGAGGGGCGATAGGATAGGTGTTTTTTGGGGTGGGGAGGACCAGGAAAGAGGATATTTGAAATACAAATAAAGAAAATATTGAATAAAAAAAAGAAAGAAATGGCAACATAAAATTCATAGGTAAATGGAAAGAGCAAGAAAAAAAAAACCCGAGTGAAGCAACCTAGACCCCCAAAGGCAGATACTGTATCTTTTCCTTTTATGTGTAGCTAGCTTCAAGCATTTGATATGTGTGGTACAATCCAAATAACCACAGTGCTTAGGTACTTAGTAAGGGAGTAGGGAAGAGAAGAGAATCTCCCGAAAATAGTCTTTTATAAGTGCTTGGCACTAAACTTAGGGCTTGGTGTGTGTCACTTAAGTTTTCTCACCGGTGAGTTCCTGAACCCAGACTGAAGAGAAGAGAAACCAAGAAATTAGTTAAGTGTAGATATTTCTTTTGGGATGGTGGCGGGATTCTAGACTTACAGGTGGTTCTATAAGATTAATACACTTAACATACTGAGTTTTATATCCAAAGCGATAAAAAAATTATTTCTGTGTCACAAAATTTCAAGACAGTAAGAAAAGTCCTCCAAAGCACAGGGCACATAGTCTGTTGAATTTTATTTACCCTGCAGTCCTCAAACCAGGAATCTGGGTTCACCTGAAGGAGTTCAGGGGTCCTTATCCTACTACAGAGAGATGCTGGAAGGTGAGTGTCTCACGTTCAAAGTGAATTCCCTATCAGTTTTGGATTGATTAGTATTCTGGGGGTCACCAGAATTAGCAATAAGATAGCATATAAAGTTCTATACCAGTTTGGAGTTTTAAAAGTATGCATCCTACATCTACATGGTGGGCATGCGAGGATGATCACACCTTGCCTTGCGAATGAGGAGTTTGGCTCTGGTGTGAACTGAATGAAGATGCTCTGATGTCCTGCTCTTAGGTACCAGTTAGCTATGAGCTATTTTGGTAACGCAAGAAATAAGCTAAGATAAAAGCTATAAACTTCTTTGTATTTTTAGTACTTATATGAACTCTTCAGATATAGTCTATAATTTCACTTCCTAGAGACAGTATTCCTGTCTTAAAACAAAAATCAAATTGTATTATTTAACTCCAACGCAAAGAACAATTTAAAAGTAATCTTTGCCGTTCAGCTACTGTGGAGTCTCCCAGGAGATATTAGTGGAGGCTTCAAGGCAAATAACTCTTGCAGTGCTCCATAGTGCCTTGCAATACCCAGGGCATTTGCTTTAGGTAAGCAGTGTTTTTGCAGTATAATTTCATCTGCTTTTTCAAGTTTGTGATGCACTTCTCTTTTTTTTCAAGTCCAAAAGAACAGTTTCTTAGTAACTTCTGCTACTATTAAAAAGTTGGGTTTTGTGGCATATACACCAACACTGTTCCTCTTTGGGCGTTTCATACTTCACGTTTCTGGAAGCACATGATAATTGCATACAAGTTTTGTAATGACAAGTGTCTGGAATTGTCATGACCAAATGTTCAGTCCCGGACAGCAGCAATCCTGTAGATGTGCAGAGAGGGCTCTGAAACTGTCAAGTCCCTTCACTAGCTATGTGACCAGGGGAAAGACATTTGACCCTGTGTGCTTCATAAAGTTTATTCACCCTTAAAATGTTGTTAGCAGTGACATTTACTTAGATAATTGTTATTTGAATTAAATATGCTAATATTTATAAAGAAATTAGAAGTGTTAGCCTACTACTTTAATAATTGTTTAGTATATAATAAATTACTTAGGATCCTGTATTTTGTGATTTTATATTTATTTTTCTCATGTGTTAAGTAGAGCTTTTGTAAGGCTAGGCATGGTATCTCAGCTCCCAGGAAGTAGAGGGCAGGAATATCATGGGTTCCACAGCTAGTGAGAGACATTAGAAAAACATTTTTGTGAATGTTGTTGATGTGTCAATAGCACTGATTTATTGGAAACTAAAGTTTTAATTGTAATGTTGTCAAAATGGTTCAGTGTATAAAATGTTTGCCATGCAACCATGAAGACCTGAATTTAGATCCCCAGAGCCCACACAGAAACAAAAATTCTGTAGGTGTAATGACCACCTATAATCCCAGAACCCAGGAGGTAGAGGACATTTGGGACAAGCTGTCTAGCTTGTGATCTAGAGAGGTTCAGCAAGAGACCCCATCTCAGTGAGTAAAGTGAAAAGTGACGTCAACTTAGGGCCTCCATACTCATGCCCAGGTGACCACACACACACACACACACACACACACAGGCACAGAGGCACAGGCACAGAGGCACAGGCACAGAGGCACAGATGCATGCATGCATGGATTCACACACATGCATATGCACGCACACATGTAAAGTAAAGGTTGGTATAAGTCGCTGTTTACTGCATCATTCCTGATGCATTTTTCAGAGGCTGTAGTAGCTCCAACCGGTGTTGACTAGTGAGGGTTGATCAAGCACCTTAGTTTATTTTGCACCTTGCCCTACATAAGAAGAGAAGCTTTTTTTTTTTTTAATGGCAAAACATATCAGATTAATCATTAAGACATCACTAGCTCTTGACATCATATTAATCCATATAAATTACCCTAGTGATATTAAGAAAATAATTTATATAATCTGTGATGTGAGAAATCAGTTGTTTCATTATTCATCACCCATTCTGGAATTTTGATTGAATTTAGTTTGTTGTGTATTATTTTACTGCTCTATTAACTTAATGATTGGAGCAATTATTTATAGTTTGTGATATTAGGTAACAGATTTAGTAGGTATTATTATTCATGATGAAGTAATGTTTATGGATATTATGGAAAATTCTATTTTAATCTGAATGTTGTTTGCAGTTTGATTATAATGAATTCTTTTCTTTCTCTTAAGATTCATAAGAAAGAACTGTAAATTTATTTTCCCATTAGTATAGATGTAGCATAATTCTCACATTGTTGTACACAGAACAGACAGCTGACAGCTCTTGCCTCTCGTTATGTTTTTTTTATCTGTTCATTTATGATATCGTCTCTAGAGGATTCCAGTGTCCAGTGAAGGAAATGAGACAGCGGACACTCCCCTGTCATTTGTTTAAGACCACAGCTAATTCCTGGTCTTCTATTGTCACATCTGTGATTGAAAATTTATCATGCATATCTTTGTCCTGACTTTACATTGTTCAAGTCTTGCTATAACTTTGACTTTGGATGCTATAGTTAATTTCCACATATATACATATATATGTTAAAGTCCATCTCTATCTATCTATCTATCTATCTATCTATCTATCTATCTATCTATCTATCTATCTTTCTATCTATCCATCTATCTATGGATTTCCTTGGCCATTCATCTCCTGCCCTGTAGATTGGACTGGGAAAACTCCTATCAAGGCTTTCACAGGAGAAGCTAATATGGATGCTTAACTTATATGTAATTCACAGTTTTCAAGGCTTGGCATTAAAAATGAGACCTGAAATGGCATAGATTTACTTATAGTCTTTAATATTAATATAGTAAATATTCATACTTTTATTGTATAAAAATTAATGTTAGCATCTTGATGGAATTGTCACACAGTATATATACTATCTTGTCTTTCTAAAATCACAAAGTGGGAAAAATATCACATAGTCAGAAATATATTTGGCTGCATGGTTACATATAACTTGTAACCATAAGCATTGACTTTGTCTAAGAATATCAAGTTTTGACTTAAGAATATTTTACATGTGCTTTAGTCATGGTGGATCAGTGATACATTGTACAGTTAGGCTCCATGGCTCTTTACCTTTGAAACAAACGCTACTGTTAATGTGGCTTGCCAAGTTCTCCATGACAATCGTTAGCCAAAGGCTCAGGATGCCGAAGCGGCTGCTTCTGTATCACATATTTTAAAGAGATATTTTCTTGGCTCCACATGTGCTTTCACATACCAATAATTGATTGTTAATATGAACCAATAAACGGTGACGTGATGCTTGAGTTCACGGAGGAGAGCATGCCACATGATACTAATCTCATGTGTTTGTATCTGTGTGTTCAACTTGCTGAAAAGTTCAATCTTAGGATGAAAATTTTTGTATGAATTGTATCATTGTGATAGCAACAGTTTTCAGATCAGATAGGTAAAGAATTAGTTGTACAATCCTTTCTTGAGTGATGTTGACATTAAAGTTTTTGCAATGATCTAATTTTTTTAACTACCTTTTTTAGGTATTTGCTACCAGGAAGTACCCAATTCCTCATGAGGTCACCACTGTACAACATGAAATATAATTCACCCGGAATGACTCGCTCCAATGTTTTGTTTACGTCCCGATATGGCCGTTTGTGAAGGAAGATTGCCCTGGGCTGTGCATAATAGCAATTCATTTATTTCCTCCAGTTGAACCTTAAGGAAGCGACCCTTATATGCTGTTTTATGTATATATGTCATATAAGTGTGTGAAGTACATACACACACATGCACTCAAGTAACATATAAATATATATATTTATTATATGTAAGAAGAATTAGCAGAAAACTGAATATAAGATTTAACCTTTCTGGAAATGTAATAAACCATGTTAAAGTTGTTTACACAAATACGCAAATGTGTAGAATTTGCTAGGTTTATAATTAATTACTTCCTACTAGAAATGTTATTTTTGCTGCAGAATTCATCCTAAAGATCCCATCACGGTGTTATAAATTATTTTCTAGATAATAGGGCTTTCGACTTGAGGAAACACTGATAGTGTCTTACTACTTCTCTAACTATTAGTAGTTATTTAACAGTGAAACATAAGACTTAGATGCCTGGGGCTGGCCTGACTAGAGGACTAGGATAAGACGGGTTTGTTGTTGCTATAGCACACTGTAAAGTACTAGAAAATATCCCAGCCTGATTCTCCATTTTACTCCCTTTGATGGGAATTTAGCTGCTTGTTCTAGTATCAATAAAGATCTGGTAAGATAATGGAATCACGCAAAAATGGGAGGCAATCCAGTGGGTTAAGAATAAAATGTAAACTTGCTTTAATTTGACTTTTCATGGGGGGGGGTCCCATAGAGAAACAAGACAATGGCAGTAACAAATTCTGATGTGCGACTTCTGTGTCACTTTTCTTTGGAAAGTATATCATTGATGTGCTTAAGTCTCTCAGCTTTGAGACCAGTTTACCTTGCCAAGTCCAATAACAGTAGTTTCCCATTTCACCTCAGAGAAGAACCCAAAGACTCTGAAGAGAAGACTCCAGTGAGCCCAGGTCACTGTTCATTGGTGTAATCTGGAGGGAGTCTTTATTCAGAGTTCAGCGTGAAGCTGTCTTCCTGTCCAGAGGCTTCATGCTTGTGTTTCAGAGCAGCACACCCCATTCTCCCTCGTCTTCCCTGCCATCTAGAAACCAGTGTACGCTCTCGGTTTTCCATACAGATAGAGACCATACCCTATGGATCTTTGGACTCAGAAAGTACAATATTTGCTGAAACTTCTCTTTAGTGGTTTTACTAACATATGTTAAGTTTTTGTAAAACTCAGAATACTCGCCACCTTCTCGTATTTTTACATCTGATTCCTGTAAATGAAGAAGGGACTCCAAAGCACCAAGAGTTCATTCGGCCTGCTCTCGTTCAAAGCTGGATAGGTGATGACCCAAAGATATAAGACTGAAGTATTCTGCTTTAAAAACTACCTTTGGAGAGTATGCTTTTTACTGTAATATTCACTTTTTACACATTACTGGCAGCTACTTCTGGCTTCTTTCTGGCTGCCTACACACACGCATTCCAGCAGAGACTTTTCTTACTGGAAACATCCCACAGAATTTTGTCTCATGTTTTTGAAAGAGAATAAAGCCTCCAGATAAAGAAGATGAGTGTGGTATTTAGGAGTCCATATTTTGGATTCTTCAACATGACATAGAGAGTTCTTAGAATAAATGATGCAAATACTGGAACGCTTCAGAATCTTTATGTGAATAATAAACAAATCAGCCCCCTTTGGGCTTTATTTGTAGCCACATCTTCTTTTAATTTATGATGTAAAAGAAATCACGGAGGAATAAAAGAAAAAACAAAAAAAATCATGGCTATGTCACTTAAAATGATTGGTAAGTGATGCCAACTAGTTTGTTGGCCATTCACTTTGTTTGTCTTAAATCACAAATGATCATTTAATCGGACAGAGTATCCACTCTGAAACTTCTATCAGGTACTAGGAAGGAAGTTTCATTAAAACGGGGGAGGGGAATGTCCACCCCCCCGTTTTGAGATTTTTAGGAAATCTCACCCTAAAAACATAGATTAAAGGCTAAGAGTAAGTGTAAATACACAGAATTGCCAAGCATTTGTGAAAACAACAACATTTCCTTGTCTATCCAAGCAAAGCCTTATTTTGTGCACTGGAATCTCATTGCCTACATGTTCCTGTTGGGGCAAGTTGGGTAGGATGAAGGTGTGCAGAAAGCCACGTGCTCGTTATTCATGTACATCACCTGGTGTGCTGTGGACTGTGGTTGTCATGGCACCATCTCCTAATGAGCAGCCACGAGAAGACATGATAATGAGCCGGGAAGTCCCAGGAGGCCATAGACAGGTATTAGAGGTATAAAATATTCCTTAGTTTTTGTTATCAATTTTTTATGCATATGCTTAAAACATATCTGCAGTAGAGACAGTATGAATCTCTCTCTAATAGAAGAGAAGAGAAAGAAAACTCCAGAAGCCAGTTAATCGTACCAGGGTTTTTTTTTTCTTAGAATGGATTTTGGTTTACCTACAAGAAAGGGGATAAGTATAGACCTGCAGTATAGACCGCTGCTTGGTCCATCTCCAGGTTGGAATGCATCCCCAAGCTAATATATGGGTGTTCCCCCAATTGTCTAAGTAGTAACTTGCTTGTTTTGTCTTCACCTGTGAACAGAATCTAAAGGGACAGTTTAGTTCTCACTTGAGTGAGCCAGTCTTGAAGGTTTGAGTTTGTTAAAAGACCCTGTTGCAATATGAACATAGCTGTAGATGGAGACAGGGTGAAGCAGCTCTGCTGTCTGTAAGATGCAAGGGTTCGCCTAAATTAGATCAAAGTCTTTGTTACTCGCCTCTGAAGTTCAAACCGAACCAAAACCAAAGCCCTTTCTTTCACCTAACATTTACGCATACACAGAGAATAAGTGCCTCCTACACATCATGAAAATGACTTTGTTCAAATTATCTCGTTAGTTTGGAAAGTAGACCAGAATGGGATCATGCTGATTTGAAATTTTAGATATTTGAATAGAAATTCAATGCTTTCTTTCTTTAACATGTCATTGTTATCCTGTGTAAACATCATCTTCAAACGGAAACATATGCTATACACACTATTCAAAAATACCAAAAAGATAGCTGCATACATGCCATTACTTAACCTCCTATAAAGCATTTATTCATTCTTAATAATATATATTCTTTTAAAAATAGTGAATACCTCAAAAGTGACAGAAAATTCTTTCCTTCTCTATTTAGCAATTGCTAGTTTACATTCCAAATCTCATGTACTTGGTTCTAAGCATTAATCTACAATAAAAATATAACTATACAATTAACGTTCTTGTGACCCAGTGGTTTTTGGACATTTGCTTTTCTCTTTAAAATGAGAGCTCTAAGTGTAAAGGGCCATGTTATCTACATATTAATTATTAGGTATTTAATTGTTTTGAACTAATGTTGGCTTGTAAGTAAATGAAAACCGTAGAAATATATTCATAAAGCAAATGATTCCTCGTACTGCTTTCTCTCTCTCCTGTTCTTCAAATTCACTTTGAAGCTTTAGCTGTGCATGGACAAAGTAAAGAAAAGAGAGAAATATTGCCTTTTGAACACTGGTCTTCCTTGAATTTTTATAGTGGTGTGTTTTTACTGGAGTAACAATAAAACTTGGATGAAATATTGGCTCAGTTCTGTTTGCCGAGAGCTTTCGGAACAAGGTTGAAGTCTGTACGCCTAAAACACACAGTGTGTGTCCATGTGACGTGAGATGCACTTGAACGGTTGGTCCTGCCACAGAAATCGATGTTGAAATGGCACCTGTTGAGATTGCTTCTATGTTTGAGGGTCTGCCATGAGGTAGTATATGGTGTATTGGAAGAAATTTACCCAGGTAATTCACTGTGATACTAAGAGGGGTGTGTCACCTAAGAAGATCTGTGAAAGACTTCTGCTTTATCACCACCAATGAACTTGAAAGCTCTTGCTTTGACAAGCACATCACTCAAAAGACCAATGGTTCCTAGATTAGTAAGGAGGCTTGCCTTTGAAAAGTGGTCAGATAATTATTCTATTTCCTTCAAAAGATATCAGCCATTTTTGGTCCATGAGTTCATATAACAGCTGCTCTGTTCTACATGCTGTAGCATTTGAATTTTAGCAGAGTCTGAATGTATGGGTGAGAGAACATATTTACTAACATGAATCATGGGTCAGATTATCCCTGTGTGCTTTGCTTCCTGTATATGAATGCAAATGTTACAAAGATCCGCTTGAAATGTCAACAAAGTGTGCGGTTGGCATTGCCATGGCATGCTGTCCCATGTGGCACCTGTATGGTGAAACTACTTCAATTACTATAATAAAAAACGTCAACACGAGAACCCTATGGTATGTCATTATTCAGCTTGGTTTTACACATGCATTTGCACACACAGTACTGATTTCAGTAGTAGAAGAGATGGACAACCAGTTAACCAAATTGAACTGAGTTTTCATTTGACCATTGACATTATTTTCACACTAATTTTTTTTTCTGCTGCTGTGTACTCTAGGGGATAGGGCCACCTGCTGTTAAAAGTCAGGTCAAGAAAGTAAAATTGTCAACTTCTCTCCATTGGATGGGAAGATGGGAAGACAGGGTGCTCTAAAAGTCAGTAGCAACAGTTTAATGTGATTACATAGTGTAGCAATTATATTGTCTCAGGCATGAAGTTCATGTTTTAGGGATTTAGATTTTACCATTTGCTAGCAATATTCAAAGTGTCAAAATGGACATTTTGTCTTGTTGCTGCTCATCGCATTGCTCTTTGAGATGTTCATAACAAATTTGAGATGATTTCCCTTTATTTGTTTGATTTGCTGGAGAAGGAACTCAAAGCCCCATGTACAGTTGGGAAGGAATCCACATTGACCTGTACCCTTCGACCAGATGGATTTTCTTTAATGAAGGGATTCAGTCATGTAGTGGGTAATTTAACACAGACATGCTTTGACTTCTCTTATTGACAACCACATGGTATAGAAATGGCTATATGTATCTGTGTTTATGAATGCGTGCTTCTGAATATGTGCATGTATATGTGCAAGTGTGTGTATATATATGTGCATGTGTATGTATATGTGTATGTGTGTATGAGTGTATTGTATGTATATGTATGTATATGTGTGTATATATGTGTATATATGTATGTGTGTATATGCTTATTGTGTATACGTGTATATATGTGTGTATATGTGTGTATTATGTGTGTATGTGTGCATGTGTATATGTGTATGTGTGTATGTGTGTATGTGTATATGTATATATGTGTGTGTATATGTGTGTTTGTGTGTATAGTGCATATGTGTGTATATGTGTATATGTGTGTGTATGTGTATGAGTTTGCCCACACTCTTATGTTGCAGATACTGGAGAGGGTGTTCTTCATTCTTCTTTATCTATTCCATGAGACAGATTCTCTCAAACACATCATTTAGCAGATCTTTTTTTTTTTTTTTTTTTTTTTTAGCTAGGCTCCGTGGCCAGCAAGTTTAAGGGATCATCCTGTCTTCTCCACTTCTGTTCCCTCTAAAAGTGTTGGGGCTAGAGGTATACAGGCCATGTTCGGCTTTCATGGAGGATCCCCATAGCTGTGCAGCAAGTGATCCTATCCACTGGGCCCTTGTCTCCCCAGCCCCCAAAGTTGACTTTGAAAATACGTTTAAAAATCAACACTAATTTTATAAAAAAAATTATAAAATAAATTTTTTTTAGTGATGGGAAAAGATGATGCCAATGTATGTTGCTTACTATCTGCCCGTTTTTATCAAAGAAAGCATCATGTATCAAACTGCACACATAGAATTCACAAATATAATTCAGTTTTATTAAAGGTCAAAAATCTTTAATTGCAAAATAAAATAGCCCCCAAATAATTTATGATATTAGAAAACTAAATGTATCATATTCAAAATGAAATGAACCTTAAGGTCTTTTGTCAGCGATACAACAAGTTTAAACTAATTTGGAGCTTTTAGTGATTATCCCTATACATGTACAGAGGGTGGTGGCAACAGTGTCTATCACCTTGGTGTGGCAAAGCTGGAGAAGAAAATCATGAGTGCAAAAGTCAGACGTATTGTACGACTGTCTAGACCTAAGCTGATTGAGAGGGAGCACTGGGAGAACAGGTAGGAGGCTCAATGCTCACCTCACACCAGTGAGTCCCTGCATGCAGACTGCCATGGCAAAAACAAACCAGACAAAGTACAAGGAATTGGGGTTGGGGGAAAGAGCCTAGAATATGCTCTGGTTCTACACAAAGCTCAGCAGGGTATCTTGTGCTGCCATGTGTTTTCCAAAACTAGTCTTCTATGAAGACAACTTTGAAAAAGAGCTAAACCAATCTATGCACTAGTAAATACTCAAGGCAAGTGTATTCCAGTAAGCAATGACGTTATGTTTACAGGCATGGAGAATCAGAACTGGTGCAAGAAATTTACTAGACCTTGTCCCTTGAGATTTGGCCATTTACAGAGACCATTTAAACCTGAGTTTTCAAAAACAGTAGCTTGAATCCAGTAAGTATGGCCAGAAATAAAATAAGCTTCATGGTACACAAGAATCAAGCAAGACATTTGAACATAACTGTGATATGTAAAGTAAAACACTTTAAGTATCCTGTCAGGATGCCATCAGAATGGCTAATGAGACATTCACCATCTATTGGGTCCTATGTGATAAAGGCTTTTGTCTTTAATGAGATTCCAGCTTTATTCATTGGCAGCCAAGAGCTTCACATGTTATCTTGGTGTGTATCTAGAAGTACTTGACGGCCACGAGAAATGATATTCTCAAACAAAGGGCCTGCCGCTCATGGAGGAAAATGGAATTTATCCAAAGCTTGTCACGTTATTTGTGAGAGACAATATTTATCATGTCAGATGTTTTCCTGTGCCTGTTTTATTTAGAGAAATGCAGGGGCACTTTCCTTAGTAAACTCTGTCGCACTTGTCTTATGCTGTGCAAAAATACTGTGGAACTATCTCTTTTTAACAATATGACATAATCACCCTTGGTTGTATCTAGGGAGTCTAACCTAAAATGTGATATCATGGCCTAAGCTGAAAAATTAAGCATTCTTTGTTAGGTTTTAATTTTTAATTGTGTGTATGTATGTGTGGGTGTATGTTCACATGAGTGCAGGTGAGCAGAACTCCAGAAGAGGGCGTCAGATCCCCTAGAGCTGTGTGGGTGTATGTGGGTATGTACACATGAGTGCAGGCACCCAGAGAAGACAGAAGAGGGTATCGGATTCCCTGGAGCTGTGTGGGTGTATGTGGGTATGTTCACATGAGTGCAGGTACCTAGAGAAACCAGAAGAGGGCATCAGATTCCCTGGAGCTGGAATGAAAGGTGATTTTGAGCTGACTTTCATGGGTTTTGGGAACTGAATTCAGGTCCTCTGCAACAGCAGGAGGGCTCTTCCCTGTTGTGCCATCTCTCCAGCCTCCTATACGGAAGTATTTCATGCAGTTCCCAAACATACTGATATTAACATGGACTGGGTAGCAAATATCTTGGGGGACACTCACCTTCTTCAAACTATCATTTCATGATTATCTTCAATATCAGAGTCAATAATAGAAACTCAGAATATGCGTAAAGGAAGCAGCCCTAAGAATGAGTGCAAGTGGAGACACATCCTTTGCATATTCAATCAGTTCTGGAATAACAAAACTTTCAAGGGTAACCTCGAAGCATATGCACCTAGTCAAGCTCTGTTGTAGAATGGCTGTTGTGTTGCTTGCATTCGAACAAGATCCTCTCAAAGATCAAGAATGGAATTAATTTTGAAACCTGCAGCATGCTGTTAGCAGTAAAAATGTTAATCTGCGTGTTTATAATGCATCTGACTTAGAGGAAAAGTCTATGACACAGTATATCTGAAAGATCGAGAATATATAAACCTTAATACATTCTAAGAAAATACCATTTCAGCATATTACCTCATTTTCATTAAAATGATAAAAATGTGAATACAGAGAATCACTTAGTCCTCAGGCTAAAAATAGGTAGATCATCAAAATCTAATATCATTTTAGCTCAAATTGGTATTTGTTCAGTAAATGTTCTACTTCGTAATGTGAAAAGTACAAAGGGAAAATTCAAATTTGGGCAAGAAATAGGGCTTTAAAAAGCAAACAGCTAATTCTATTGTTCTGCCTTCCGAAGCTGAAGCTAACGGCTTGCCATGAAATGTTTATTGTGGAAAAAGAACAAACAGATTCCCCCCGAAGTGATCTTGAGTTCATCTCGTTCTACAGCGTCTTAGCCTCAGGTTCTTCAGCCAAGTCTTGCTTATATTTGATCTTCGAATTATGCTCATTCTACTCACTTCCACCATTTCTCAGTGAAGCACAGCTACCTTATCTCAAAAGAAAAAGAAAGGAAGAAAGAAGAAAGGAAGGAAGGAAGAAAAGGAAAGAAAGAAAACGAAACCAATCTTGCCGACTTTGATTGTCTTAACTAGAATAGTGAGAGCTCACAGACATCTGAGCGAGCAGAAGTGGGAACATCCTGCTGGTTAGCATAACTGTCACCTTAAGACAACCTAACACTACCTGGAAGCCAGTCTCATGAGGAACTGTCTACATTGAGTAGGCCTGTGGACCAGCCTGTGGGCCAGCCTGTGGACCAGCCTGTGGGCCAGCCTGTGGGAAACTGTCTTGTTGCAGAAGCATCGAGTTCTAAGTAGCAACACTGTTTTCTAGGGAGGGAGCCCCGAGCTGTGTTAAGAAAGGAGAAACAGAGCCAACCACAAGCCTGCATGTGCTTACCTTTCTGCTGTTGACTGTAGGTACAATGTGACCAGTTACTTCCACTATCACCATTGAGCCTCTTGTAGTGATGGGCTGTCACCGGGGATTGTGAGCTAAAATAAGCCCCTTCTCTTCCACATTGCTTGTGATTAGGATGTCTTCTCACAGCAACAGAAATGAAGCTAGAATAAGATGATTGCACTTCTGCATCATTAATTCTTTTCTTAGCTACTGAGCCTACAAGCGGTGTCCCATTCCCCCGAGAAGCTGGCAAAGGATTCCACCCGTTTAGTTGTGGTGGATCCTCAGACTCTCTCGCATCCTGGTAGACCAGAAGAAACCCATTTTAAGATCTGGCACATGCTGATGTAGCTTTCCCCTCTTCTAACGTGGAAGATATTTCCATTGGAGTCTGCTGAAAATAAGAGGCCCCTTAAGTGAGAATAGTTTATTTTGACTCATGGTTTAAGAAGAGGTTAAGAATAGCTACAGTCTATCCTTCTTGAATTTCGATGCCTTTACTTTGACTTTGTCTGTGGGAAGGACAGGTACTCCCTTCACCTCTTCCTTCTTCACTGTGGCAAAACAGACTATGGAGGCTTTGAGAGATGGAGCCCCATGGAGGAAGTGAATCATCTCAGGGCTTGAGGCTTTATGGCCTAGCCCATTTCCTGTCCACTCTGTGCTTCCTGACTGGAGAAGTGACACCCTGCACTCACTAGCAATTCTTCCCTGCCATGGTGCTGAAAGGCATCTTCAGCCACAACAAGACCATAACATCCCCCTCTGCTATTCCAGAAGAAACAGGCTTACTTGAACAGGAGCTGGAATGTGCCATAGTTGGATGTGGCTGTTTTCATCTATTTTAGCCTTGACCTCAGTGTGCAAAAGGTAGGACTAGTAGAACACCATTCTGGGTGCGGTCTTCTGAAAGAGTTAAGACAGTGCTCATAAGAGTTGGTTAATTCTCCCAAGAGGAGTGAACCTGGTTGTCGTAGTTTGGGTTTCTATTGCTGTGAAGAGACACCAATACCATGGCAACTCTTTCAAGGGAAAACATTTAACTGGGGCTAGTCCATTGTCATCATGGCAGGTAGACAAGGTTCAGGAGAGATAGTTGAAAGTCCTCCATCTGGATCTGCAGGTAGCAGGAAGAGACTGTGAGCCAGTAGGCCTGGTTTTGAGCTTCTTAGAATTTTAAGCCCACCCCCTAGTGACACACTTCCTCCAACAAACTCACACCTACTCCAACAAGGTCATACCTCCTAAAAGTGCCACTCCCTCTGGAGCTATGGGGACCATTTTTATTTAAACCACCACAATGATCTCACTGTCTGACAACTTGATCTCTGTTGGTTTAATACTGCCATCACAAGGCCCAGCATGATACTGTCATAACATAAAGTCTTTCCCAGAGCTGAGCAGATACCACTAATATGCCTGTGGACTTTGCGAACCATAACTCTTCTGTTCACAGAGATATCCAATCTCAGGCATTTTACTACAGTATTGAAAAGTAGAATAACAAGGTATGTGCACAAAGATATTTCACTAGAATAAATCTCAAATACCTAGATGTCATGCTTCATAGTGTGGATTCTGTCCTTTCTGGGCTATTTTAAATTATATTTCAAAATTATTCTAAAAGCTTTTCATACAATGTATCTTGACCATACCCACCCCAAGTCCTTCCAGAGACCCTCCATCTCCCTACTCACCCAACATCATGCTTTTTCTCTCTCTTACAAAAGAATAAACAAAATCAAATCAAATCAGATCAAGTCAAAACAAACCCCATGGAGTTCATTTTGTGTTGGTCAACTATTCCCAAACATGAGGCTTTCCCTGATGTGTGGTTGGAATTCTCAGTGTCACTCCATTAGAGAAGACTGATTTTCTACTTCTCAGTATAATTCATCGTCTCTTGATCAGGGGTGGGACTTTGTGCCCACTTCCTTTTGCTTATGCTGGGATTTTATCGGCTTGAACATTTGCAGGTCTCCGCTAGCAGAGTCTCCAAGTTTGTATTACATCAGTCTTTTTTTAAGAAGGACTGGAGATGTAGAACCTATATTTTTACAAATCTTTCTATATTTCATAATTATTCTAAAGCCTATTCTATTTAAAAATTATTCTAAAATCTTAGCCCGGTGGGAGAGAGGAGAGTGGGTTTTGGGAATGGCCACTTCTTTATGAAGTGGTGGTGACACTACTGCTGCAGCAGAGCAGAGGAGGATGACAGTCTAAAATGTCTCCTCCCCTTCTCTCCTCTGCCCTGCCCTCCTCTCTCCTTCTCTTCCCTCCTTTCCACTCCCCTCCTCCATTCTCCTCTTCTCTCCCCTTTCTTCCCCCTCCCCTCGCCTCCCCCCTTTGCCCTCTCCTTCCCTTTCCTTCCAACAGTGTTGTATGTAGCTCCCGCTGGCCTTGAACTGACTGTGAATTGTTGTATGACCTTGACCTTCTGGTTCTGCCTCTACTTTCTGGAGTGTTGGCATTATAGGCACTGCTACACACAGGATACATGTGCTGCTGGGGACGGGACCCAGGGCTTCCTGTAAGCTAGGCAAGTGCTCTCCCAACTGAGTTACACCTCCAACCCCCAAGAGACATTTCTAAGAAAGATTCCATCAGATGAAGAATAAAGGAGAGAAGCTGGAACCTTCTTTAAAAAACCAGCATTTACCTATCATGTACCTGCTTCCTAAGGAACATTCCTCATTCTGCTGCATGCCCTGCATACAGTGTACGGAAGTGGACACTATCATTTAAAAAGTCGTCTTTTAATATATAAATTAATGTTATGTCCTTTAAGCCAGCTTTTATTGGCCATTACATCTAAGTTTCATTTTAACAAACACATGTTTCGTATCAGCTAGGCTAGAATCACAGTAGCTAGTAAGGAAAGAAATGATTAATATCCAAGGAAAAAGCCATCTAAACAAAGTACAATGAACTTAAAATATGAATAACAGTTGTGTGTAAGAAAGTCTATCAAATGTTTATCTCTAGCATGGAATATCTCTCCCTGACAGGAAGACCTGACTCTGATTCCCAGGTGACCTGGCTCTGTAAGCATTGTGGGTCCTAGGCAACTGGTTTAGCACATTGCAAAACTGCATGTCCACTAATGTAGACTAAGTAGGCGAATGCAGCAGAATGAGCCAAAAAGCGGCTGCGCCTTAGGAAGGATTCTGGGTTTTGTAGTTTTATCTTTAACATGGATGAGAAGTGTGTAATGCAATTGCTATAAGGTTGGATTCAAATCCTACTGTATCACTTACCCAGAGCACCCCCTAGGTACTTATTCAGTGCCTTGCCTCTATTTTCCTTATCTGTAAAATGGGGTGATGGTAGAAGTGCTCATAGGAGTGCTGGGAAGATCAATTTGTACAATTGTGTAGTCAGTAGACTACAGTTTCGCTTTTATTCTCTCTGATGAGGAGCTTCCAAAAGAACTATACCCCAGAGTAAGGCTTTTCATTTTATTAAATCAACACCTTTATTGACTTGGTGCAGCTTTTAGAAAGTTATTTTTATTGTGTGGCTTCACAGTAGATTCTGATTATATGTTGTATTTAAAACTGATTCTCTCACATCTTCAGCTTAATGACTTGTAACTCTGGAAACTGCTTTCTCATTGATTGTGCTCCGCCTGGTGTTGATTCCTTCTGTCTCTGTCACCGATACGATGATTTTTCTGTCCTTCCATCAATAACATTAGGAACGGCCTTCTATCACCAGATACCTTTTCATTTTGTGGTTTAAGTGGGCGACTCTCCGTGTTCAGTGTTCATCATTTCTAGCTATTGGTTTTCATTATGAAGAAACAGAGATTATTGTAAAAGGCTCCCTGTCTGCATCCAGTGGCTGGTGCTGTTGGTCAGCCGCTCAGTTGTGTTATCACTGATGCTGACATTGTTGGAATTGTTTAGCTGAACTCTCACTCAGGGAGTCCATTTACATTATTTTTATATAAAATCATTAGTCAATTAGTAGTAGTTCTTTTTCAACCGAACAGTAACCTTGATGTATAACATCCTTAAGTGAACAAAGGAAAAACTGAAACGTAAATAGTAATTATTCCAAGTGTTCCTGATAATCTTCCTCACACTGTAAGCTATTCTGGACTCAGGAGGAAGTTCTTGGATGTGCATTACTGTGAATGCATTACGAAAGTCTCTGACATGTAAGACACCAAAAATTGTATATGTGTATATATATATATATATATGTATATGTATATGTATATGTATATGTATATATATATATTTTTTTTTCTTTTCTTTTTTTGTAGAAGTTAAGCTTGTGTGCCTTGGAGACAGGAGACCCCATTTCCATTGTTTTTTGAATTGGTCTGTGTGCGAAACTTACCAGTGAGTCTCTCTGTTAAAAGGAGGATTCCACAAGGCTGTGGAATTTCCCCTTCTCTTGGTGCACACACAAAATTCATACAGTAATGATGACTTATAAAACATCATTGTTGAATAAGAACAAACTTTTGCTCTTATATTGTCATCATGAAACATTTGCTACCTGTCTCTCATGTAACACAAAAACACACCTAAGCTTTCTGCCATGGCCATGTGCTTGAATATGTGATATTTGGGTTTGGTAACATTTTCCAATTTTCCCAGCCTCTGTTATTTTAAGAGCTGGTGTAAGACGTGGAGGCAGGGGAGGTGGCTCAACATGAGGACTGGAAACCCATAGAGACCAAGTGGGTGTGGTGGACTGCCTGTAAGGCTAGCCTTGGAGGAAGGCAAGACAGGATTCCACAGCAAGATGGTCCATAGGACTAGCCACGCTAAGGATTTGATTTTGATTGAGAGATCTTGTCTCGATGAAGGAGACGGAAAAGCTGTGGAAGGTGATTTCCAAAGTCAGAGTTGGGCTTACACACACACACACACACACACACACACACACACACACACGACCTATACATATAAGCATGCACACACATTTGGGGGGAGAGAGAGAGAGAAAGAGAGAGAGAGAGAGAGAGAGAGAGAGAGAGAGAGAGAGAGAGAGAGAGAGAGGAATGAAAAAGCGCAACATAGTGGGAATAGTTTTTGATTTAGGGAGAGAAGTTTCTATCCTGACAATAAAGCACGTAGACCTATTTGATTTGCGTGTCTAAAAGCCAGGGGCAAGGGGCCTCTCTGTGTCAAAGCACTAAACTAGTCCTCTTCACTTGTACAATGCTTTGTCTGGAATGGTTTCCTCTAAGAAAGCCTTTCTTCAGAGTTTATATTCATTGTGATTAATGAAAATTTGTTAATTACAAGATTTCCTTGGTGAAAAAGATAATGCCTTCTTTTCAGTCCATTTTATGTATGTATAGATGTGTTACTAAATGCTTAATAACCATTCCTGCCTGTGATATACATGTGTTCTCTCTCTCTCTCTCTCTCTCTCTCTCTCTCTCTCTCTCTCTCTCTTTCTCTCACTCTCTGGCAAAATCCTTATTTAAGTGTTTGTAGATTTATATAGTGTTTATTAGACTCCTACCATGACAGATTTCATCTGTCAGAATGATGGCATTGCACACATTGCACATAGAGTTGTGGATAATGTATACAGTTAATTCTTGCAAGCTGGACCCAGCTGGCTCCAGCAGGCACTGCTTCTGAAATTAAAACTGATTATCACAAAAAGATTTAGGCTTCTACTTATGCTTGTCCAGTAACAATTTTTTGCTCAGTAGTGGATCACTTTTTCCCCCTATCAAATGAGAACTTGGACAAAGCACTTAGGAGCCATGCTAAGGTCTCACCTTCTGGCGAGCATTTCTCCAGAGCCACGCCGTTAGGGCCTTCCTGCTCTTCACTTTATTTGGTACTAAGTTTATTACAAAATGGAATTTCCTGGAGTCTATAAATGAAAACATTGGAGTATGTACTTCCATTGGCTTCAAGTCACATCAGTTTAGAAACCCAGAATTATTTCAAGCACTCCTTGCTGTTCTAAGGTTAGCAATTAGCATTTTAATTCGTGCAAATGGCACCAAGAATGCTGTATCCAAACAGAATGTTTCTCTTAACAAGAAAACCTTTTTGGAAAAGTTAAAAAAAAAAAAAAACAGAAAACAAAAACAAAAAAACAAAACTCCGGTAGTCAAGTTAAGCAGTGGTCCTCCTTCACCGAGAGAGGGCAGCATAAGCATACTTTACAGAAATGCCTGCCCGTGGCGGGTCCGTCGGAAAGCACTTGAAACCCCATGGACACGCCTATTAAGAACCCATTTCTTTACCTGCTCTGGACTTGATGGAGGAGGTGCTGTGATTAATTATGGGTACACTACAGCGGGTGATGAGGCATCCTATAGCCATCGAATTTTGTCTTTAGATATTTTCTGTGCACAGTACATCTTTCTATTAGGCTTTTACTTCTGGTTTGTATTTATGAGTTTCTAAAAATTGACATTATTTTGCCTGTCAGAAATGGCTTTCAACAGGACACATTTTCTCCATCTGGTATAACCATGGGGTTAAAAAAAAGTGAAGAGTTTTAAATGTGTAAATAATGGCTTTTAACTTCTTGTTTTAAAACAATGACTGCCTACAATATCTCATTTTTGGAGAACAATGTAACTGGCAATCTTAGGATGATTTCGGTACAGTATTAATTTCTTTTCTGTTATTGGGGTAAAATACCCTAATGGAAAGCACTTATGGGAAGAAGGGTTTATTTGGGCTTACAGTTCCATAATCATGTCCCTCAGAAGACACAGCAACAGGCAGGAAAGACCAGGCTGTGGGAACAGGAACCCGGAACAGGAAGTACCCAATCGCATTGTGGCAATTGTGCAGGATTCAGGAAGCAGAGGGACAATAGCAAATGAGAGGCCAGCACTGAAATCTTGCCCCCGCTTCCGCAGGTGATGTCCTTCCTCCAGCAAGTTTCTATTACCTTTCCGAATAGAATGTTGGCAGGGGCCCAACTGTGCAAACACGAACCTGTGGGACATTTCCTCTTCAGACCATAATGAGTGTTGTTAAATGCCAGACCGACTTTGAATATATACAACGGACACTGAAATAAAATGGCAACATTGAGACTTTGCATGGATTTTGAACTTTTGAACAATTAATTGTACTTAACTCTAATTAGCAATTTTGTTGGATTTTGTACATTAATGTTAGGGAAAGCATTTCCACTTAAGGGTTTCATGTTCTAATAAAATGCAACGTCTTTATGTTGTAGGGATGAAATAGTAAACTCATATTGTTTCTATACAACAGCAGGAAGGAGTTGCCTGCAATGCATATCAGTTAAAGCTGGCTAAGGCCAGATCTTAAAAATGTCAGTAACAAATGACTTACCACTCTTATTAAACACATGTTTTTAATGGATTTGTAAATTCATCAGTTTGGGATGAAAGGAGGTCTGGAGGGAAGGCAAAGAAAAATAACCCTCCTGATTAAAAATTTACGTAGTAATTCTGCATTTAGAAAACACATTATTGTCTGATTTTAAATGTGGTAATGGCAGAATGTAGTTGAAATACTTGTAACTAAATTATATCAATTAAGATGTATTTTTTTTAGGAAAAACAATATCAACTAATTGGATCACCCAGAGCTCCCAGGGACTACATCACTAATCAGAGAGTACACATGGAAGGAGCCATGACTCCAGCTGCATGATGGCCTTATCTGGCATCAATAGGAGGGGAGGCTCTTGGTCCTGTAGAGGCTTGATGCCCCCGTGTAGAAGGATGCTAGAGCAGTGAGGCAGGAATGGGTGGATGGGTGGGGGAGCACCCTCATAGAGGCAAAGGGAAGGGGGAAGGGGATGGGGAGGTCTGTGAAGGGGTAACTGGGAAGGGGGATATCGTTTGAAATGTAAAGGAATAAAATAGTTAATAAAAATATGTAATTTTGAAGGCGTTAGTAGGACTTTAAACTTTTTGTGCAAACTGTAGTCTACGTTCTAAAATTTATGTTGAAAGGTATGCATTAAGAATGTCAATCCCACTTGGGAGGCAGAGGCAGGCGGATTTCTGAGTTCGAGGCCAGCCTGGTTTACAGAGTGAGTTCCAGGACAGCCAGGGCTACACAGAGAAACCCTATCTCGAAAACCAAAAAAAAAAAAAAAAAAAAAAAAAAATGTCAATCCAGATTGGCAAGGTGGCCCAGTGGGCAAAGTCCTTGCAGCACAAGCGTGACAAACTTGGTTCACATCCCCAGGTGCATAATTTATAAAGCCAGGGGCAAACGTGTAATGGCAGTACTTCTAGGAGTAGGCAGGAGGTGAAGAGTGGGGCCAAGAGGTCTAAGACAGCTGGCCTGGTAAATGTAGCAAACAATGGAGACCTTGTTTCAACAAAGCTGAGACAGAGATCAAGGCTGTTCTTTCACCTTTACGTGTACATGGTGGCATCGGTGTTTCTGCACTCACATACAGGAAGATGTACATGCCTGCACACACATAGTAAGAGAAAAATGTCAGTGTAACAAAGTGGCATTTACTATGGGCACTCTAACAGCCTGGGGCTACAGTCCTCTCATATTTACCTTTCCAAACATAAAAATGGTAACTAGGACCCTAAGTCTTATTCCATTTTTAATATGTTTGTCTCAGAATATAATAAATTTCATGTCTTCAGTGATACTTCTACTCACTCTAACCCACCACCCATCAGTCCACAAGTATTTCTGGAGCACATACCAGATGTCAGGTGTTTCTGTGAAATCTAAAAGCCCAGGAGAAGAAATCCCAAAGAATCATAGAGGCGCTGGGGTGGTTCAAGGTAGCCTGTCAAGGAGGCAGGCCCGTGAGGCTAGCATGAGGAGTCTCCAAAGACAGCTCATATGAAGATGAAGGAGATAATTATCTGGAACTTTCAAAGCCATGGAATGGGCTCTAGATGTTGAGGAAATGCAAGATGATGGTATTTATCACTTGGTTCTTCGAGGCAAGACTAAGGCTTGGTAATTAGAATGGATAAAGTGAAATGTCTGATTTAGAATATTTATAGCTTCATTAAACATGGTCTGACTGAGATATCTATAAGACTCCATTCCATTTGATACTCGGGAGTGAATTGCAAAAGGCCAAGAAATAAAAAAAAATGGTGATCGAACCAGATTGTTGGCATGTTATTTTCTAGATATTCACAAATGATACAAATAATTTGATCATTTCAAAGAATATTTCCCATTGCCTCAGAGTGGTCCACATACTATGGAGAAAACGAAGCCAGGCCATTGCTTTAGAAAATGAACCAAATAGTGAATTTGCCCATATGCATTCCAACTGACAGATAAGGCAAACCACAGAAAATCAGAACATTTGAAGTTCTGGTTGAGACTGGTACGAACAGGTTCTGAAACACTAGATGCAAAAACATTTCTAAAGTTCTAACAAAAAACATAATGAGATTTCTGATATCAGAAAATGAATTAAGGGGCTGGAGAGACAACTCCAGTTAAGAGAACCTAGTGCACTTGGAGAGAACCTGGACTCCCATTCCTTACTGCAGTCTCATGGCATCCGACGCCCTCTTCTGACCTAAATGAATATTTCACACATGTGATGTACACATAAAATGCACACAAACACCTATGCACATGTAATAAAATTTAAAAATCTATTTTTAAGAGAATAAGTTAAAAGAGTAGATAGAAATATAATCATCCAATCATTTGAAACTTTTAAAATTATTACCACTGTATTTCATAAGAAACTGTTTTGGTACAAAAATTCAAGATACATGTGCGTATTACATTTGTGCTTATGTGTCTGTGTATGTGAGCGCGTGTGTGATTTTACCCGAGACCTATTGTCTTGGAAGATTGAGAACTTGTTTCTCTGTTAAGTTCTGATGTGTAAACATAAAAATTTCCCCCATATACTACATAAGTAATTATATACAATTAAATATTTTAGCCCATTCTATAAGAAATTCATAGATGTGTGCGGTGTGTTTTGATCTTACCCACACTTCTTTCCTCCACCATGCCTCCCTCTTGATGTCAAATCCTCTTTTTTTCATAAAACTCTAAGACTAGCGAGTGTTGCATGCATGCACCTGGCTGTTGGCCGTCCACTGGGACTGGATGTGTAAACCGTGAGAGGCCACTTTCTTGAGAAAACTGACTCTCTATTCTACTAGCAGCCATTTTTTAATGTAAAATATTAAAGGTTAAGACCACAGATTATGAGAATTGAACACCCTGAGCAAAATATACTTTACTAAACTTACAAAGGATAAGCAATGGAATATGAGATTTGAGGTAGACAAAGGGAAAGAATTACAAAAACACAGAATTCTGATAATCCACTGGACCGCTAGGAAGCTACAGGGAAAAGCAGCCCTTTCCTCAAACACATTAAGGCTGAGAGCAAATGTAAGAATTCAACACATGTACACCGTGTGTCTAGAGACATTGAATAGAGAAAGTGAGAGGCAACCACATACATATACCAAATAAAGGATTATAGACTTCTCTGGTTCAGGAATATCTCTCATTCATCTTGGTTGCGTTTCAACACACCAAAGTTTCTTCTTAGTAAATGTTACCTAAAATACTGAAAATCAATTTCCATTGAGCAGTATCTGTTCTCAAATCTTGTAAGATACTTTGAAAACCCCTATCATGAATAGAAACAGAAATGTTTCCTACTTGCTCTTCCAAGCTCTGTGAGAAATTAATTGAATATTGAAGGTTTTCTACCTGATGGATTCAGAAGGCATTAGGAGGGTAAAGCTCTGCTTTGAACGGTTGAGGTCAGTGCTGATAGGTTCTGGAAAATTTCTCAGAGGGTGAATGAAGTGTCTGTGACTATCTTGGGAAATGTGGAATGCACTGTGAACTCTGTGTGGCCTGGCAAATGTTAAATGCAGGCATATGTCACTTATCAGCAGAGATCTAAGTCCAGAGAAACACGTGCTTAGTACTTTCATGCTAGACTGCTCATCAGAGACTGCACATACTCAAGCTGGACGGTATAGCCTGTTACACACCTGGGCTATATGGTACAGCTACATCATACATGTGGTCCCTTGCTAATGAATCACTATGGAGAGCATAACTCATTTAATTGGAAAGCTGAACACTACCAAATTCAACGTACAGGTATTTGTATTGATTTGCCTTTGGAGTTCCTCATCCCAACACTTCCCAATAGTCTTCCTTTTGTGTTTCTTTTAACAAGGCTGGAATTCCACCCGACCTAACTGAGCGTCTCAAAGGGAATGACACATTGTTGCACTTCTCTTAAAACAACAAACTTGTTTGAAGTCCAGTTACTCTGAAAGCCTATTTACCCCGGTGTTCAAATTAAGCCAGAGTTTAGACAGCCGGAAGGAAGCAAATACAGCGAGCTGAGTGGAAACTTAACCTTAATTTACTGTCTTAGTGTCTTAGTCACTGGTCTATTGCTGTGACGAGGACACCATGACCCAGGTGACTTATAAAACA
The DNA here is from genome assembly GCF_004785775.1 of Grammomys surdaster. Taxonomy (NCBI): domain Eukaryota; kingdom Metazoa; phylum Chordata; class Mammalia; order Rodentia; family Muridae; genus Grammomys; species Grammomys surdaster. The sequence goes on along the minus strand of NW_021620536.1, from coordinate 1,005,596 downwards.
TAGCACTTAATAGGGGGCTGCTTACAGTGTTAGAGGGTGAGTCCATGATCATCACATCAGGAACATGGCAGTAGGCAAGCAGGCATGGTGCTAGAGCAATAGTTGAGAGTTTACATCTGATCCACAAGCCCAAGGTACAGAGAGGTTGGGTAGAATGTGTGTCTATGTGTACATGTGTGCACTTGTGTGTACATGTGTGCATTTGTGTTTATCTGAATGTACATCTATGAGTATATATTTGTGTGATTGTGCGTGCATGTGTATGTGAGTGCATACTGAGCTTGCAGAAGTATGTGTTTGTAAATGTGAGTGTGCAAATGTGTGAGAATATCTGAGTGTATGCATGTGTTTATGAGTGTGTGTGTGTGATTGTGTGCGACTGTATATGTGATTTTGAATGAAAGTCTGAGTGTGCATGTGAGAGTGTGAGTGATTGTGTGTGTTTGTGTGTATGAATGTGTGTGTATGCAAGATTGAGTGTTTACATATTAGTACATATTACTAATTGTGTTTTTAATGTGTATGTGAACATGTGTGTACATGTGTGAGTGTGGAATTGTGTCTATGTGAGTGAATGTGTATGTCTGAGTGTGAATGTCTATGATTTGTGTTTGTGTAACTATATGTATGTGTGTGTTTGTGTGAATCTGTGAATGTGTGAGTGTGTATATTCATGCACATGTATGTATATTTGTGTATTTATGTTTGTGTGTGAATATCATGGCTGTCCAGAGCATGCCTATATGGTGGCACACGCCTTTAATCCCAGCACTTGGGAGGTAGAAGCATGCAGATTTCTGAGTTCAAGTCCAGCCTGGTCTACAGAGTGAGTTCCAGGGCAGCCAGGGCTATACAGAGAAACCCTGTCTCGAAAAACCAAAAAAGAAAAAAAAAAGGAAAAAAAGAAAAAAAGAAAAAGGAATTGGTTCAGCAAAACAATCTTTGCAAGAAATTAGCATTAGGACATTTAGATATGTTCAACGGGAAGTAAAAGCAACATTATCTGAACGAGAGTCTTTCGTTTCCTCTCGGCCTTTGCTCCTTGTTCTGATTTTGAGAATATTAGAGAGAACTGGCTAGGATGGGAAGAGGGAGACAAGGTAGCTCACCTCCCTCCCAAGTCCATGATGACAGAGAGGGGCTTTGAAGGAGCCCTGGGAACCAGACATTTACACTTAACAGAGCCCTTTACTACCTGGAAGGGTTTTGTAGTTATGGAGATCAGAACAAATTCTGTTTTGTTATTGAAAATGACTGGATGCCTATGGATCGCTTCTTGAGATGTCATGACAGTGTGGGGTAGGGGACGCTGACACACTGAAAGGCAGTCGGAGGAGGACATACAGCTGCTTCCTGTTTGATTCATTATGCTCGGCCCTTTCAATAAGCCGGCTACACGTCTATTGATTCTTATGTAGTCATACAGTGACTAATGGCTACTCACCCTGCATCTCAATAGCATGGGGCCTAAAGGAAGAAGAGGCACAGGTAGAGCTCAGAAACACCCAGATTCCCAGTCTACAGAGAGGACGAGAGAGCCCACCCACACATCTGAACCCGTTTTCTTTTTGTCCTATTCAGAGTCACAGTCTGAGTTTGTCTTCTTTCTCTTTTCAGCCTCTTATTCATCTTCCATTCTCTGATTTCTTTGGCTAAGGCTGTGCTCACCATCTCCAGTGCATGGCACCGTGTTTACCCATGCATGTGTGGCACTGTGTTTATCCATGTATGCATGGCACTGTGTTTACCATCACCCACACATGGCACTATGCTATCAGTTTCTACTGCAGCAACAACCTTCAAAGTGTTTCTGGAGTGGCCTTTCATTAGTTCTCATCTGAACCACTCACTGTCATGTTCACGGATGTTAGACATCTCTATGTTGTCGACAAAGCTATAGGCACACAAGAAATGCATCTTGTTCTATAAGTCCTTGTGGTTTAAAAAGAGATGGGCTTGAAAGCCCAGGCATTGTGTAATTCACTCTATGTTTATGCATACAGTGACAGAGATAGGTTCGAGGTGCAACTGAAATCTAGTGGAATAGAATTGCTAACTGCTTAGCAGAAGGTAAAGGATTCTCAAAGAGAGGGATATCAGATATGGTCATTTAAGGGTGAAATATAGACAAGTAGAGAGCAAGATGGGGGCAGAGATTACCCAGCAAGCAGCAGGCAAGCAGAGGAAGTAATATTTTCTAAGGCATAGAGGCAATGGGGACCATCAAGAGAATGAGATGAGAAATGACGGAAGAGGAGAAAGAGAGAAAGATGAGACAGAGAGTAGGAAGCAGAGATAAAGATAGATAGATAGATAGATAGATAGATAGATAGATACATAGATACATAGATACATAGATACATAGATACATAGATAGACAGATAGATACTGACAGACAGATAAAGATTGACATTTGAGATCATCCTGCAGAATAGCTTCCAAGACATGAAGTAGTACACGCCATCAATATTTTCTCTTGGAGAGAAGGGACGTTCAGAACATTCCCACAGACCTTTGACAGGCCTTAGGAAACCTTAAGATCATGTTGTTTGTGTGCTTCTGCTCTGGGGACTGGGATGGATGAGGCTGGAAAGGGAAGCTTCATCAGAATTCACTGTCCACTGTGTCCATTGTTAGATGATGAGGAGTCAACAAAGACTAACACAGGGCATCAATGACATGTGCATCTATGCTTTTAGAAATTGCCCTAGCAGTGATGAGAAAGCAGGAGCCCATTGCACACAAAAGTTAAGAAGAACTTGAGGTACAGATATGGCAGTTGGTATGAAATGGAGAGATGAATTGAGTAAGAGACAGTCTAAGAAGGTAGCCAATGGCCCCAAAAGTCTATGGATAGTCACACACACACACACACACACACACACACACACACACACACACACATATATGTCTGAGGGCTGTCACCCCCTTGAATCAGAACCCACTGAAGCAGTGCTGGTGGCTTCGGTGCCATTGCATTGGCTGGACTGTCTTTTCCACCTCAGAAGAGAATCCTCCGTTGACACATACTCCTGACTCAACCAGAGAAAATGAGCTACTACCAACAGCTTTTGACTCTCCTGTAAACATCTCTGTGGATGTGCCTTTACACATGCGCATCCCTCTATGCTCCCATCCACTTCTACCTAAATACAACCTTGGAGAAGCATTTCAGCCAAATAATACTGTGGACACGTCTTCATATTCCTCCTCCTTCCTCCCTGAATGAGATGATGGTCCTCTCCCCCCTCACTGAGCTTTTCCTCAAGCTCCTGAGTAACAAACCTACGTCAGGACATTTTCATCAGCCTGTGAGCTTATTGGGGAAGAGACTGTGCATAGTACATCACCACATAGTGAGTAAGTATTGAAATTTATTTTTTATCATTATGAATAAAGAACATTATGAAAACTTGGGGCTGGGGGTGATGGCTCGGTTGGAAAGGTGCCTACTGTATAAGCATTAAGACTTGAGTTTGGATTCCAGGAACCTATGTAAAAGCTGAACACAACATGAGCCTATAGCTACCAGGGTGACACAGGGGTAGAGGAGCATGGGACGTGACAGTCAGATCCTTGAAGCTCATTGACTAACTTAGCCTAGACAAGTCAACGAGCTGTAGGTTCAGTGAGAGATCCTGCTTCGAAATATCACGTGGCGGTTGATCAAGGAAGCATAGGAACTCACTTTCTGGTATCTACAATGGGATACACACATACACATGGTCAATCAAGTATACATACACACAAGCACACACACACACACACACAGAGGATACTAAAAACACTTGCTTTTTCTTAACAGGGTGTTAAGACAACAATTTTAAATGATGTAAAACATAGCTTTTTAAGTACATCACCCAAATTAATTATTATATTTGAACAGTTGTCTGCAACAGAGACATATTACTCCTGCCTTTAAGGCCTAAATACAAACAGGTTATTTGTTCTTTATTTTATTGAGGTTTTATTGTTTTATTGAGGTTTAATTCTATTTAAAATGAAAGCCGTGGCCACTTCAATAGTAAAACTCACAAAAAATTAACCTCATAATTCTGTTCTGAACATGGAAGATCTCAGAAAAGCAAAGCAAGCAAGCAAGCAAGCAAGCAAACAAACAAACACAAAAACACGGTTAGACAACCCCCACCGCCAGGCCATTGTGCAATGTTGGTGCCCCTTTCCCAGAACCAGTGGCAGACAGCTTTGCCGAGACACAGTGGGCGTCTGCAGTTTCGACCCTGCACTTTAGGTGGTATGCTTAGGATTTACTGGAAAGCTGAATGAATTCCTAGAAAATTACAAGCAATATGGATGACTGGGCACGTAGTATTTCATTTTTGCCTCATTATGCATTAGATTTGGGATCTCGCGTTGTGTACATGATAGCTGAATACATCAGACCGTCACTACACTCTCTCATGCTTGACCGCTTTCTGCTTCCCCTCCCGTATGGAACTGTGTCAATCATGGTGTACGGCTGCATAATGTGTAAGGTGGATAACGGTGTGTGGTGTAAGGTGCATAATGTGTCTGTAGAAAATAACCCTGAGGTGTTTGTTATGGAACCATGTGTAAGACTGCAAGAAAACACAAGGAAATTGGGCTTGGCCTTAGTATGCACTGGAGTACGCCCACCTCCGTGCACAGTCCTGTCTTGAAAAGGGAAACTTTTTTTTTTTTTTCAAGGCTCTAAGTTCCTGCTGTGTTTTGGGTAAATGAGACATTTGCCACTGTCTTCTGGTACCTCAGTTTGGTTTCTCCATTTGTAGATGATTCTTAGAGGTGGCAGAATTTCATGAGGAACAACAAATAAAAATACTTTGAAAGTGCTCCGGCCGCCTACTACCGTACTCCGTAAATGCTTAGTGACAAAAATATACAGTAGGGCATCTTCCCTTGAAAACAGCAGGGGTGCTTCCTCCCGTAATGACCTGACAGATGGGTTATGGTATCTAATCCCCTTAAACCCCCAAAGCTCTTTGATAGTGGATGTTGTAAAAGGCCAGATTAGAGCACACGCTGCTCTTTTATTGAGCCCTTTCTCTCAGTAGCTATGCCTTATTCAATTGCTTCCCTCTCTAAGTGTGGTCCATGTCAACCTGCTACCTGCAGGAACAATTAGAAGCAAAAATAGAGACTAAAAGACAGTGCACTCTGGTCGGAGAAATTAGTTAATGCTTGTTGTTTCCAATATTAAAAATCCACTCTGGCCTACACACGTGGCTTTTCTCGAAGGTTCCTGCCCTCCTAATCCCTGACTATTAATCTCAAGCTGTGGGTATTTCTCGATGTTCCACACAGGCTCTTTGTGTGCGTGTGATCGTTTTGTATGTGGTGAGAACGGAGCTTTACTGATATTAATTCTATGTCAGCGAGGTTTAGGAAAATCACAGGCAGTTTAGGGTATTTGTGGCATTTACGTAAGAGCCGAGCTTTCAATCAACCCCAGACGCTGAAGGAACGGCTAACCGTTCTACTCCGGCCTTAATTCTGCTCTTGAACCTGGGCTGGACTAAGGTTCCACTTCTTGCTGTGCCCATCTTCTGGGCATAGTTGTTAAAGTTATCAGATCCTCGAACCTTTTGTGGCAGTCCCTGGATCCAAATTCAGCACACATCCTTCATTACCATTTATGCTTTCTCTGCATGCTTAGAGGTACAGGTTGTTCAGACATCCTCCAGTGTGCGTAATCCACAGAACCAGACAGAGGACGGAGGAAGAGCTGCAGACAGTAATTGTCTTGAAACTGAATATATTCCAGTGCTGCAATCAGTATTTAGCCCACAGTCGCTCTGCATCTGGGATACGTAATACCTCCGATGATTCTTCAAAGACGTTTCTGAGAATTTCCTAGCTTATCGCCCCACCCTCTTCTTCTCGTCCTCTCAGAAACATCACTGTGGGGTTTGTGTGTTCACCTTCATGTCATCTTCATACATGCCCCCCACTTCTGAGTTACCCCCATGATGCAAAGTGCCACAATATATCACAACTTAACAGAAATTCTTATTTTGACTCTATATCACCTTCAGGTTTTTAGGAGTCTCTCAACAACAGAACTTTCCAAAAGAGTTATCACCACATCCTGGCTTCCGTGTTATAGCTCTGTCTGTGTTGCTAGAGAACAATACAAAGTCTGAGTTATCACCACATCCTGGCTTCCGTGTTATAGCTCTGTCTGTGTTGCTAGAGAACAATGCAAAGTCTGAGTCATTTGTAAAAACAGAGGAATTTGTCCGTCATCGTTCTGAAAGTCCCACATCAAGGTGCCTGCAGGTTTGTCTGCTTCCAAGGTGACAGAGGGACAGGAGGTAAACATGGAGGAGTAAGTAAACCCCCTCTACTCATTTTATAAGGCCCAAATCCATCCCTGAGATCAGGACTCTCATGATTCAATGACTTTGCAAAGATCCCAACCTGTAACAGCACTGTAAAGGGGACCCAGTCCAACATAAACCTTGGAGGTGACACATGAGAATCATGGACTTCACTTTCTATTTTCTCATTATGTGTTCTCCCTTAGTGAGCTGTGTGTGTGTGTGTGTGTGTATGTATGTGTTCAACCACAAATACCCAGGGAACCTTTATTAAATTGATATTCATTTGTAAATATGAAGTGCTGTGGATTCTTCACTCCATTATTTTACTGATTCATGTAAGTATCCAGTGTACAATGAAGACAAATGCTTTATGCCCCATATAGATATCTCCCAAACTCTAGAGTCTCCTTGTGTCCCACTGTAGGCTAACCTGTACTCCAGACAATCACTGTTTTGGTTCTAAGTCCTAACTTTTTTCATGGCTGTTTTGAAATTCATGTAACTGACTGTTGGGCTGGTGTTAGTTTTGCTTATTTGCTTGGTTTTGTCTATGATGGGAAAGATTCCTTAAGAACTTTTCCGACGTGTGTTTAATCGTATGTATTTTTATTTCTCTTGAGTGGCTTTCTGGGAACAGAGCTGTTCCAGTCAAGCTACAGCCGCGGATTTCAGGCTCAGTAAAGACTCTGTCTCAAACAATAAGGAGGAGAAGCAATGTGGGAAAGATATCCTTCAGCCTCCACATGGTTTGACATGCATGTGTGCTGTTGTGTACACACAAACATGCAGCACACACAGGGATGCATAGGCACAGTTTCCACAAGAGTTTTTATTTGTATTTTATGTGTACATATACATAAAATACAAATATATATGTATATGTGTGTGTGTATATATATATACACACACATATATACACATACATACACATACACTCACAAGTATATGTATATGTATCTTTTCCCTATCTGTAGGTTGTCATTTTGTCCTAGTAACTGTATCTTTGCCTTACAGAGGGTTTTCAGTTTCATGAGGTCCCATTTGTCAATTGTTGATCTTAGAGCCTGAGCCATTGGTATCCTCTGTTCAGGAAATTTTGCTGAATGCCAATGTGTTTGAGGCTATTTCCTACTTTCTCTTCGATTAGATTCAGTGTACCTGGTTTTATGTTGAGGTCCTTGATTGACTTGGACTTGAGCTTTGTGCAAGGTGATAAATATCGATCCATTTGCATTCTTCTACATACAGACATCCAGTTAGACCAACACAATTTGTTGAACATGCTTTCTTTTCTTTTTTTCCCCACTGAGTGGTTTTGGCTTCTTTCTCAAAGATCAAGTGACCATAGGTGTGTGGGTTTATTTCTGGGTCTTCAATTTTATTACATCGATTGACCTAACTGTCTCTGTACCAATACCATGTGGTTTTTATCACTATTGCTCTGTAGTACATCTTGGGGTCAGGGATGGTGATTCCCTAGAAGTTCTTTTTATTGTTGAGAATTGTTTCACTATCCTGTGGTTTTTGTTTTTCCAAACGAAGTTGAGAATTGCTTTTTACATGTCTGTAAAGAATTGTATGAAAAAACATACACGGGCTGGTCCGAGGTCTCCAGCACATACAAAACAGAGGACTGCCTTGTCTGGTCTCAGTGGGAGAGGATGTGCTTAATCCTACAGTAACTTGATGCCTCAGGGAGGGGGATGGCTGAGATGGGGAGCACCCTCTCAGAGATGAAGGGAAGAGAGGAGAGGGTGAGGAACTTTGGGAGGGAGGCTGGAGGGAGGGTAACATTTGGTATGTAAATAAAATAATTAATTAAAAAGAACAGAAAGTGCTCTTAATTGCTGAGCCCCCTCTCCAGCTCCAGATACTCAGATTTTAAAAGTTAAAAATGAGGGGTTTTTGTGGGTATAGTAATTATACAAAATGTATTTTGTATGCAAATCCTTTGTTAGACTTGTATTCCAGGAGGTTTTCGTTTTGTTTGTTTAAATGATGTGTATTGTTAAAGAAACTTTAATATTGACAGTGATTTTTGTCTCTGTGTATTTTAGAGTCATGACTTCTGTGTGTGTTTCACGTAAAAAGTCTTTGCATGTTACAAAGTGACGAAGGTCTTCATTTATATTTTTGTCTCCAAGTTTTGTAGATACGGCTTTTACATTTAACTCTGTAATCCATCTCAAATTAGGTCTTCTCTATCGAGTGAAGCAGGTGTAAGAAATCCTTTATTTTTTTCCAGAAGGGTGTTGAAAGGAATTTTCTTCCTCTACTGAATTATCTTAGCACTTTGATAAAGATTTGTATGCGTTTTTATGTAACGTGTATCTTATCTATTTATTTACCTGCACATGTGTGTGCCTACCTGTCTGTCTGTGTGCTTGCATGCAGGTGCCTCTACAGGTCAAATCAGGGAGTCACAGCTCTTGGAGAAGGAATCACAGGTGGTTGTCAAATGCCTGCTCTGGGTGTTGTGAATGGAACCTTGTTTTCTGTAATAGCAGCAAGTGCTCTGAATTGTTGAACCATCTCTCGAATCCTTCCTTACGTGTTGTGTTTCATAGACTATTTGGGATACGCCAATCCATATCAATTGCTCTGGAGTTTTATTTATTTATTTATTTATTTATTTATTTATATAAATAATATATATATATATTATTTATATTTATGTAGGTGTCACTGTGGTAAGCTAATGCTTACCAATTTCTCTGGATTTATATTAAGTTTTATTATCCACGTAGCTTTCTTTGGGTTTCTGTTGGAGGCTGTTTCAGTCAGCTTTAAGCCCTTTATTTTGTCATGTAAATTTAAGAAGATAAGCTGTCAAATTTTATGAAATTCTTATGGGTTTTGACTGTTATCACTTTGGTTAAATTATACACCAGTTTGAGTAAATGTACCAATAGAACATCATCGTATCTTCTAACAATGGATGTGGGTTATTCTCCCATCTTCTTAACTTTAGTACTTCTCAGAAATTTAGGGTTTCTAATATATAGTGTAATTTTTGTTAATGGTATAACCATATATTACTTGGGCTTGGTTCAACCATAAAATGTGTTTGTATATAAGAATCTCCACCTTATTTTAAGTCCCACCTGTCCTGGAATACAAGCGTCTCTGCCCCTCCTGTGTAAGGCAAGAGAGTCTGTCAGACTTCCCCTGCTGGCTAATGATGGCTCCTCAGTTTCTGTTGTTTAGTTAACCTGAGCTCTGCTTTGATTTGGTAGTCTGATATGTTTTAAGAGTTTACGATTTTGTTTTTTGATGAGCTGCCTCATTCGGCTGTCAGGTCAAGACCTGTGGTCTCAGGCAACTCTGTTTACTTAAGGTAAGAGTAGGGTAGCTTCCCTGCTATGTGTACTGGCTGGTTTTGTGTGTCCACTTGACACAAGCTGTAGTTATCACAGAGAAAGGAGCCTCCCTTGAAGAAATGCCTCCATGAGATCCAACTGTAAAGCATTTTCTCAATTAATGATCAAGGGTGGGAGGGCCCATTGTGGAAGGTGCCATCCCTGGGCTATGGTCCTGGGTTCTATAAGAAAGCAAGCTGAGCAAGTCAGGGGAAGCAAGCCAGTAAGTAACATCCCTCCAAGGCCTCTGCATCAGCTCCTGCCTCCAGCTTCCTACTCTGTGTGAGTTCCAGTCCTGACTTCCTTTGGTGATGAACAGCAGTGTGGACATGTAAGCTGAATAAACCCTTCCCTCTCCAGCTTGCTTCTTGGTCATGTGATGTTTTGAGCAGGAATAGAAACCCTGACTAAGACACTATTTTAGCACCTGCTGACTCAACCCTTACTACCCCTACCTCTGTGTATCTTGCTCGAAATTTTACTTTCCCCCCTAGTTTTTAGCAGCCCCACTTAAGTATCTATCTCAATATGGTTAAAATGGTATTTTTATGATCTGTATATTATGTGATAATAGATTATTGTCCATATCAGATAAGTTTATCATTTGATAAAAAAAAAGCATCCACCCTTTTCAGGGTTATCAGCTATGCTCTTGGATTAGTTAAGTGCCAACATAGTCACATCAGACTACTTACGGTTAGTGATGAGTGTGTCTTTTGCTGGCTTTTAGCATTCTGAATCTTTGCATTTAAAGTCTGGATCTTTGTATTTGAAGTCTGTTTCTTATAGACGTCTTATCCCACTTTCTTAATCAGATGATAATCTCTGGTTTTCTTCCCTGTCTCCTGTTTTTCTCCCTCCATTGCTCTCTTCTCCATTTTTGCAGCACACAATATTGAACAGAGGACTCGCCCGTGCTCGGCAGGTGCCGCGTTGTGCTCCTTCCACCCTACCTTGCAGCAGTCTTTGATTATAATTGATTCTGGCAATATTTATTTTATGAAGTGACTGAAATGGTTGCCTTACATCTACCATCTTGCTAGATAGTTTTACCCTGTTCCATGTGTTTACTTTTCCTCTATCGCCCCACCCCCTTTTTCTCCTGTTTCTCAGCGGTTCATGGTATTTCACCTGCCACCGTCGCTTAGTCACTGCATTTTATCTATGCCAGTGAAAACCAAGCACAATCGCACCTCATGCTTTGTCTTTACATTGTTTGTGCTCATTGCATTCTTCAGTCAGGCAACCTTGTAACCCACAGCCTCTCCTCCCCTGCGGATGTGTGGTGTTCCAAGGCCTTCCACCGATACTTTATTCTCTGTCAGTTTTTCACAACCTTATTTTCTTTTGCAAAAGCACACTTTGAGACCTGCTTATCTTTGTTTTAATTTTCTTTTTACTAAGACCAGAATGTAAACTATGGAGAGCTGACCCTTATCTGTGTCATAGCTGTGACACCTACACTTTGAATAAAACTCAGTGATTGTTGGGTCTTCATAAATGCTTTTAGAATAAATGAATGGAATGGCCATCTACAAAGGAGGTAAGACTCATGTTAATAACCTTACCTGAACTAAAACAACAAGATAATGGTTTTAGTGTCAGAGTCACTTTTGAGACTATGTTAGACATGTATTGTTTTTTTTTGGACTTTTTTTTTCAGCTGTGTTATAGTAAGCTTGAATTGAGACATGAGGTTTCTTTGAAGTAAAATTGGGTAATGTCATAACAAGTTGAGGGAATATATTTCTGACAAATTAATCAATATTAATCTGGTAGCAAGCTTATAATATTTCTATCTTCAAACATGTTCTGTGTAACATTCTGCTAATAGTTTGCTTGAAAATATGTAAGGTGTGATTTTTAGACATGTTAATAAAATGAGGCTGGAAGGCTGTCAAATATTTGATGCATGGAAACATCAAGAGAGAAACTAGAAAGCTCTCCTCCCACATCTCATTGGCTTCTGTCAGATTTATCAGTGTTGTGTAATGTTGGGCAAACGCTTCTCTAAGAACCCTCCAGGATAGATCCCATCTAACCTTCGTAGAGCCTCTTGTGAAGAAGTTCTGTAGTCACTTTAATCTAGAGGATAAATTTGGCAGGATGGATATCAGGGCTTCCTAAATCAGGGTCAGGGTACAGAACGTGGAGGCCTCAACATGCTTGCTAATGGTAAACATTTTCTAAACCTGCGATGACCAAAAATCAATTTAAAAACCAAAACCACAATGACTCTGAGGTGTTTCTGTCAGCTCTCACCCATGTTGAGGCCCACAGCCACACTGCAGCCTTGCTTCTGAACACACAACATGTCTGCTTTGCTCTGAGCATTTACACCATCCTACCATCCAACACAGTAAGTGCTGTCTGAGCCCTCTGCCTTAGACTATTGTGTGCTATGATCTGCAGGGCTTTGGTTGTTCTTATTGAGTGGCTTACATTCAGAAAGCAAAGACTTTAAACGTTTCCCTCTCATAAATCTTCAGCATGGAAGTATCTTTGGATTGTACTGTATTAGCATGTTTCAGTTAAAAGACCGCTGTTTGAACTCATAGCATGATTTCGTAAAAAGAAATATTGAATGAATTTTGGCTTGGAATTAGGGCAGACACTTTCTAACCATTTCTGAAATGGCCACAAATACACTTCTGCCATTTAGCGTGTGACATGTGTTTATGATAATTGGTGTTCTCAACTTTGATTATTATCAAATAAAAATGTCAGACAGCTCTAAAAACTGTTGACGATGGTCCATGCCCTATGATATCAAATATTGATTCAGGGCTTAATTCTTCACATAAAGCACACAAGCACGGCTATGACACTAATGTAAAAATCTGCTTTCATCTTTAATAAATGGTACAATTACATGAGTATCAAAGAGTTGTTTTAAAATAAATTTCTCTATGATTTATGAACAGCGACTGTTTGATTTATAAGCTTATGTCTATATACCCAGGATCACGCACAATTTCTGAGGCAAAAACTCTCCTCTGAGGTCACTAAGTGGGAAGGGCTTACGGAGCTCTGGCATAGATGCAGATGTTGATAAACTGAACGGGTTAGCAGAGGGTAACCTGCGCTACACCAGCGTAAACTGTGAGGATGTGAATCGGGGCCTAAACCAAAGGCAAACCAGATAGGGGAACATGAAGCTGGGAGGAAAGGCGTGGCCAGGAGGCGGAGCTTTGTCTCAGCTTCTGATTTTAAATCAAGTGAGCTCAATCCACGTGCTGCATGAGTCACAGCCATTCACAAGCTCCTGCGTTCTTAGTTTATGAATTTGGAATAGTAGAGTGCAAACAGACCGGAGATCATCTAGAATACTTCAGAAAATAGCTTCAGAAGAGCAGGGAAACTGTGAGGGTTCAGGGCTGACAGTCTTGGTTCGAGGGCTGGGGAGATGGCTTGACTTGGTTGGTAAAGTGCTCTCTGTACAAAGATGAGGATGAGAGTTTGATGCCCAGTACCTGTGTAAAAAGCTGCATATGACAGCATGCCCAGCGCTGGGGATGTGGAGACAGGAAAGTCTCTGAGGCTCATTAGGCAGCTAGGTGAATCAGCAGACCTCAAGTCCACTGAGAATCTTAGTCAGAAAATAAGGTGGGCTGTTCTGACATCTAAGGTTGTCCCATAGTTTCCACATATACTCATGTGCAAACACATGTACACACACCACACACACACACACACACACACACACACGCGCGCGCGCGCGCTCGCTCGAGCGCGTATGCACGCACACACACAGTTAAGAGGAAAGTTGAAAAATCTGGGAATAACTTGGAGATGGCTTGAAGGTAGAAGATACAACAGGGTAGAAGAGAGACTGTGTACTGTTGGGAAGAAAGAGAATAATCATTATTTATTGTAACCTCGCCGGGCGGTGGTGGCGCACACCTTCAATCCCGGCACTTGGGAGGCAGAAGCAGGCAGATTTCTGAGTTCGAGGCCAGCCTGGTCTACAGAGTGAGTTCCAGAACAGCCAGGGCTATACAGAGAAACCCTGTCTCGAAAGAACCAAAAAAAAGTAACCTCAAGAATTAGATAATTGTCAATGACTATTAATTTACAGTGTAGTAGGTTTGAGGTCTGCAAAAGGGAAATTTTCTAATTCTGAAAGGTCTTAACGTGGAGTGGCCTCTATCAGAGTGATGCACAGAGGTAAAGTGACTTCCTTCCACCGCCGTGAGCCTGCAGGTTGCACTGTTTTATCCTTTGTAGGATACTCTTAGGAAATTGAGTTTGGAAAGGACCAGGTCACCCAACCTCTTCCAGGCATGATGTATGATAGAGTGCGGGTAATCGATGGGAAGGCTGTGGAGGACTTAGACTGTACGACCTATCAAGTTTCTTCTCTCAAAACTCATAAAGTGATATTTACCCCTGTGAGCTCACCTTAGTTCAGACTCCAGCCTTTACCCTGGCAACCCTAGGAACTTAAATTGGTTTTTTGTCTCAAATGCAGGCAGACTTTGGCCTTCTGGGTCACGTGAAAAATAATTGTTGAAATCTGTCATTGCTTTGTTGATTTGGGTTATCAGATGTCTCTTCCGTCTTTCTCAGACCACATTTTTTGGAAGGGGGTAGCACTTCTGTTTTATTGTGTGTTATCTTAGTACAGTGAATCCCAGTATCTGTTCTCCATCTGTAATAAATGAATAGGCTCCTGTTACCATACCTATCATTCCTCCTCTGCTATGACCCAGAACAGTGAACATGACCAGTCAGTCCTTCCAGGATTCAGATTCACAGCACATCATATAAAAGCAGGAAAGACTGGCGGAAGTTAAGAATCTGACTCTGTGTTTTCTGTGAGGATCACCCCAATCCAGGACCATGGCGTCATCTTGGTTTCTGGCCTGAGAAGCTGTCTTGGTTCTTAACTATTTCTAAGATTACACTCTGGTTTTCCAATAATGTATGCTTCTCATGAATTCTCCTTTGATTACAGTAGCCAAAGTCAATTTGTAATGATTTCATCCAGAGGGTCCCAAGTGCTGTAAGACTTATGCATAAAATAAGTTTAATTTACCAATTTACAAAACTACTGAAAACCTGTTGGACAGGTAAAGCATCTTTCTGAAGAAAAGATCCATACGGAGTGGGGATATCAAACAGTATTTGCTAGTGATCAGAGAGTCGAAACACGTACGTATGGATTTTAGGGGTTTGTAACAGGACCTTGTGTCTGTGATGTTTTCTGCAGGCAATCACAATTATTATGAGCGTCATCCCTCCCAGGCCTCATGAATGCCCCCATGAATTCCTTCATTGGTTTGAAATGATCAATTCGATTTAAATTTTCTAAAACTCTCAGTCAGGTTACTGGTAATCCATACAGGTCTTAAAGGTTTTTCTTAAAGATTCTACTCTTTAAGAAAAATGTTCACCCTCTTGGTAGTACTTGGAGCCTGAAGCAGGAGAATCATGAAGTTGAAACCTGTTTGGACTGCACTGTGTTTCTTTCTGCTTCTCTCTGTCTTTCTTGCTGTCTTTGTCTCCCTCCCTCCCTCCCTCCCTCCCTCC
>NW_021620536.1:961528-989982 GCF_004785775.1 Grammomys surdaster | reverse complement strand
CCCCCTCCCTCTCCCTCTCTCTCCCTGCCTCTTCCTCTCCCTCTTCTTCTCTCTCTCTCTCTCTCCCCCTCTCTCTTTCCCTCTTTCTCTCTCACACACTTTCACACTCCTATACACACAGATACAGAAAAGGAAGGTACAACTGATAGAATGAATAAATGCTGCAGTATTAAAATACTTAGCACAAACTCTATACAGTGATACGAGAGAAGTAACTGTGCTCACTTCTCTGCTTCACAAAGAGCAGCTTCATGGTTATCCCAAGCACTCTCATCACGTTCTTGTTTACCACCGATTCCTAGATTTCCAGGTCATTTTAGGACAGATAGTTAGACATAGAATTAGGAAATTCTGGCACTTTTGACCAGAATATGATTCTCAATGCCTTCGAACCATCTGAAATGTTTATAGAGGAACACAAGATATTTTGTGGGCATGGAAATTGACGTTTGACATCAAATTGTATTATGGGCAGGAGAAAATTGAAAGTTACCTATCCTGTGAAAAGACGATTGCATTGGTGTACCGTTAGCCAGGGATATTCCTGGGCGGAATGCTCAGATTTACCTCTTTTGGGGTGCTGTATTATCTTGGATATGATACAATGACTAAATGGGGTTATGGTTTCTTCAGGATCAAGATAGGTCAGATTGGGTACTTTCCCTTATAGAATGTTTTCCTCAAAAAACTGATATGCTAGATTTAGTTTGCTAATTATTTTCCCTATTATCTAATAGGCCTGTAATAGTCCTACCTGTTTGTTAGAGGTTGAACAGTATGAGTCTCAGGTTGTATGTATTTGGATGGGAGAATTTTATACCATCTGATTGTGGGGCCTCCTCATATAGCAAGAGAATGGATTCTTCATTCTACCAAATCAATCAGAGAATCAGAGTGTGAAGAACCAACATACAGATGATTGATCATTTATGCATGCAGGCTATCTATACATTTACACTGATAACCCAGTAACACTCATGTGAGAAGCCAACATTATGATTTTTATTTTTTAGCTACATAAAATCGATTGGATACAAGTTTAGTGTAAGAGTTTGTCCTTAAAGTATATAGAGATTTAAGAAAACATATCCAATGTTGATCTCTGTTCTCTCTCTCTCTCTCTCTCTCTCTCTCTCTCTCTCTCTCTCTCTCTTTCTCCCTCCCTCCCTCCATCTCCCTCTCTCTCCCTCCCCTCCTGCCTCCCCCCCTCTCTCTCTCACACACACACACACACACACACTCATATTCACACACACATGCACAAAACAGGTGCACATGCGATTAACGCATATAAGCATATACATAGAAATACTCAGATGTGCCAACAGAAAGATATTGATTTAATCAGGCAATAGATTGACCTAAGTTGGTGGGGACTATGTGCTACTAGCTACACCATGTGAAACAGGAAGCCACACTTCAAAGCTGTGTTTGAGAAAGAACTGGATTAAAATATTGTCTTCATCCCTTGTTAGTTCTGTGATCTTGAACAAGCTGTTTGACCTTTCTAAATTCCATCTTCATTGTGCAGAATAGGTATAAAATAATATCACTACCATATTTTGTATTAACTAATGGCCATAAAAATGTCTTGAGAAAGATTCTCCTTTTGATGGGAAGTACACATAGTGTGTCTGGGCTGCATGTGTGCACGGATGTGGACATGTGCCATGGCGGTCAGAGGACAACTAGCAGCAATCCGTTCTGTCCTTTCACTGTGTGGATGCTAGCATCAACGTCATATCATTGTGCTCGATGGAAGCACCTTTGTGCACTGGGCATCTTGCCAGCCCAGAAGGAGAGGTAGTTTTGGCTGTCTCATTTGACATCCCTCTACTAAAATGTGCTGGCTGCAAATGGAGTCAAGCTCTATGTCTAGATTTGCAGTGAGAGCCTACAAATGAGGAAAATAACTTTCCTCTTCTAAATATTGCCTACTAAAGTCCCCAAGGAGTCTACTGAGTAGGAAGTTGGACTAGTGATAATCTCATCTTCTCAAGTGTGTAAAGACCGGAGGAGTTGTCCACTCATAGGTAATGCAGTCTTGGGACATCTATCTCCTCCCACATGGACCCAGGTGATAGGAAGTCCATGTCCATCCTTTCCATTTCTAAGAGTAGCTGAATGAAATGGGTGCTGAAACAGATGGAGTTCTCTACGTTATGGACTGGTTTGGGCGAAGGACAAAATGTCGCACTTGGCATAGGAAGACTTCATGAGTGTGTCTTCTGGACCTTCAGGCATCTGATGAGCTCACTGAGCTTGAGCCATGTGTCCAGGATGCTGACCAGGTGCTGCATGAAGGATAAGGTACACCCTGTCAGGAGCAGATGGTGATGCTAGATGTCACGTCGGAGGACACCTGCACTGAGAAGAGAGCAAGCAGCAGAGTGACATCCCTGCAAACCTCACACTGTCAAGGACACCGATTAAATCTATGCTCTTTTGAGATACTTGTTTGCAACCAAACAGGAGGCCAATAATGGTGAAGAATAACGTTCTCTGAGTCAGGACCCACCAGCGAAACCAGTGGCACAGATGCCCCCAAGCCCTTCCCAGCAGCAAAAGGAGCATCCCATCCTCTTTGTTGAGTCATTCTATACAGTAGATCTCCACAGGCCTTACATATTCCTCCCGCCACTCCCAGCAAAGGACTTGATGTATCTATTTCTCCTTCCAAGTAGCATAGTCCCAAGTAGTTTTTGTCTAATGGGTTGACTGTGTATGTATGTATGTATGTATGTATGTATGTATGTGCATTTTGGATACATGTGTGTTTGAATGCATGGGTGTGTGTTTGCCCACAGACTCCCTAGGTTTATGTGGGGTTTTCCTTGGTTACTCTCCACCGTAGTCACTGAAGAAGAATCTCTAAAGGGAACCCAGTGAGTGCTTACCTGATACAGCTAGTAAAGCTATCAGGCTTGCCTGAGGGAACTTTTTTCTAGACTTCTCAGGGATGAATTCCAAGTGAACTTCCAAGTCTACCCAACATTTGATTCTGGGGATCAAGACTCCAGTCCTCAGTTTTTCATGGCAAGTGTTGCATCCAGAACCTTCTGCCCAGTGCCTGGACTTATGATTTGTTATAAGAACTTTTTAACGGTAATTTTTAGTGTCATCCAACTTAGAGGTAGTCAAAGTTATTTGACCCCTAGCAGCCTGCACTTGTCAGGTGTTGGGCCATCATCTTTCTTCCTAAAAGAGTTTATACTCCCCATTAAACCATCAGTATCTTATCACCATGGCCTTCAGTCTTTCATCCTTTCTTACCACCTGCACTGTTGCTTCTTTGTGAGACATTGTAGAGCCTTGCTATTGACAATCCAAGTCTCGGAGCTTCCAAGGACTTTCTGATGTCTTGGTACATTTTGCAAGTAAGACCTGACTAGCTTTTGTTACCAGACCTGGAATAAGTGAAGCCCATTGAATTTTGCACTATATATTTCATTTTAAAACTTGATTCTGGCACTCACTCATAGAGCAACTGATTCTTGCAAGTGATGCCAACACAATTTAAACAATTTCAGAAGGGGGACTTGTTCATAGTATTTAAAGTTTCTCTTTTCTCCGATGAATCCTATCTTCATAATCCAGCTTAAACGTGTTGGCGACTCTTGAGACTTTGCTTCCTAGCTGCTTTCAGAACTGCCAGGAGCTACAGGTGATGGCTGTGCATGTTTTCCTGCAATGTAATGAAGTACCAGGTTTTACGAAAGGGGAAAATAGCCAAGGTGGTTTTTTTTGTTTTTTTTTTTTGTTTTTTTTTTTTTTTTTTAATGACAAGAAGAGGGAAATGCAGCATTTAATAAGGTTTGTTTTAAGGCTATTATTTTGGAGATTGAAGTAAATTCTCTTAAGTACTCCAAACTTTGAGTCATAAGAATTTGCCTTAAGAATTGTGTTCCCCAACAGTGTAAATAAAACAAAACCAATCCTCCCATTTCTGGTCGTGATGGTGTCTTCGTTTCTCACAGTTGTGCTGTGAGTCCCTTGAGGGGTGTGGTCATGGGAAGTTATGTTAGTTATGAAATTCATGAAGGGTGTGGTCACACTGATTATGATATTTAAAAAGGTGTCTCCACTTTTACTTTTTTTTAAGACAATTAAACTATTTTCAGGACTTGACTATTTTAAAGTGGAACTCCATCCTTCTGGGTCAGGTTAATTTAGGCAGACATATTTTTATGCTTAACTTCAGAGTGCATTCCTCACCTGTAAATTTCAGTTTCCTGTCATAGAAACCCAAAGGGATACCTGTCAAAGCCAGGATATTTAGATTAATTGGGGTCTCTGTGATGCTTTTCAGCCAAGGATGACCTCATCATCTGAGGTAGGACTGGATTGTCCCGAGGCTCAGAGGTTGCATACCCTCCTGCCATCCTTCTCACCATCTAGAAATGTCCCCTGTCTATGTGAGGGCTTCCCTTCCCAATTTTATTTTCTTTCTTCCATGTGGTGATAAGGCACAGCTGGTCCATATTAGTATACAGTTATTTTATTTATGGTAATCCTATCTCCTTGCTCTGATTAAAAAAAGAGACACTAATTTCTAATTTAAAATATTCTTTCATTATAAAATATTCTTTCATTAATTAAAACCTCTGAATCTCAGTTCCACATGAGCTTGAGAAGTCTGGCTAATCCATAGGGAACACATAGTTTTGGGAAATATCATCCTGCTCTGTAAAATGTCAAGTGTCTTTGCAACAAACATTTATTTAGACGAATAGTTTGCTTACAAAGAAAATGCCTTCCTGCAAACTTAAATAGGTAGAAACAAACTATGCAGCATTTTCCCAAAAGGCATTATGTCTCAAGATGGCTTCCAAAGTGTTGTAGGACCTTGATCCCTATAGACCTAAGGCTCCTGAATATGTCCAATAATATACAAGGTGTGGTCATGGTTATTGTCTTAATGCTTTGACCTGGTCGAATGTGCCCAGTTGGTGAGAAATAATTTAAGTACTAGTGGAACATTGAAAGAAAGATCCATCAGAACAACACATTCACGTCAAATCTTCCAAAATTCTTATATATCTTGAACAATTTCCCAGTTGCTTCATCTGAGAGTGGAATTTTTAAAAGTCAAATTTGTGTTTGCCACAGTTAAGATGCTCACAGCTGGGAAGCTGGCTCCCTTCATACTTCTCAATTTATGACCATTCAATGAGAAGAATGTTATTTCATATGTAGAGACATTTTAATAAAAGCCTCCAGCCTTCATGTCCTTTCTTCAGATTTTTAACAGATGGCACTGTATCATTCTTGATTCTTAAAGAGACAACTTGCCTTAAGCGGCATGAAGACATGACCTTAATGTAAAACAGGGATGTGTATTTCTCAGCCAGTGACTGGAGACAGAAAAAAAAAATGCAGCTATGCTAAGGGAGGATTCATGTTCTTTCCGGAAATTTCTCACTTAGCAAATGTAATTAATTGTTGTTAGTTACCAGGTGGCTCCTATGTGCTGATCACGACCCTGAACTCTTTATGCTTCACAGCCCTCAAAGGTACTTCCTGGCTTCTCAGAGAGCTCCACTAAATACCTGAACTTTCTGCAAGAGGGCAGGTGACTTGTCCGTAGTCATTGCTTTTCTTGGCAGCTGAGCTAAGATCTGAACCCAAGCTACCTGACTGAACTTGTGCTTTTAAGCCATCTGATAGCTTTATTTTCCACTAGAGAAATGTGTCATTTGTTCACTCTTGAGGTCTTTAAAACTCTCAAACATTTTCCATTTTAAAACCACAAAGTCATATGCAGGCTGTTTGAAAGGATGTTAGCTCAGCATCCTGAATGCCACGACCTTGTCTTTCCTCAGAGATTTAGCCTGGTCACCAGCGTTTTGGAGTTCTACGTCGGCTGCATCAATGCCGTTCATGCACTAGCAGAACTCAGGGAAGAGTTCCTTCTTCTAAGTCTATTTTCTTTCTCGTTTTTAATTGCTTGGAGGAAGACTGCCTCTTCTGCTCATTCAAAAATCACATCAAGTCTTTATGTAATTGATGTAGGATTGCCTTCACACATTCTGTCTTCTGTTGATCTTTCTGCACTCATTTCTTTTCTCTTTTACAAAGACTGGGAAACTAGAATGGGCGTGGTGACATAGTGGGACCTCACATAAATCCCATGTTTACAGATTATGATTAGATTAGGGTGCAGATAATTTAAATATATTATCTCTCCATGAATTCTGGCCATTTCTCTTCTTGTGGTATTCTTTTTTGTCTTTTCATGATTGAAAAGCATATAAATCCTACGATTTCACTAACAAATAAAAGCAAGGGCTGGACCTTTTTTTACACCTATAGTTAGTTGGGCAGAAAGTTTTGTCTAAATAATGTAATCAAAACAAAAAATACATTAATGGAGTGCTATTTCATAATACTTGTTAGTCTGGTTCTTAGAGATTCTGAATGTTGAAAATGGCCTTCATTCCATACGAAATGTCAAATCTCAGGAGAGTATACGATCAGAGTTACCTATATATTTAAATTAGCATTAGATTTTACATAGTCTTTTTCCATATCTTGAAGTTCAAGTACTGCTGTTGCTAAAAAAAAAAAAATCTACATTTTCTTTGCTCATGTGCAAGGGTATGCACATATGTAGATGCCTGATTGCATATGTGTGGAATCATGTGGATATTTGCACACAAAAATATGGAGGACTGAGCCTGAAGTTGGAAGTATTCTTTAATCAGCCTCTGCCTGACTTATCGAGGCAGGATGTCTCAGATGAACACACAGCTGGGGACTTGGTGGGCCTGGCACATTCCCTTTGCTTACTGTAGGCATATCCTGTCTGAACCCTCTGAACACTGCAATTATAGGAGAGCATCTATGCTCACCTGGTACATATGGTGATTCAGATGATTCCAACCCTGGTCCTCATGCTTGAGAGCAGGTGTTTAAACCCCCAAACAATCTCTCCAAGTTTATGATTTTAATAGTTAAGATCTGTATATTTAGGAGACAACTGGTTAAGTGATTGATCAACCCAACAAACTAATGTTTTTCTTTAAACAACGAGCTTCACTTACAAATGTGGGCATTCAAAGCTGAAACTATAAATGTTATAAATTCAGTTTTTTAAGCCCTTCAAGAACTTGGACAGACAAGTTCATGTCTCTAATGAGCATAGATGCCTTGGGAATTTAAATAAACCTTCTAATTCTAACAAATTATTGAGCTTATAAACACAGTCAATCTAGTTCTCTGAGATGTTCTAATTCTGTTTACAAGCTCAGTCAAAAATCTTGTCCCTTTGACTTGAAATCACTAGTCAATTACATATTTTAAATTGGAATTCTAAGGTTAATCTGTCAGACTCTAATGTGCCAATTCCACATCATTACAAACACTTTAAGCACTGAATATACACAGATTGTCCCAATGATTAAAAACCTATTCTTGAACTTGACACAAAAGTCTTAATACTTCATCATCTTTATAATTAATTCTAAACCACCCTGGATTTGGAAAGGCATTCACTAAGGGATTACTTTATCATCTCAGATGTGGATTCTGAGGCTTTGGGCTGCAGAGTGCTTCTTTTATCTTCTCTGTGGACACCTGCTGTGATAACAAGGTTCCAAACTTTGTCCTCTGCTGAGGATTGGTTCATCAACCCTCCCATCTAGTGATTGCTTCAGCTGACAGAGACAGAGAAGAGCCAGTCTGTGACACCCCAACGAGTATATACCTAATTCTTAACCGTGGCTTCTATTTATATATTTCGAGACTAAATGTGAATATCCCTCACATTCTTCCTCTCTCTCTGGGCTATAACACTTACAAAATATTTATTTTAATGGCATATTTTCTAATTATTTGTATTTTCTCATAGTTGTAAATGTATACTAATAAGATAACTATGCTGTAAAATCAAAAAATACTTGGATACATTCCTTTAAAAAGTTTTGAAGAGATTTGTTTATTATTTTATATGTATGAATGTTTGCCTGCATATATGTGTGTGCATCATGTATGCATGCCTGGTGTCCCCAGAGGTCAGAAGAGAGTGTTGGGTTGTCTGCAACTGGAGTTAACAGATGGTTGTGAGCCACCATGTAGGTCCTCTGCAAGAGCAACAAATGTTGTTAACCACTTAGCCACCTCTTCCTCCCCATACTTTAGCAAATGAATCAACCAAGGATTATGGCTTCATTATAGTTTCAGTGTATTAAGAATTTCATTTTTCTTTTCAATTAGTTCATCACTAAAGTTGTCAACCTTCCTTCCTTCCTTCCTTCCTTCCTTCCTTCCTTCCTTCCTTCCTTCCTTCCTTCCTTCCTCTCTCTCTCTCTCTCTCTCTCTCTCTCTCTCTCTCTCTCTCTCTATTTATTTCTCAAAAAGGCCTCTCTATGTAACTCAGGCTGGCCTTAAAAATGATGATACTCTCCCATTAATCTCCTGGAGTGCTGGGACTGTTAGGAATGCACCATCGTGCCAGGTCCACACAAATGTCTTTCAAATGACTGTTTAATGATGTGAAAACCAAAACTGCAGCAAGAAAAAGCAGGCCGTTAGACTTCATCAAAATAGAACCCTTTGTGGAGAGACTACCAAATAGCTGTTTCCAGGTGCTCAAGGCCTGCTTTCAGTAAGGAAGAATCACAACAACAAATATACAGTAACATTGTCAGGCACAGGGGAAAGCACTGGAACCCAGCAAGGCAGAGATGAGAAACATTTAAAGCACACAGGGATGAGATATCAGTGCATCAGTAGGTACAGCCCTGCTTCCCTAGTCACAGGGGCCTCCCCTTTACAACTTGGAGGACTCTTATTACAGAGTGAACCAATGCCGTCACTGTGTATGCCAGTGACCCTCACTACAAAAAGA
Source organism: Grammomys surdaster (assembly GCF_004785775.1). Taxonomy (NCBI): domain Eukaryota; kingdom Metazoa; phylum Chordata; class Mammalia; order Rodentia; family Muridae; genus Grammomys; species Grammomys surdaster. The sequence goes on along the minus strand of NW_021620536.1, from coordinate 981,134 downwards.
ATTCCACAGCCATCACAGATTCGGAGCCCCCTTAGAAAGCTACTTGCCCCCTGTACCACAGCTTTGCCTCAGAGAAGAAATTTACATTGTCTTCCAACTCCCAGCACTCTGGCTGTTGCAGCAAGAAACTATCTTGGGGTAGACTTATGTCGCAGGCAGGCCATTAGCAGCATCTCACCACTCAGTCTGTTTTGTCATGTGGCCTAGCTCTCCTACTTCATCTGTACATTTGAAGGAGGTAACATCAGCATATCAAATAGATGGCCAAGTCCTGTTCTTAATGTAGTGTTTCCATATTAGCTGATACATACAATCAATCTGGGTGCCCTTCCCAATATAAGGGTGGATAAATAAAATGTAGTGTACACAGTAGTCAGTCCCAATAAAGAAGATAATTCTGCCTCATATGATACCATGAATGAAGGTGGTCTGTTACATGCCGTGAGACACTCACAGTGAAACAAATCTAGTGTGCTCTACCTCATATGTTGAAACAAATAACAACAACAAACATCAATATATCAGTTTGTGTGTGTTGATTACTAGAGGCTGGAAGGGCTGAGGGAAGGGGTAGGTACATACAGGTAAAAGAATACAGTCAGATAAAAAGCAGAACTAGGGTTCAGTAGCACAGAGGGGTGACTATAGTTTTTAAAAACAGATAAACTACTTTAATTTTTTTGAATTGAAAATAGATTCGTCTTTTATACAATACATCCTGGCCACGGTGTCCCCTCCTTCTACTCCTCCCAGATGCCTCCCACTTTCTCTGTACCCTAGATCCACTCTCCCTCCATTTTTCTCTTCAGGAAGGATTAGGCCTCCAAGGGACAGCCGCCAAACAGAACAAAACAAGATACAAAAAGACAAAACAAAAATCTCTCATATCGAGGCTGGACAAGTCAACAAGAGGAAAGAGTCCTAAGAGCAGGCAAAAGAGTCAGAGATATACTTGCTCCCACTGTTATGAGATCCACAAACCCACCAAGCTAAAAGCCATAATGTGTCTGCAGAGGACTTGGTGCAGAGGCATGCAGGTCCAGTGCTTACTGCTTCAGATTTTGTGAGTCCCTGAGCTCTGCTGAGTTGATTCAGCGGACCATGTTCTCCTGAAGTCCTCCATCCTCTCTAGCTCCTGTAATCTTTCCTCTTGCTCTTCAGTGGGGTTTTTCTGAGCTTTGAGGAGAGGGACCCAATGGAGACTCCCAATTTAAACTCTCTCTTTGCATAATGTGTGGCTGAGAGTTTCTGCATACATTTCCATCTGCTGCCTGAAGAAGACTCTCTGGTGATAACTGGACAAGGCACAAACCTGTAAGTATAGTGAAATATATTCAGGAATCATTTCATGGTTCTTCAATTTAGTTCTGTCCTTGGTCTCTGGCTATCCAGTCTTTGGTTCCTGGCCAGCCAAACAGTGTAGGGCATGGGCTCCCTACTGAGATGTGAGCCTCAAGTTAAACAAGCCAGACATTGGCTGACCACTCCCTCAAGGTCTACACCACCATTGTCCCAGCGTATCTTGCAGGCTGGACAGATTGTAGGTTGATGGATTTGTGTCCAGATTTCTCTTTTGGTAACCTCCAGGGTATCTTCCCACACCAAAAAGACTAGAATGTGGAATTGAAGGCCGCAGGCAGGCACCAGCTCAACCTTCCTACATTCAATGTGTTGTGTGGATGTAGTCCTTCACAAGGAGGCCCCACTGTCAGTTTTCAGAGAGCAAACCTCTATCTTAGCACCAGATAGCCTGCGTTGTTTGGGGTTCTTCATAGCACACCCTTGGTAAACAAATTGATCAAATGCAAACTGGACCACTGGAAGCCTTTCTTGGCTTCAAAAGATGGTCAGTTCAGACTCCATAGCCTCCATTCCTAGGAGTTCTCACTAAGGTTACCTTCATAGATTCCAGGAAGTTTCCACTGCACTGGGTTTCCACACTACCTTCCCAATGTCACCCAATTCTATCTATCTCCCCAGGCACTCTCTACCTCTGTCCCCTAACACTAGCTCCCGTCCCCACCTACCCCCAGTCCACCTGCAAAACAATTTTATTTCCCCTTGCCAGGGAGATCTGTGTGCTCAGCCCCCAAGTCACCCTGTTTACCTAACCTCTTTGAGTCTGTGGATTGTAGTTTCATTATCATTGACTTAACAGCTGACGTCCACTTATAAGTGAGTACACACCATGTTTATTTTTCTAGGCCTTTTAAAGAACTTTAAAAGAGGGATTTGAAGTCTTATGCCATGAAACAATGATAAAGAAATGATTGATAATCACTGTGTTTTTATTTGTACACTGATTGAAATAGGATGCTATACTGTATACATATTATTATGTTATTAATTTTTGTGAATTATAGATTACCAACAAACTGAAATTACAGAATAGAAGGAATATTTTCAAATTATCTGATAAGATCATAGTATCAAACATGCTTTAGTAATAATCTCCTACAGTACTAAAACAAAGACAAAAATCTAAATAAATACAGAGAATATTTGAATTGATATTCCTCCAAAGAACATACGTTGATGTCCAACAAGAAACAAGAACATGCAGAGACTCTCAGCTTTACTAACCACTGGGGAGCTATGAAATTAAAACCCCAAAGAGCTACCAACTCACATCAACTAGGATGGTTATTAAATAAAGGAAATTAACTAGTATTAGCAAGGATGTAGAGAAATTAGAATATCTGTACATTGCCAGTGGGAATAAAGAAATGATGTAGCGACTGTGGAAAATGACTGGGCAGCACCCCCAAAAGAGCTAAATTCATAATTATCATATGACCCCAATTTTGCTTCCATCCCAAAGAAGAACTGAAAGCAGATGTTCAAACAAAATGCTGTTCATGAATATTCATGGCAGCACCATTCGCAGTAGACAAGAAATGAAAACAACATTGTCTCTACTGATGAACAGAGTGAAGTAAAAGACAGTATGCCTTTATACTGGAGTATTATTCAATGATCAAAAGGAATGATCCGTGCTACAATCTGTGTGCCCTCCCCCAGCCTTGAGCAGGCCAGAAAGACCTTGTTTGCCACGGGTCCTTAAAGACCCAGGTAGAGTCATCTACCCTAGCTGCACATACAACTTCCTACAGGAACTTAGAAGAAAAGACTGCCAGCTGAGCTTGCCTTGAGACATAACCCAGCTGAAGCAAAGGACGGGTTCCATGGGCTTCCCCTATTTTCCTAAGTGCTGAAAATTAAACTTTGAGCCTTGATCAGAGAACTTTGTCTTGGCTTCATGGTTTTTTTGCTCCTGTCTCCTTTTCATTTCCAGCCTTCCTTTCAGGTGAACCCAGTTTGTCCGTGGCCGCTGGCGGCTATTAATACGAATTTAGAAACATGTCAAGTGACAGAATCCAGACACAATGGGACCGGGGAGATGATTTGGTGTTACAGGTGCTTGATGCTTTGGCAGAGGCCCTGAGTCTAGTCCCAGAATACATGTTGGGTGGCTCACAACCTATAACTCCACAGCCATCAATCTGATGGCTTCTTCTGGTCTCAAAGGGTGGTGACCAATTAAAATATAAAAAAAGAATCCAGACACAGAAGGTCATGTAGGATATTATTGAATACTAAATCTCATAAAGAAAAAATAAGAAATAGCCTTGAACTTGTTGGTACAAGAAACAACTTCCTGAACAGAACACCAGTGATTCAGGCTCCAAGATGAACAATTGATAATAGGACCTCATGAAACTGAAAAGCTTCTGTAAGGCAAAGGACACTGTCAATAGGACAAAACAGCAACCTATAGATGGGGAAAAGATCTTCACCAACCCACATCCGACAGAGGGCTAATATCCCAAATGCATAAAGAAAGAAAGATCGGAAGTATTTCACGGTCTCCAAACACCCACAGGGTTCTATGCACTTCCTAGCTTTCTGCATACTTGAGGTCATGTGACTCATTTTGACGTATGAGCTGTAAAGGGATGTTTGTCATTGTTCATTTGGAGAAATTAAGAGAAGTAAGTTCTCCAGGTTTTCTCTCCCATCTGCAAACAAGGAAGAGACTGTAAGAGAGTCAAGATTCAGACGAAGGCTACATAGATCTCTGGGTGCATGCAGGAGGAACATTGCTTCCCCTCAATCAAACAGACAGCTACAAGACTCACCTCAGGTACGAGTGAGAAACATTTACAATGTTAAGTCATGGGTTTGACTTGATACTAAAACATATGCTAGTGTCTTGGAACTAACATTGTCTTGCTATAGATGAAGGAAAACCTTGATGTGATGTTCCTGGTGTCTCCTTAGCGATTTAATTGTGCCCTCATGGAGTGATGTGGCAGAAGTAAGTAGTTCACGTGGAGTCACTAGTGTGGTTGCAAATCCAAAAGGAATTTTTATTCTACAAGGAGATTGTACATAGAAATGGATACACTGGGGGGGGGGGAAACACTTCTTCTTCAGATCAAGGTAACATCTATCAGCAGTGGTGTGCTTGACTGATTGGCAGCGCACCAGTACCCAGGTGCAACCGGCAGAGAGATGGGACAGAGTTATTCTTACCACTTCTGAAGAATCCAGACCCACAAGCACCTTGTTCTTAGTACTTCCAGCTTCCAGACTCCTGGGGGAACAAGTTTCTGTGCTTTAGCCTCTGAATTGTCATGGCAACGCTAGCTGACAAATACAGCAACCCCTGTGGACTGCATCTGTATAGAAGGGCAGTTGATATGCACTTCTCTCTGGGGTGATTCCCCTGCAGTTGGGTTTCTTGAAAGGTTGGGACTGTCCAAGAACCTCATTGTGTAAAACGGCTCCACTATAGCAACAATCCTTTGCCATAAAGAAAAGCCTTTTACAGATAAACCTGGAAAGAAGGAAGGGGGGCTTGTGGGGTGAAAGAATGTTCAAACAGTGATAGGGTGTGCTCCAATACATGGTACCGAAGATCTTGAGGTCAAGCAAGACAATTTAAGGTCTGAAATTGAAATTTCTCACTAATAAATTCTTTACCCTGGGAGAAAGGGGAGCCTTGGACAAGAGAACTTGCCAACCCCTGGGAGCTCATTCCCACACTGAGAGCAAACTCAATCTTCTTGGGCCAGACAGAGGTCGAGCCCAAGTGGAAGTCTCTTTCTCTTCTGCCTGTGGATTCTGGTTACTTGAGCTACTCTGTCTGCATCTGTAAGTGAACTCCCTGAAGAGAAAGTGGGAGGCATCCTTCATGTTGGCAACCGGAGCTCAAATATTTGTCAGGCTCCTAAAGGGAGGAATCAGCTGCAGAAAACTTCCTTATGGAAAGACAATACAGGACCAGAAAAGCCCTGTTGTAGGCATCTGAGTCTCCCTCCCAGCAGAAATGATAAAAACAAAACAAAACAAAACAAACAAAGCAAAAACCCACTGCAATGTAACAAATCTCCCCGGACAACCCCAAATGACATGCCTTAAATCTGAGTGGGGCATAGTAGACTTCTGTATAATTTGCAATCTCTATTATTTTTTTTCCTGCACATACCTTACTTGAGTAGAGGTAGATTAACAACTGTGAATCATAGCTAGGCCTGCTATTTATTTACTCAGATGGTTTTAATTCCCAGAACAGAGAACTTGGGGTAGTGTCTTTGATTCCATTGTCTATTCCCTGGCTATGCCTTTCTTCACATACCTTTAAAAATGTCTATTTGATGACCATTGTAAGATATCCAGTGCCAGGGCATTTTACAAACCAATGATTCAGCCCCCACAAGGACCTTCAGGAAAATGATAACGTACCACAGTTGGTGGCTGCAGCAGTTAGGGGAGAGGCTCGTGATTTGGACAGAACTTCAGTGGCCACTTTAGGAAGTGGAAGACTGCTGTACCAATCTGTCAGTGTGTACTTCCTTGTTCATATCTGAAAATGGGAGTAGTTAACTCTGTGGCATCATGGAGAGTCTCCAAGCTTGGGATCTACCTGCCAACGTAAAAGTCCTCACCCCTCCATCAGCTCATTCTTAATAGGCAGCTCTGTTCCATTTAGTTCTGTTATTTATCATTCTCTTGTGCAGTTCAAAGTAGTAGGAGGCGCCGAGGAGAAAGAAATGTGGGGCAGTCCTGACCTCTATAAGTTCATAAGGAAGGAAAAACTGACAAGCTGGTAATGAACCAAAGCCACAATGCAGCAAGCATCCTAGGCCAGACTGGATTCATTCTCAAATATCAAGTTGGTTCTTAAAAGACCACAGAAAGACAATTATGTGAGAGAAATCTGGTAAATTAATTAGATGAATTTTATAGAGAAGCTGAAGTTTAGGCAAAGGCTGCCAAGTTAGGAAACACACTCACTTGAAAGAGAGGAAAGAGTATGAAGAGGCCTGCATGAAGCCTGTGGAGCTAGACAGAAAGGAATGCACTGGAATGTTCCAGAACAAAGAGGAGACCAAGAAGAGCAGTGTACATTGATTTCTGCAGTGGAACCTGATGTTTATATATTTGGGGGATTAAACTGTGCATGTGAAAGCATGTATATAAATAGGATATATTTCAAATGAAAACAAAAAGCTTGCCAAGTTATTTTAGCCTTGAGTATTCAAACAGATTTCTATAATCTGATATATCATTGAAAAATTTATCATAAATGTTGAGGTAGAGATCCTCTATTGTTGAAACCTTGCTGTTCTCTTCTCCCAATCCAACCAGAAACCACAAATCCCAGAATGCCCATTCCTCTCAGAGGCCTGAAGCATGATGGTTAATTTTAACTGTTAAGTTTACATAACCTAGAATCACTTGGGAAGAAAGGCTCAGTGAAGGTTTTTCTACAATGAGCTGGTCTGTGGGTATAAGTTAACTGATGTGGGAACCCAGCCCACCATGGGCGGCAATATTCTTAAGCAGGGGTTCCTGACTGTATTGAGTTGAGACATGGATGAGCAAAACTAAACATGCATGCATCCATTGTCTCTCTGCTTTGACTGTGAAAGATTGTCTCAGGCTCCTGCCTGGTTTTTATTCTGTGATTTCTCCACAGTGATGGACTATTAACCAGAGTTTGGGAGCTAAAAATAAATCCTGCCTCTTGTTTTTCCCCCCAAGACATTTTATTACAGCAACAGAAAATAAACTAGAACATGAAATGGGATCTTGAAGGTTAAATCTCTTTAGCGTCAGGGCAAATCCATATTTGATGATTCTTATTAGTAAAGTTTGTATGTTTGGATGATTCTTTATTAGTAAAATTTATAGCTGGGAGACTGGAGTGCCATGATTGGTCCCTTCAAGACAAAGCACTTGCTCCTCAATCTAGAAAGAGATAAGTAAGACAGGAAGGCATCTTACTGTGAACCCCAAACATGTTTGACATAGGGAAGGACTCCTTCTCTGAAAGAATGATGATGAGCAGAAGTCTGGGCCACCTAAAAGCACATAAGAAGACAAATATGCTAAGGAGGTAAGGTAGGAACAAGAAAGTGGGGTTTTAGGCAGAAAGTCAAGCCAGGAGAGTGGCCCAGAAATAAAGTTGCTGATTTTGAAACAGATAGCAATGAGTGAAGAAGTGAAGGACCAACCATTGCCCTATGAAGAGATTATAACAGTGACTTTTTTTTTTTTATCTAACCTGGACTCCTAGGGGGCTCTCAGACTGATCCACTAACCAAAGAACATACGTGGGTGTGGGTAAAAAAGCCACGGTGTCCTGGAGACTTTCCATGAGGTGGGTCCCACAAACAGGAGAAAGGTCTGGAATTCTAAAGTCTGGAAGCTTTGGCGATGGCAGGCCCCAATGATAAGAGAAAGTCTTTGGTTCCAGAAGGGTTTATTTTCATGGAGGATGGTAGATGCATCTGGATGTGTCCTCCCCCCCCCCCCAACTCAGGGCAGACCTGAGTTAAATAGGAAGGGAGAAAGGGGGAGGGTCTAGGGAAGAATGCTTAATTGGCCCCGCCCTCTGGCCTTCATTAGTATGTAAATCTCTCTAGGGCCTGAGGCCTGTAGTCACACCACCTGTGCACTTTGTGAGAGGCTGCAATGGCCTACATGACTGAACAATATAGGTCCATGGAGACTAGACTGTGTGTCAAGACCCTGGGTTCTGGGGATGTGGCCAAACGCCTGCCATTTCTCCCTTGGAGTCTCGGGGTTCCAGGCCCATGCCCAGCCAAAAACCAAGATACCCTTACACAGTCCCACACATGGGCTGGACAGAGGCCCCTGGCACATGTATAGCATGTGCAGCTCAGTCTCCATGTGAGTCCCCCAGCAACAGGATCGGGGGTCTGTCCTTAAAGTTGTTAACATTTCTGTTGAATCCATTCCCCAAATGGGCTGCCTTGTCTGGCCTCATTGGGAGGGGATGCCTCTAACACTGCAGAGACTTGATGCTACAGGGTGGAGGGGGTACCCTCTCAAAAGAGGAGGGGAGGTGGGATGGAGTAGGGACTCTGTGAGGGGGGCTGAGGGAACAGTGATCAGGATGTAAAAATGAATAAATAAATGAATTAGTGAAAAAAAAAGAAAGAAACGTGACCCTTAGGCTTTCTACCTCAGTCCACAAATCGGTAAAAGCTTTCCAAATAGTCACGCTACAGGCATCGTTTTAGTACACACAAGTCAAGCTACACTGAGGGATATTTTATATCTATTTACTGCTCTCAATATGTACTACTGATTCTACCCTTGTAAACACACGCCCACTTTTCAAGTCTCAAGGTAGAAGTTCTTGCTCCTTTTCATTGACAGAGGTCCCAACACGTGTTGTCCCTGCACATAGACATGGCAGAAGGTTACTTCTTGATTATTTAAGATGATCTCTTAGGACTGACTGTTCTAGTCTATATCTTGTGATGGAAGCATTGCTATTTCTTGAGTACCTGTCTGTGGCCTTCTTACGAGTAGCAGTCGGGTCAGCTTCCACATGTAACGACTCCCACCAGGCCATAAAGTTTTGATATACTTAAACTGGTCTTCCACCAAAAGTTAGCAGTAAACAACTGACCTACAAAGCTTCCTAAGAGGCAAGAGAATGCCTACTCTGTTGCTATAATTATTACTTCTCTCTTCATGGTGACCCTTAAGAAATAGAGTTACAGAGTGGAGATAGCGTTTTCTTATTTTATCCCATCTGTTTATTTTGCACAGTAAATTACTGGCTTTGTTTGACATAGGAGTCAAACACTGCTGCGCCTCTTATCTGCAATTTTTGAAAATGCAGCAAAGCATATAGCCTTTAATTCCGACATAATCGAGAATTTACTCTCCTAAACTACATTTCTTCTCTTTCCCTCTCGTGTGGCTGGCAGAATTTGGAGCAGTTTCAAGTTGTTGGAGAATATGCTTACATCAACAAAATCAGCAACTTTATTTCTGCACAGGGGAGAAAGCAGAAAAAAAAAAAGGAAATTCCAGTGGGGTTAATGGGATTCTACCTGTGGCCAACTTGTCCTTGTGGTCTGTGATACTATTACTCTATTACTCAAAGGATGCTTAATTAGGCAGTGTGCTCATACCAGCAGATGCAGTGATACTAAAGGCTGGAGGGTAACTGGCTGGGAGTCTCCCGTCATCTCAGGAACCTTAAAACCTGTGCAGCTGAAGGGTTCGGAACCTCTCATCTCTGACCCTGCCTGGCAATATTATTGAAGTCATTGTGCTTCAGGGTGGCACTCAGTGGGGCAAGCTTCTCTACCTGGGGAGTTGAAGAAATGGAGTAATTGATTGTCCTCTGAATAGATTGTGAGAGATGCTTATCAATTCACACACCAACAAGCATCAACTCTCAATATTATTCAACGTGTACTTATTTGGGTTGTGCTCTGTGACACATACCAATGTTACAGCTGGGTACTAAGTCACATGTTATCTGCCTTAGTTACGGGTTCTCCTGGTGTAATACACACCATGAACCAAAGCAACTTGAGAGGAAAGGTTTTATTTCAGTTATAACACTCAGATCACATGACTGAGGGAAGTAAGTTAGGGGAAGAACTCACTCGAGGAACCTGGAGGCAAGAACTGAAGCAGAGGCCGTGGAGGAACAACTGCTTACCGGCTTGCAGGTCATGGATTCCTCAGCTTGTTTTCTTATACAGCTCAGGACTTCTTACAGGAGTAGCCCACCCATGGCATAGCCCCTCCCATATTAATCAACAACCATGAAAAATCACCACAGATTTGTTTGCAAAGCTAATCTTAAGAAAGCATTTAACCAATTAAAATTTATTCTTCCTAGTTATGTCTAAGTTTGTGTCAGGTTGAGAAAAACCAACAAGTACACAATCTATTATTTTCTCACAGCAGACTCTGTGGGAGAAGGAATTGTTTATAGATGATTTCACTGAACACAGTGGTGAAAATGTATTACACAGGGCTGTATGGGATAAGGGGCTTGACCCAGGCTATAGGAGGAGACTGGGAATTTTCTCATACGAGTGACTACTGGAACTGAATCTTTCAAGAAGGAATGAGACATAAGGAAAGACTGAAAGTGCAGGAAATACGATGATACATGGGACATGTATCCCTGAGCAATTTGAATTTCTAGTATTTAAAGAGGAAGTGAGGTACAGGCAGATTGATAAAGGAACTGTTTACAGAGAGATTGATTAAGGAACTGTTTACGTCACGTTGTGAAAAGGAATAATTTGATCTATATGCAGTGGTGGTGGGAAAAGAAAATTAAAGATCTGAAAGGGGATAGTCCACACCATTGAGTTTGGGATTGGTGGCCTGGGAAGAAAATATTTGATCAAGGCAAAGCTGAGGGTGGAAAACAATGAATCTTGTGACAGTCCAGGAGAGAACTGATCAGGACCTGGACACCCAAAAGATGGAATGCTCGAACTGGTAATGTTCTGGGGGTAAAGTTCAAGGGTAGGAGTCTGGGAGAAGGTGGAGATCCACATATCATTACCATGCAGACTCGTGTTTGAGGATACCGGCTTATGGCCAGATTACACATGGTAAATTTAGTTTTTGTGGGACAGAGCATCCTGGAGGAAGAGAACAGCAGAGAGAGTGAACACATCCAGAGAAAGAGAAGGATCAGCAAACAGTGGTATAGCTATACCAGGAGAGCAGAGGGTTGAAGGCATTTTACCAATGATACGTGGTCTTCAGGTCTGAACTGTGTTGGATCGACTTAGTCAATAAGCATTTAATGAACACCAAGGACATGTCACTTTTCTGATTGATAAATATTGACAGCATATATTATCAGCTTCACAGGGTCTAGCATCACCTTGGAAATAAATCTATGGGCATGTCTGTAAGGGATGTTCTAGATTAGGTTTACCGAGGTTGGAAGTTTCATCTCAAGTGTGGTGACACCACTGGATAGGCTAGCATCCTCGACTGTATAAAGGAGGAAGCTGAGCAGGAACATTTACTGCATTTTTCTTCTTGACTGTGGATGTAGTGTGACCACACCTAAAGCATCTCATGCTATGGCTTCCTTGAAATGATGGATGGTACCTCGACACTGTGCCAGAACAAACCCTTTCTTCCTTAGGATGCTTTTTTAAAAAAGCTATTTTTCTCAAGGCAATATAAAAGTAAACCAAGACCATAAATTACAGTATTTTTATTTTACAACTTGGTCACAATTGACTTGCAAATTGAGTAGCAGAATGCAACGGCAAAGTAGATTTGTTGGCTTCTAGTCAGTCCAATATTTCTACGCCCAGCATTGTCTTTAGTACGCTTGTGCATCCAACTTAGAGGTTTTAAAAAGCTTTATAGTGTCAACCTTAAGTTGAGAAAGACCGCTTTATAAGAAGGTGGACTGCCATATGCGCATGCTATTCAGAAGGTTAGTGACAGAGATAGCTTCAGGTAAGATTGCAGTCAAGTAGGAACATTTATTCCTCCTTTTCCTCCCAGGGTGTGGGCTGGGTGGAGTCAGGGACTGGGTGCTTCTCAAAGATTGCATTTACTGTTCACCTGGAGAAATTTTACCTTTCTCTGTGCCTCTCGTTCCCACATATAAAAATGTCACCAAACACAAACACATTCTCCGATCAACTTGCTGTATAGGGTAAGAAACCAAAACCTCATTTCCTTAGGTCATTTTGCATGCCAGAAAAGGGAGACTGCTCGTAAGAATCATCTCCTAACTTGTGAGGAAAAGCCCTCCTTACCTCTGTGAGGAAGTTAAAGATGATTTATTATCATATTCATTGGTCTTTATCTCTTTGAGTGTCTGAGCTATACCCCAAAGTAAAAGAATCATCACAGCTGTGTTGATCAACGAGACCAGTTATTCTTTGGTCAGTAGACATTGGTTCAGCAACTTGTTAGGCCTCACACTGGGACCTAGGGTAACAAAGATGGATTACGTCTACTTAACAGTCATTGAATTATTCACAGTGTGGTAGGATAATTCATGTTGTTGTAGTTCTTCGTGAACTCCTATAGTCTTCCTCCTTAGTATGCCATGCTTTGCAGCCCATATACCCCAGTGTATAGGGAAAAAGCAAGATGGCCTATTTGAACATCAAAGTGTCTTGTGCAACTAGTTAGGTATTTCTGTGGGGGCATAGAATGGAAACTGTGTTCCACCATGCACAGCTTTTTATGTGAGATATTGGAATCAAACTTAGATCCTCATGTTTATGCTCCAAATGCTTTACTGACCAAGTCATTTCTTTAGGCCCAAGGCAGTTGTTGACTTTTGTAATGGAAATTTTGTTTGGAAGACTGATATTCAGCACCACTCATGTTCCCCATTCATTGCACAGCGTCTGGGGTCTACTCTGTGGTTTTGGGAGCCTTAGACTGTGACAGAGGATGCACGTCCTGTTGTTTCCAGGATGCCAGGAATTCTCCTTCTAGAAAGAATGAATAGAAAAATCTCTATTTCTATATAAACACACAGCAGTAAATAGTACATCAGATCCCAATGGAATCACTACTGGCCACTTATCATTTTAGGATGGCCAACATGTTATTGATTAACAAAAGACATGTTTGATATAATATTCCCAGCAATGTGTCCTTTTCTCCTTCTAGCTAAGTGTTTATGTAAAATGCTTTGTTTTTATGGTTAAAAATCTTATAATCACATTCTCTTCATGCTCACAAAATACCATTTGGCTTAAAGAACTGATGTTTTTCTCTGGTAACTTCCACACGGCATCTGTTCAAACTACTGCATTAATTTGCTAAATGATTATGTCTTTGCACTTGCCTTGTGGAAACCTATCTTTTGCTAATTCCCATTTCCTAAAACCTCAGCAAGCTACTGCAAAACTCCAGTCTGTTCCATCTGTCAGGGGCTTTGTTTCCCAAGTGGCTGTGTGCTACTGTGGTTGGTGTGTGTGTGTGTGTGTGTGTGTGTGTGTGTGTTAGAGTCCATAGGATATTTATTTCTGCCAAAGTTTTAAAACATGATAGATGTAATTTTGAATAACTTAACATCAGCTTCTTCCTAGATATTCCAGTCTGGAAAAATGGGTAAACTGAGCTTAACACTTTTATAGTGTTATTGCAGTGTAAAGAATATAGTGTCCAGTGTGAAATGGTTTCTTAGTCTTTACTTAATTTTTAATGCTGTAATTTTTGTGGCAGAACAAATACAAGTCTTTGGAATCAGACACATTGCTAACCATGTTACTAGGTAAGCTTGCTGCTTGAAGTGCATTTCCTGATTTGCTAAATAGAATATTTATTAAGTAACAGTAGGTTATGGCTCTGACATGCTATTATAGTGACCACTTTAGACAACATATGGAATAAATGTATTGTGGTCTCTCATACCATGGCATGACCTTGAAGTCCTCATACCTACAGCATCTTTTTTGGTCATCCATCTCTTGCCCAACATACAGGTGTTTTCAGTACTATAGAAGGGTTTTTTATTTTTATTTTTTTGGTGAAACTTCATTGAGAATATCTATTTACAAGTCACAGAAGTGCCTTCATAATTGTTTCTCTGCAGGTGTATGTGCAAATGTTTTAACTGAGAATATTGTATCCCTAGGTACTTGAGTGTCTCTATTTTATGTCGTGTGTGTCACCATCCTGCAAGCAGGCTTGGGAGCATGCCAGTGTATGCATGTGTTTATTCACTCTCTCAACAGTGTCTGTCATGTGTTGACTATGTGGAAGGCAGCGCTGAGGGTATTTCATATAATTACTGAATAAAACAAATGCATACATCTTTTCTTATGATGCTTACATTTCCCTGAAGGGAAGACACACAGCAATCATCTAAATATACTCTGTAGGATGCTAGAGATTATCAGAGATATATTTTGTAGATAAACACAGCATAAAAAATCTTGATCAAGGGGATTTGTATATAGGATTGAAATGTTATGTGGGGTGACTCACAATGTCTCATTGAGAAGGTGACATTTACACACACGTTTAGATTAAAGTTACTGAGTCCAGTTTTTATAAAAGTACATTTCCTACGTTCATTAAACTGTGGTACTTTGAACTTACTTGTTTCTCAAAACCCAAGAATCCTCCCATGGCCTCCGCTCTGCTTTTGCTTTACTTGGAATTCGTCTGGTTTATACTTGCACCTGTTTCATGCATGTTGCTACAACTGCTGTGAGTTCATATGTGCAAATGCCTTGCTGGGTCTGGAAAACAACTTCCTTGAAGTCATCCATAGCTTCTGGCTCTTAAAAATCATCTGCCCTGTCTTCCACAGTGATCTTTATGCCTTGGAATGAGGGGGTGTGGGAGAGGTGAGGAGCGCATGTGATATAGATGTCCCTCCCAGTTAGGGCGAGCACTCAGCAGTCTCTTATTTTGTGCACCTTGAGCAGATGTAGGTCTCTATGTTAAGCAACATGTTCTGTCAATAAAAGATTTTCAGATGTAGACTGACAAGTGCATTGGCTTATGGGTATGATGATAAGCCATTAAGAGTTAATCTTAATGCCTGTTTACCAGAATAATAATATCAGATTCTTTCTCCAAAGCGTATTAGCTATCTATCCATCGGTCATTGGCCTGAATAACAATGGTAGATTTGGTTTTCAAACTGTGAAATAGGCCTTGATCTAATTAGAAACTGGTTGGTTACACTCATGACATTCATGCCATTATTGGAGTAGCAGGCATATCTTTTCACGTTGGTTGTTATTGTAGCTTGGAGAATTCACAGCTGGGTAATACTGATGGTTATTTATCTCTTACTTAGTCTACCCAGCATTTTCCTACACTATGAAAGCTTTCCTGTGGGAACGAAGCTTCCTGGTGAGTACCAGTCTGATTTTTCTGTGTCTTATGACTCAAGTATGTGCTATCTCAGCAATAGGGTCGTACTATCGAGTTACATGTTACAGCTAATAAAGTGCCATTGTCTATCAATGCCATGATTTACAGTAGAGTCATATATTCCATGAATTGTTTATTCTATGTACTCTGCATAAGTGCCTTGTCCTCCATGAGTTTTGACAAATGTGTAATTCTATGGTGATACACACACACACACACACACACACACACACACACACTGAATTGTGTGTGAATTTCAGCAACTCTCTGGCATGCATCCATCTTTATTGTACTATATAAAAGAGTTAGACTGCTCTGTGTACTGTGTGCTTATCCCCCTCTCAATCCCAGGAAATCGCTGATATTTCTCTTTTCCCATAGTTTTACCATTTCAAAAGCATCATGAATCATATAGTACAATCTTTTCAGATGAGCTTCTTTAACTTACCAATATGCATTAAAGATTTCCCCATGTTTAATGTAGTTTAATAGCTCATTATGTTTTCATAATAAATCAAGTGCCACTATGTAGTGTAGGACACTTACCTGGTTTCTGAGACTGCCTTTACCTAGCTTTGAGCCTTGGCTGGAAGTGAGTCTGTGATTCTTGATTAGAGGAATGAGCTATAGATTCCCACCCACCCCTAGTCTATTTTCAGGGGCATTACTAAGCCATCACAGTCAACCCAGGTGTAGGGTCAGAAAACCGAGGACAGACCCTGTAGCAGGACTCATTGGAATTATATAAGCCATTCAATCCTAAGTAACCTTCTCTTCTCTTTTTGGAAAGTATAGGTACATATCCACCTTTCCTTTTCTCCTGCCTTGTGAATGACTTCATTGTTCCTCTTGTCACTGCATTGTGTGTGGTTTCTTCCCTGAGGAGGACTCTAATTATAACTCATTTACAAGTTTTATAACACTACTCTCTCTGTCAATTTGTGTATGGCTTCAGCAGAGCTCACCCATGATAACAGACGAAGCACATTGTATAAACACAGCTTATGTTGACTTCCACTTATTGGAAACTCCGTCAGATGACTTTAACTCTCAGCAACCATGAATAAAGCTGCTAAATACATTCTCATTCAAAATTTGTGTGTGCACATTCATGTTCAACTCTTTTAGGAAAATACCAAAGAAAGTCGTTTTGGGTGAGTAACTGTTTATCTCACTTGCTTGCCTTTCTTGAAGTTGTATTGTTAATTTTCATATTGTTGAGTTTTAAGAGATAATTAGATAAATGCTAAATATGTCTTTTATGTGTCTTCTCTTTTCAGATTTCTTTCTCATTCTCTGAGCTTCGTAGCTGTGTTCTTATAACTGATGGTCTTCTGTAGCAATTTTAATTTATTTCAAGTTTGTTTTTGTAAGTACTTACTGATATAATGGATTGAGGACTACCAACTACTAATTTCTATTACTGTAATACTTCACTACTCATCACATGCCAAACAATCAATGAACCAACTAAATACTTAGATTTATTATATTTTTTTGACACAGGGAAGATGTCATAGCAATAAAAGCCTTATCTTCTTCAAGAGAATCATAGTTTATTCTGACTAATGAAGATACAGGACTGAATTTGTGGTACTCAGTATTGGTAGAAATTCAAAGAACTGGCACCTGTGTGGATTCAGTTACTGAGAAAAAAATTATGGTATCATGAGGGCTGGCCTTGAGCTCTAGGGTCAGATACTTTGTGGACAAGTGGCAGAGAATAAACATAAAGTTTCCATAAAGTTTATTACTGTTGAGTACTTCAAGCACCGTAAACACTGTTATTATATGGCTAAGGAGGCAGAACACACAGCTTCCTGATTTGTCAGTTCCATGAAAAGAAAGACCAGAAACATCCTGATTTCATGTATAAAACATCACTTTTGTATGTACTCTTATGAGATATTATGCATTTGATCCTAGAAAACATTTTATGTTTTAAGCAGTACTAGGGCAATGTACCTATTGGATGAGTATAATATAATATAATATAATATAATATAATATAATATAATATAATATAATATATACTATAGTGTAAGTGTTCATCCACTCATTTGGGAGGTTTCATTTTCTTGTTTCTTATATATATATATATATATATATATATATATATATATATATATTTCTTCTCCATGATAATCATATGCAGAATCTCTCTGGCCTAGAAGAAAAATAGGCTATAATCTTTCTCTGAAGTATGTCAGAGCTGGTGACCCTGTATACATCAATATCCTAGATGGAACATTATTCATGCCATTTCCTATGTGAGTAGAGAGTGATGTCAGACTGAAGGTTGTGGAGGCACTGGCTATGCGGGTAGAAGAGGTTTCTTTCCCTTTAACTTGTCTTCATCCTTCTTATTCTCTCCTCAATTTTACTTAGTGACTTTAGGAAGACAGAACCAACGTGTCCTCAGGGCATAGTAACAGGGAACCTGAATGGTTCTTCCAAGGAGAAGTCATTGTAGGTGAGTTGTGTTTCTGTGTGTAGTGTTTAGGCCTAAGTGGAGTGAAAAGATCTGTCCTACAGGAAAGCACTGCAGAGTAGGGGAAGCAAGGCTCAAGCATAGTAGTAGAGTGTCTAGGACTTTATGCAGAGACAGCAATTGGGCTGTAGAGGTGGAGAAAATAAAGCAAATACAAGAGGAATAAAGGGAGGAAGATTTCTATGGTTTTGTTTTTATGCCTTTTTCTGTCAAAGAAGTAATCCCACATATTGAAATGAGAAAATGAGAATGGACTTTGCATTGCATTAGAACTGAAGTTATCAAAGTAAGCTCATGAATGAATTTCACTCTCCATACATTGATTATGCTTAAGTGCAGTGACAAGCCAGTTGCAATGAATACAGCAAGTATCCAAAACTTTTGCCGGATTCTTCATGGGCAGGGCTGTTCAGAGATGAGCCTTCACAATCTTGTTCCAGAAAGCCGTGTAGTATTCAGTGATGAAAGTATGCTAAGCACACAGACTTCATCTGGAAGAGGCTCCAATTGATCAATGTTGGGGTGAATTGGGGCACTCAGGTAATCAGCAAGAGAAATAAGATTCATACTTTTAGGTAAAGCAAGTCAAGACCCACACCAAGGCTAATTGATGAATAGAAATGAAAAGCCGCAAGAGAAATGAGGGCATTTAGGGTCTGGTAAGCCTCTTGCTGTGTTCACCTCACAACAGGAAATCCTAAAAGTTATGTGATATATGTGTTCAAGGGCAAAGGAAGTGTGAATCTTACCTAGCAAAACCCACTTATATAGAATTGAGCCAATCCTGTGAAAGGAAGACGCCAATCTTTCAAAACCAACAAAAACGAAACACTCAGCAATCTCTCTAAATGCACCAGTATCTCTTAGTACTATTGCCTTAGGAATCAAATATTTTCATGATGAAAAACATCCCTAAGCTCTGGCAATGCCATAAGGGGAAGATTTTCCCTCTATGTACTTATTAATTGAAAAGTGAAAAAGCAACCATTCAATGGAGATATCAGAGGGAAATAGTCTTGTCAAGTATTCATTTTAGCAGTATTTGGAATGGGATAAGCCATGTGTGCATGAAGACATGCAGTGAATTACACAAGTGGCATTTCTCCAAGGTCATTGAAGATGTAAGGATCTGGCTCTGAGCATGGAGGAAGATTAAACAGAACCTAAAATAGGGAACACTGGATAAAAACTTTCCTCTGATCTTCAAAACCACCAAGATCATGGAAGTCAAGAAAACATGGAAGATACAGTCACATGGAATGATATTGAGGTAACAAAAAGCATTGTGGGATTCTGGACTGGAGCCTTCTGCTATGAGAAAATCTTTGTGTCGCTAAGGAAATAAATGAGATTTATAAGTTAGATGAGGGCACTGTATCAATATCTACTTCTCTGTGTCAGTTATTGTATCAGATAATATAGGGAAATATGTTTTTATAATACATAAGGTCATCGTCTGCATTTATGAGATACATACTCTGTGATGGTTTGTCTTGATGGTCAATTTGAGAGCTTAGAATCTCCTAGGAGACATACCTCTAGCATGTTATGAGGATGTTTACAGAAGATAAAGAAGGAGGAGGACCCAACCTCAAAATGGGCACCATCAAAGGGTGACATCAGCATAAAGACTTTTGGAAAAAAACATTGCGTGTCTGGTCACTTTGCATCTTCTGAGAGTATGTGTCTGTCATTGATGCTGCCATCTTCCACTAACACAGGCTTTCTTTAGCCTTCCAAAGAACACTCAGTGCTAGCACATCCAGGTTTTCAATGTTTGATCAGGATGCTTACAGCGTCTAGACTCATGAACAAGGAAGCTACAGGGTTTTGCAGCAGATGGCCCTTGTCAAACCACCCAGACCTTTGATTATACATGTATATGCACACACACACACACACACACACACACACACACACACACACACACAC
>NW_021620536.1:947849-961518 GCF_004785775.1 Grammomys surdaster | reverse complement strand
ACACACACACACACACACACACACACACACACACACACACACACACAGATACACATAGTGGTTCTCAACCATCCTAATGCTGTGACCTTTAGTACAGTTTCTCATGCTGTGATGGCCCCTCAACCATAAAATTATTCCATTGCTACTTCATAACTGCAATTTTGCTACTGTTATGAATCATAATATAAGTATCTGATATGCATGATATCTGATATATGTCCCTGTGGCTATAGTACACATTCTATAGATTTTGCTCCTTAAGAGAATTTTGACCAACAGGCATAGTATAGTGTTTAGCCTGTGAGATGTCATTAGTAGCACATTATCAAATGATTTAGGGAAAACACTTCTTTATGTGGCACTGCAGTGACTTAGAGAGGTTCTTTCTGTATACAGATATTTGATGTTTAAGGTAACAAGGTTGGGAATTACTGGTCCTTTAAGAGGGATTGTGTGTTTTTTTTGAAAGACTGAAGTCTTACTTTCATAGGACTTGAGTTGATTTCTATAGAAATGGGTTTTGCTAAGTGAACGCCACACCTCCCATTATCTTACAGATACAACTCACTTAACATTTAAGTTTTTCTGGTATGAGTTGAACACAATGAGGTGGTTATCAGAACTCTAGAAGACTCTAGCATCGTGTTTATGGGCTTGTAGAACTGTGATCTAAGTAAAATAACCTTTCTTAATAAAGTGCCCAATCATGGATATTGTGATAGAAAACATATATGTACAACTTCTTTAAAAATGTGAGATTACTTAAGAAATAAAATGTAGCAGTCGTTGGTGGCCAAAATGTGTAATAAACAGATCATGAGATTAAGGAAGGAAGAATGACAGTTCAGGGCTAACCTGGGCAACTTAATGAGAGATCCTAAAACTAAAAGGGCTAGAGATATAGCTCAGCGGTAGAGCACTTGTTTAGTATGTGTGAGACTCTAGGCTCAGTCCCCAGTACTAAAAAGGAAAGAAAGGAGAGAGAGAGAGAGAGAGAGAGAGAGAGAGAGAGAGAGAGAGAGAGAAAGAGAGAGAGAGAGAGACAAGCAGAAACACTTAGAGAACCAGTGACATAGAGACACACAGAGACACATAGAGATACAGGAAGACAGAGGCAGAGATACAGAATGAATGAGCAGAGAAAGAAGCATTGAATGATCCTCATGTGAGTCTTCGTGATCTGCTGGCAGCACTGGTCAAACACAGGGGTGAATGTATAAAGCAAGATCATTGTGCTTCCTCTTAAAGGGGAAGCTGTGCTCCTCTGTGCTCTCCATTTCTCTTCCCCAACTCTTGGTTCTAGCAATCATGAAGTAAACCATCCTCTTCCATCACATCCATGACATACCATGTTGATACAGGCCTGATACGAAGGGCCAAGCAACCGTGAGCTGAAACCACGAAACAGCGAGCCCACATGAGCTACATAATTGTTTGAGGTTGACTTATAGGTGGTATCCTTTACAGTAACATAAACCAGACTAACACAAATCATCTGTAATCACGACAGGGAATGCAGTTGTAGAAAACACAACACCAGAGGGTTGTCTAAAACTGCTTTCAGTGAACAACTGCTTCTGGGATTTTAGATGTGAGGTCTAGGTCTGGCTTTGCACTTTCTCAGCGAAATGCCCCTCAACTGAAGCACCTACTTCCCCTTTGTGGCTTCCTTCATCAGCAGAGTATAAGTTGATGTAGGTATCTTCCTGCTCTAAAATTCAACCCTGAAGTTTCATCTTAATCTATTATAGCTCAACCCCAGCTCTGAGGGGTTGTTGTTGTTTGTTGTTACAAAGTTCTTTGCATCTACCAACCCCAGGGAGGTCTTTGACTAATGGATCCCATAGTTTGGCAGCTAGGCCACTGTGTCTCCATTTAATCCACCTCAGGCAGCCAGGATTAGTGTTTCTGATGCATTGAGCTCTGAGAAGGGAGCACACCCTGGCTTAACAGTTAGAGATAAATCCGTGTTCTCTTCTGTCCTGAATAATTCCAGCAGCATGAGTTGATGCTCACTTTGGAACATGCCACAGAGAACATTCCCCTGGCAGGCATCCAGATGTTAATTCTGGGGAGGATGGCAGTTCCAGAAGGGGCTGAGCCAGATGGGTAGGACTGGACATCCATAGGCGTCTCATCTCTCCACACTAAAGCCTGTCTGAATTTTAGAACACAACAAGAAACGCCAAGCAAATTCCACAAAAATATGGACCAACCACACATAAAAATAGTCACTGCAATTGACATTTAGCCAGTGGAAATTTATGCACCATGGTGTGCTGAGAAACCTCTCTGTTTAATAATAACCAGATACAAGAGAATGAAAACAGGATGCAAGGCTACTGAAAAAGAAAGACAGAGACCCACATGTTGTATATGTTATATGGTGTCAGCTTTTGGTACCAAATGCAGCAGACTTTTATGCATCGTTTAATTGAGGTATTTTCCACCAGTTGTTTGTTGTAAGAATCAGTAGTAACATTATATGATTAAAAAGAACAGTAATTAGGGATCCCTTTGCCCAATTACCAAAGATGAGCACATAATTTATGCTCAATAAATACTTGTAGAATGAAGTCGTGAAAGAATATATTCTCCTGTGACTATTATTTTCATGGAGGTAGACCCAGGCAGCTATTTTAAAAAAAAATGTAAAATTTGGGCTTTCTGTAGAATTCCAAACCAGATGGAGATCAAGTAAGAATTTATTAAACCTAATAATAAATATTTCAAGTGAAATAAAACACACATTGAGAGATTTTTTCCCCCAGTGAGAATTCTGTTTCTCTTTTTATTATTGTAGCTATAGTAAGGAATGCATGTGTGTGTGTGTGTGTGTGTGTGTGTATGCTCGTGTGTGCTTGTGTGTGTGCATGTCTGTGTGTGTGCATGTGTGCATGTATCCATGTGTGTGTGATGTGTGTCTCTGTGTGTACATGTGTGTATATATATGTGCATGTGTGTGCATGTGTGTGTGTATACATGTGTGTGTGTGTGATGTGTATCTGTGCGTGTGTATGTGTGTGTGAATCTTCCTTACCCCTTCATAGCCACTTCTCCAATCCAGCAGGTAAGAATACCATAAACTGGAATATGTTTCCTTATGTGCGTATTGAGATTTCTCCACTACAGCTCAGTGCTGCTTTGGCAATGATGGCTTCCTTATAAAGCTTGGGTAATGAATAGCCCAAGATTTATTTTCACATTTACTCAGGACAATCTCCTCGCTGTCACTGTGCCAACATCACCAGCACAACTTGATGCGGCATATAAGAAGCACAAGCTTTGGAGAAAGAAGAAAATGCCTGGCCTTCAATGTCTGTTCTCACTCACCAGTCCCATGCCTAGGACAGGTACTGAGCGTATTCGAACCTCCTTTTCTAGTCTTCGTGGTTGTCCTAGTGAAAAAAGCAGGTAATTGTCATATTATTTGACACTTAGTAGGTCTAAAGTTAATTGTCTTTTAGCTAATTGTCTGTGGGCCTTTTAACTTTCATTCATTTTAATGCTCTTGCTTGTCTCAATTCTTTCCTGGTTTCTCATCACTTCTCACTCTCACCTTCAGCAAATCAAACCCCAGTTCGATGTGCAGATGAGCTGGTCCCACAGGTCTGCATCTCTTTGCTGATCATATGAGGAAGGCAAAAGTCTGGGATTCTTTGAGTAACCTTAGGCTGTCTTCTGCCAGAACAGAAGTCTCCGTTTGTTTCCTGATGACATCAATAATGTCTGATGTTTAAGCTTGCCTTTAATATCAACTTGTCACAAATTAGAATCACCTGACTAGGAAGCCTCACTTGAGAAATTGTCTTAATTACCTTAACTGATGTGGAAAGATCCACCTCAAATGTGAGCAGCATGTCCTGCTGGCAGCCCAGATGCAGGGTCATGACGACAGGCCAGAAGAAGGATCATGTGGCCCAGATGCAGGGGTCATGGCAGCCCAGATGCTGAGCCTCGAAGCCCAGATGCAGGGTCATGCAGCCCAGATACAGGGGTCATGGCAGGCCAGATGCAGGGGTCATGGTAACCCAGATGCAGTGTCATGATAGCCCAGATGCAGGAGCCTAGATGCAGGTCATGGCATCCCAGATGCAGGGTTATGGCAGCCCAGATGTAAGGTCATGGCAGCCCAGATATAGGATCACGATAGCCCAGATGCAGAATGCAGGGGTCATGGTAGCCCAAATGCAGGGTCATGGTAGCCCAGATGCAGGGTCATGGTAGCACAAATGCAGGGTCATGATAGCCCAGATGCAGGGTCATGGTAGCCCAAATGCAGGGTCATGGTAGCCCAGATGCAGGGTCATGGTAGCCCAGATGCAGGGTCATGGTAGCCCAGATGTAAGGTCACGGTAGCCCAAATGCAGGGTCATGGTAGCCCAGATGCAGGGGTCATGGGAGGCCAGAGTTAGGCCCATGGTAGCCCAGATATAGGGTCATGGCAATCCAGATGCAGGGACCATGACAGCCCAGATGCAGGTGTTTGCCTTTTGCTGGCTTGGCCTCCTCTGTCATCACCAAGCTAGTCTATCCTTTCCTGCTTGGAATGATTCCTTTACTAGCATCAGAACAAGGATCTGCAGGCTTCCACTGTTGACTAAGGAAGAGCACGATCTCTCTAGGAACTTCCATGTTTTCAGGACCACACGAGGACTACTAAGGCACCCAGCCTCAAGGACTGGCAATGGGCCTCTCTGACTTTCCCCATCTTGCAGAACTCCAGGTACCATTTCAGGACATTTGTTCCTGCTCTTTCTGATGTTAGGAAAGTGGTCTCCAAGACAGCCCCATGACCACAGCTAGCCTCCAATCTCACCTCCTTGGGAAGTCTTCCCAGGCTTTGCTGTCTAAGTTAGTACCAGCAACATCCCTTTCTGTCTTTTAATCAGCCTTGCATTCCTAACACACGCACATTTGAGACAATGTTGTTGTTGTCTGTGTAAGATCCTTATCTTCATACACAGGATTCCTGGAAGTCCGTTTCCTTCACTGAAAGCGTCTCCAGTGAGTACTAGGAATGGCTCAGAAAAATCTCTCAGAAATGGTGACTGAATGGAGTATCACTAAGGGATACTCCGGGGTCATTGTGTAGTTTGGTAAGAAAGGTCTGGGAAACCACTGTCTCTGGAAGAGGCTGAGATGCTTTGTCTCTAATTCAAGAACAAAAACAATGGTGTAATAGTTTCAGTTTTATTATTGAACATTATGATACCTCAGTAGGAGCTTACAAACTGTTTGTGATCATCCAGGACCGATCATTTTATCACTTTGGTTTATAGGAAAATGGGTAACACTTTGATATGAGGCTATTACATAGCAAATGCACAGTTTTAAAAAGTACTCTACAGTAATAGCTCCCTCTGAAAAATCACACTTTTAGGAGACACAGATTGTGATCCCACAAGAGACACTTAAATATCAGTTCTTTCCCTGAAGCATGCTCCAACATTCTAGTGTGTCTCCAGGCTCCCAGTAAACAGATAGAAACAAAACCTCTAAAAGTGTAGGATGGAGATTCAGAAAATTGAACGATAGCATCGAATTGCTCTGCTTATATCTACACTGCCCCCCAAAATATTTAGGTCTGCTTTAATTTTCTTATCCTTTAAATAGGAACCATGATAGTACCTACATCATAGAATATGGGATCTGAGGAACTAATGACATAACATATAATGTGATTACTATGAAGCCATTGTTTGACAATTATTAACATAAAAATGGGGCTCTGGGTACCAAGAACTGAAAAGAGCAGCCGTCACACACTAAAAGTTTGTCTTGTTTTTTTCTGTTGCTGTAATAAAATATATTGACAAAAGAGATATAAGGGTGAATGATTTACGTTGGCTTACAGTTAAAGATACAGTCTGTCATAATGGGACAGTCAAAACAGCAGAACTGTGAAGCCCCTGGTCACAGTGAATGTATGTAACGGGTAATATTTAGAAAAATCCAAGGTGCGGTCTTGCTATCTAATCAGTGGGGCAATTCTACTTAGTTCCCACCGCCATGTTCAGCAAAAGCCATGTGCCACCACAACTAGAAGGGCCAAAGGCCATGTCACAACTAGACCTACAAGATGCCAGCATGGCAGCTGGCTCCTGGTTCATCCATGCCACCCCCACAATGCTCAGTTGAGCCCAGACCATTCCGACTATGCCCGTGGTACCTGGTAGAAATGAGACTCTTAAAGCTTAAAGATTAACCTATAGATTTATATATTTGGAAATGCTCAATTAACAAGATGCCCACACAACTAGAATTTTTACCCAATATCTAACCTTTAGATATAAATTGTTACCCAGGACTGGTTTTGACCCATCCGTCCTCCTCTATGGTTGCTAGCCCTGCTCCTTCTTCTCCTCTCTTCTCTCCTCCCTTTCCTCTTTCCTTCTCCAAGCTCCACCTCCTCTTCTACTGCCCAATCACTGAGCTCCATTGCAAATACAATGTAGCAAGAACATATTCTGCTACAAATGCACAATAGGATGTAGACTGTGGTAAATACACCTATTGTGGCTTAAATGAGAAATGTCTAGCATAGGCTCATGGATTTGGAACTTCCTTCCTTGTTGTTGGCTGTAGCTTATATTTTTCAAAACTTTTCTTTAATAAATGTACTTAAGTGCATTAACCTCCCTTCCAACCCACCACCCACCAGAGGCAGTGGAAAGGAAAGGTTAATAGGGCAAAGGAGATTATAGGCCTGTTTAGCAATAGTTCTAAATAGTGAATCCAACCTGCATTGTCAGGATATTAGCAGTTCAGTTCACACATCCGCAAGGGTAGCCTGATCCACGATCAAACTCTGTTCTTGAATCAGCGATGGCCGTTTGATCTAGAAGAAACTGCAAGGCTCTGCTGATTGGCCTGAGTCTGTGGAAGTGGCAAGAAACTGCCAGAACATCACCAGAAGTTCTATGAAGTCACAACAAATGATGACCAACAAAGAGTGGCAAAGTGGACCAATACCACTCAGCATCATCTACTGTCTGTTGGGCTATATTCATAGCCTTTCCAAACATCATGTGTTCTCTCAACATCCACTCTAGCAAATCATCACATACCCCTTTTCCAGGCTGCTTCCAGAAAAACATCACATGTCTGTTCTCAGCAAAACATCCTCCCTTGTCTGCTTCAATACAAACATCCTCTCATAAGAGAGTTTCCAGAAAAACATCAGGCCAATTGGCCGAGCCTTGAGGTTTCATCTCTATCCAACTGCCATTGCTGATTCAAGAATGGTGTTTGAGGGTGGATCAAGCTACCCCTGCTGACACAACTGAATCACCAAAGAAACCAGAAATTTCCACTTCAGATGGTGCTGTTTGTGGAGATTATGGAACCTTTAAGAGGTAGAGTTTTGTTGAGGAAGTATGTCACTGGGTGTAGGTTTTGAATTTTGTTGTCTTATACTACTTTATGTTTTTTTCTGCTTCCTGCATGTATATGAAAATCAAATTACTCAGATTTCTGCTCCTGTTGCCATGGTTTCTCTGCCGTGATTGAGCTGATCTCTCTGGAACCATAGCCTAAACAAACTGTTTCTTATTTAAATTGCATTCATCAGAGTATTTTTACAGCAACAGAAAAGCAACTGGAATAACATTTATGCTAGTTCTGTTTTCTACTCATGTATAGACCAGGATCTTCTTCTTAGGGAATGGTTCCACCCATGATGGACGAATCTCAGCTCAATTGATGTAATCAAGAAAATCCTCCACAGACATGCTAAAAGGACAGCCATGTCTAGATAGTCCTTCATACAGACTTCCCTAATGTTTCTAACTTCTGCTAAATTAACAACAGTAACCATTCCAGTGTTTTTTTTCTAATATGACAAAGAAATAAAGAGATGTTTCCTTTAAGCAGTTAATATGTAACCACTTTAAGTCCTTTAAGCAATTAATATTAAGACTTGCAGAAGACTTAGCATTTCTATGGATTATTCAGTATTTCTCATCTCTTCTTCCAAAATGCTTCCTACGCCTTGGATGCAGGAATTGCCTTGTAGATATATCCCTTGGGACTGGTGTCTTAGGGTTGTATTGCTGTGAAGAGACAACATGACCACAGCAATTCTTGTAGAGGAAAAAAATTCACTGGGGCTAGCTTACAATTTCAGAGGTTTAGTCCATTTTTATCATAGCAGGAAGCATGGTAGCATCCAGGCAGACATGGTGCGGGAGATGAAGCTGGGAATTCTATATCTTGATCCACAGGAAGCTAGGAGATACTGTGTGCCGCATATAGGAGACCTCAAAACCCAGCCCCAGTGACACATTTCCACCAATAGTGCTATACCAGCTCCAACAGGACCACACCTTCTAATAGTGCCATTCCATGTGGCCACACATTCAAACATCTTTGGGGGCCATATCTATTCAATGCATCACAACTGGGTTTTATAACTCTGTATTTTGATTGGTTGTAGTTTTATGTAATAGTCCCGTCTGTTGCAAGGAGAAATTTTGTGATGAAGGGAAAGGACAACACTCATCTGTGGATAATAGGACAAATATTAAGATATAATTAAAGATTAATATGGTTTAGTAAAGTGCAGTTTTCTAAGACCCACAACTTCCCTGTTCCTAAAGTTGTGTCTTTTAGGGATATCTGAAGTTACATCCATAAAGTCTCATCCACATGGCTGTCTAAACATGAGCCAAAGATGGACAACAATAAGAACAAGCAAGAACAATAGGAATGTGGTTTGGGGGAAAGTCCATGAGGCTTTAACCTTACACAAAGTACTGTAGGCAACTGACAGATCCCGACAATGCAATAAAGAGTGTTCCCTAGAGAGGAGCACACCAACTGATTACTCAATACCAAGTGGCTATCCCTGAGAATATACAAGTAACATTATATACACTGAGTAGGTTTTATTTAGGGTTGTATTTAGAAATTATCTATCTATCTATCTATCTATCTATCTATCTATCTATCTATAATTAACCAAAAAAAGAGGCAATGAATTTGAAAGAAAGTAAGAACAGGTATGTGGAAGGGATTGGATACATGATATCGGAAGAATAAGAATAGAGTAATAATACTATTATCTCAAAAGTAAAAGAAGTAATTAAAATACATTAAAGATGATATAAGTCTGTGAATGTACACATAGCTTTCCAATATGCAGGTATGAATGAAGTTGGATCTCAACTCTATTTTTAAACGTAAGGCATTCTCTTCCTCACACCTTTTGTTACACGCAGCTAACCTGACTTCATCCTCTCTGCTTCTGAATGAGTCTCGAAGATTTTCCTCGTGATACAGTTACTAGGTTTCCTTCCTTACTTCGGTTTAGATATTTAGACGTTAGGACAGTTTGCATAAGCCACTTAATAAAACAACTGTTGCTATCTCTTAAATCATAGGAGAGGAGAGGCGTTCTCTCAGGTCTTGCTTAGGGAATGGCCCGGTCAGAGCTGAACTCCCGTGGAAGCCCCACACAGGGAGATGTTAAGAACTCATGTCCCTTTCTTACGCTTTACCCATTTAATAGCTTGGCCCTTCTTCCTTTAGTTATGATCTCTATTAGGTGTAGGTTGACCTTACCCAATAAGCACAATGATTAGTACTGCTTTTTATGGATCATTGGATTTTATTTGGAGGAACAAATAAATGGATTAACTCAATTGTGTGTGGGCTTGTGTGTACCTATATCTATATCTATTTCTATATCTATGATAAACATACATACACAAATTCTATTATTTCACTGAAGGTTTTCAGTGTAGAAACAAGAAATGTAATATAGCTTGGCAGATGGCACAGTCCTCCATCCCCGGCTGTGCAGGAGGCTCATGCAGCAGTGTGCCTTGATTCTGGAAGCTCCAGATCATGTGAGCATGTGTGAGCAAGTGCTCATTTGGAGCTGGGGAAGGCTCACAGAGACTTCTGGAAAAGGCTCACAGAGACTTCTTGGAAAGGCTCACAGAGACTTCCAAACGAGTAAGTGAATCCATGAGCGCACCTCTGAAATAATCTCATAGTAACTATTGGAGGTGGAAATTCCTCAGGAATTACTTTTTTCTCTCTCGATAAATTTTATAGTTCTAAAGGAAGTGTCACAGCTGAGCCCTGCAGTTGCCATGCATACACACGTGTGATGAAAGAGAGAGAGGAGGGCAGGAGTGAGCAATCAAGAAACTGATGTTGGTCCAACAGAATTAATTTCTTATTTCTCGACTATCCTTCCAGCTCACGGTAAAATCTGCTTTTCTAAATTGCACATCAGTTGTTTGCAGTGCTGGAGGTAGAACGCCTAGGCTGCGGTTCCTTTTTCTTTTTTTTCTTTCTAGCAGAAAACTAGGAAATGAGTCATAAAACATTAATACCGCCTTAAAATAACCTAGGGGAGGGTGATCCCAAGATGAACTTGAGCACAGCACCAGAGGGAGGCTGTACCTCCAGAGCAGAAATTTCATTAGTGAGGACTTGCCCTTTCCCATGGAGAGCTCTGGGTTGACTTCTTGAGGCTGGGAGGGCTGGGTCGTGCTGATGGGGATCTTGGCTGCTTTTAGACATCTATGCAACTCTTCTCAGAACTGGAAAGAAGTGAGGAAGGAAGGAAGGAAGGAAGGAAGGAAGGAAGGAAGGAAGGTCCCGACCCTGCACAAAAGCATTCTGACACATCAGCCGGGGCCATTCCAAAGCTTTCCCGAACCCCTAAAAGCTCCCCTGATTTAGGACTTAATGAATTCAGACATGTGGAAACTTAGGTGGACAACGGTAGAAGTTAAATACAAGCAAGGCCTCTGCAATGAGACAGTCCAGGATTATGATATCATCTCTATTAACTGTGATTATGAACATTTATTTATCAACTCCAAGGCTCCCTGCTTATTGGCAAAACTAGAATGAAGAACATCAAATTCTAATGTAGATTTCAGAATTAAATGAGACTAGTGCACAGTAATCCACGACTAAAAATAAAGTCTTCTTCTCTGTCTTTAAATTGCTTTAAATTCTCATCTCACCTATTGTAAGGAGTCCAGTTTTATGCTGGACTCCTCTTGTCCAGTTATGTCTGAGAAGATCAATAGAAATGCTTTCACGTTCCCCTGTTAACCTTGGTTGTTATTCCTCTGAGAGATTTCTGCTCCAGAAAACTGGTCTAACCTCATGATATCAGACAGTCATGTGCTGGCCTGGAATTAGAATGAAGTCTCAGCTGGCCTATGCATTTCCTCTAAAAGGAGCTGCTACTTGAGGAGCAGGCCTTTGAGTAAACTAGCAAATAGTGCTTTCCAAATAGAGAAATCAAGGGAGCTTTTAGGGGCTGGAGAAAGCTTTGGAATAGCCCCAGTTGATGTGTCAGAATGCTTTTGTGCAGGGTAGGGACCTTCCTTCCTTCCTTCCTTCTTCTTTCCTCATTTCTTTCCAGAATTTCTTTCAGTTCCTATACAAGAAAATATGCTTTCTGCTTTCGATCTGACCTGTGGTCAGATCTGATCCTAGGTCTTTCTGTCCAACAGTGTGAAGTGTATGTGTTCTAGTCTGGTTCTCTGTTGCTGTGATTAATACCATCACACTCTATGACCAAGAGAGGCCAAGGCAAGAACTCAAGAAATGAATGGAAGCAAAGACTACAGAGAAACAGTGCTGGCTTGCTCAGCTACCTTATATAGCACCATATATAGTGTCCAGGGAACACACCACTCACAGAGTGCTGGGCCCTCCTTCACCAATCAGCAATCAAGATAATGTCACATGGACAAGCCCACATGCCAATCAGATGGAGACAACTCCTCACCTGAGATTCCTTTTCCAGGGACTCTAGCTTGTGTTAAAATGTTGAAAGTTAACAAGCACCGTTAGGTATCCACAGTTGTCCAGACTGGCCTGGAACTCCTGCCTCAGCCTCCCAAGTGACTGCGATTACAAGAGTGTTCCACCACACCACACTGCATTATTTTTTTGTCTTTCTTTCTTACTTACTTTGAACAATACAAATCCATGACAGCTATAGAGTTCATGCAATTTTGGCTGAAGTGCTAAGTAGTGGGAAGCAGAAAGGGAGAAGACAAACCACACTCCCTATGCACGTAAGGATAGCTTTACTGACCAACAGTGGATTATATGACCACACTGGTCTGGGAGGGAAACTGAGAAATGTTTACTTTTTAGCTAGACACGTGGTTAAAGGTGACTATGGTGTTGATGGGCAGAGGAGATGGATGCTCGGCTAGGAACTTAGCATCTTCTCAAAAGGCTCTTCTCGTTCTTGGTTCTACTGTGTACTAAGCCTGTACCCAGTAAATTTCCTTTCCTAACTACCTCTCCCTTTGACTCAAAAAAGCTCAGAGTCTGACTTAATAAAGTTCAAGTGAATGCAGACAATCGGATGCAAAGGCCATACTGTAGTGCCCTGGAGGCGTTATAGCACAACACTGCAGCTCAGTGTCACACTGTCTGGTCTAATCACTGGGTTAGGACATGATAGAACTGTCATAAGCACCTAATGAGATGATATGCATACTTGCTATTGTATGCGTGATGAGTGTACTCTTGCAAACGACTGCACTAAACCAGCGTACACAGGATCTGAGACATTCTTTGCCTTTGGTCTTTTGTAGGTGTCCTTGATAAGAATAATGTCTTGTCCTCACTCTGTAACTACATCTATGGGGGCTTGCCTAAGGTCAAAGGTCAACCAATTCACACTTGGCTTGCTCTGTTGTGTTTCAGCCCTGACTGTAATTTCTATTCTTGCTGTCAACATGGATGTTTCATTTGCTTACATTTTTCACTGCCAGTCATCAAAACTGCTTTCCAGAAACAAATAGCAGAAGTAAAATCCACACAGGAGTAAGGACTGGTGAAGGGCTCAGCTGTGGACAGCATCTGACTTTAAGCTCACCTGTTCTAGGTCAACAGTACGTGTGAGCTGCTGGTGCTCACATATTTATCCACATGATTTTATGTAACCTAGCGAGGATGGACAAATAGAAAACCTTCTATTTTTTAGATTTTGAGGAAGCAGAGAAGAAAAGCACACTGAGTTATTACTATGGTAGATGAAGCACGCACAATAAATATAATTTATGTAAATAACACATATATGATAAATCAACATATACAAATCCTACTATTTCACTGAAAGCTTTCAGTGTAGAAATAAGAAATATAATATAGCTTGGTAGGTGGCACAGGCCACCCCTCCCCCCTCCGCCATCTTGGAGGCTGGTACAGGAGTGTGCCTTGATCCTAGTAGCTCCAGACCATTTGAGTAACAACTCTTAACAGTGTCTCATAAATAAAAATATAAAGCATTCTACTCATGTCTACCAACAGTGGTTATGTCTGGCGCTTCTAGGCTCTTACTCTCACTTGAAGGACCTTGTTTCCTTCTCCGCAAGCTCCCAAGCAGAGCAGGCTCTACTCCTGGTGTGAATGTGTCTGCCTCCTCACCCTGGATTCTCACTTCAGACCCTGCTGTCTCTGCCCTCAGCATGTGAGATTGGTGGTTTTACCCTCTGGCCCTGTCTTCCTATCCAAGCATAAGGGATAACAGAAATGTTCATTGCCTTGGGGGGGGGAGGGAATGAGGGAGGGAAGGAGGGAGATAGACACACACACACACACACACACACACACACACACACACACACAGAGAGAGAGAGAGAGAGAGAGAGAGAGAGAGAGAGAGAGAGAGAGA
>NW_021620536.1:930265-947839 GCF_004785775.1 Grammomys surdaster | reverse complement strand
AGAGAGAGAGAGAGAGAGAGAGAGAGAGAGAGAGAGAGAGAGAGAGATATCCTTACCCATCACATTCTCAACTTGGTTATTCTGACAAGACAATCACAAAGTTTAGAGCACACTACTTGGAAATCACCATTGTTCTAACCTGAGTAATATCATCTGTGGGCTCCAAACCCAGACTAACCCCTCTTTAGTCAGAGTACAGCTCCAGCTCCACATCAGCAAGAAGATAACAGCGAAGGCCTACGTAGTTAGCTGCAGTAGGAATCAAAACACGTATGGTCTTGGCCTACAGCATGAACACTGGCATGGTGTCACAGGTTTTATTCACCTCTAATCAAAGCATGGATTGGAATTGGGTTTACACTAGCAGTAGCCAAATATCTGTTAATAACATCAATCTTCTTGCTCTCAAAGTCAACTCAAAGGTCTTGATGTAAAAAAAGAACTGAAAATTATCAATCACTCCTAAATTAGATTCCCTTTGCTTAGATAGAAAATAAAAATTCATTCCCAGGATACTAACTATACACAAAAAGACCTTGCCAATGTTTGCTTTTATGATAAATATTAAAACAATCATTCTTGTTTCTACTTGCTTTGCTCTAAAACGCATGTCCAAAGACTTTAAATAAAGGACTTGTGGAAACAAGACCATGATATTTGGTAAAAATCAGGAATATGTAAAAGAAAAGACCTACTTTAACCACAGAAGACAGTCTATATGGCGTTCCCTTGCATTCAGGGCAAAGAAAGAAACTGTTACAAGCGTAAGGTTCAGCACACAGGCACTTTGGAAGAGCAAAGCTTTTCGGTCAGTGTTGTCTGTGAGGTATTTGCCAATAAAACCTTCTGTGAAGACCCTGGGAGGCATGGGGATAGATAATGTCCTGAAGAGCAGACTGAGAGAAGTGATACCCACGCATCCCATATGCTCACTTGTAAGAACTGAGAACTTGAAACTTTGGGCAATTGTATGGGGATCCAGACTGAAGGGAGCGTCTTCCTGGAAGGAATCCTACTCAGATACTAGAATGTCCTTGGACTTGGGGCTTGCTTCCTGAAGTATTTTTGCTATTAGATGTTACAGGGTAATATGCCGTTTCCAGAGGTCAGGATACACGTCAGAGGAGTGACTGAGAGCTGAGTGTGACCTTTAGGAATATCTTCAGTAAAAAGTTGTTGTTGTTGTTGTTTTTCACTTTGGTCAATTTACAGAGATGTGTATCACTGTCTTAGTTAGGGTTTTATTGCTGTGAAGAGACATGATAACCAAGGAAAACATTTGACTGGAGATGGCTTACAGTTCAGAGTTTTAGTCCATTGTCCTATGGCAGAAAGCATGATGATGGTTTGTAGATAGACATGGTGCTGGACAGGTAACTCAGAGTTCTACTTCCAGGTCAGCATGAAGAGAGACACTGAGCATATGAAACTGCAAAGCCCACTATACACACTTAAATATTTGTGTGTGTGTGTGTGTGTGTGTGTTTCTGATGAAGCTCAAGTTTCAGGCAGTTGTGAGCTGCCAGACCTGAATGCTAGGAACTGAATGTGGTTTCTCTGGAAGAGCAGCAAGCGCTCTTCAGTGCTGAGCCATCTCTCTAGCTCCGTTTTCTCCCCTTCTCAAAAAATTTAAAGTAAAGGTTATATAAATACAAACCAGATTTTGATTAATACAAATTATTACCCATACATGTTTATACTTTTTTTATCTTACTAATGTCATGCACGTGACTGTAAAGCATGTCTGTAATGTTTGGTTTGTTTTTTAAGACAGGGTTTCTCTGTGTAGCCCTGGCTGTCCTGTCCTGGAACTCATTTTGTAGACCAGGCTGACATCAAACTCAAGAGATCTGCTTTCTTGTGCTTTGGGGGTGCTGGGATTAAAGGTGTACATCACCACTGCCAGCTTGTGAATTCTTATATAATCCTCCTCTGGAAATGTGGAAACAAATTCTCCTTTCCTTGAGTGAGAGCCATACTTGGGGAATCAATTTTAACAGTAGAATATTCTGGAATTTAAAACACATGAGGTCTTAGCTTTGGCCACAGGAAGATTTGTGGCTTTTCCCCTGCTCTCACACAATCTGGCTGCCATTTTGCAACACACGGCCCATGTGTTAAGACAGTAATGCTTCCTATCAAAGGACAAACAAGAAAGGCTTCCTGCCTCAGCTGTGAACATGAACCTCTAACAGAGGCTGGTCCCGTGCTCCAAGCAGCTCACACATGAAACCCAGTTCATCAGCACCAACACAGCCTCGGAATAAGACCCCATCCAGTAAGCCACTCCCACAGTGTCCTGACTGTGGAAACTGACATAATAAATGATCACTGATTCAAGCTAAACTTTGGGGGGCAATTTAGTCACGCAGTGACAGGCAGCTAACACGATCGGTATAGCTATTTTTGGCTGATTAATATTTACTTCTTTCTCCTCTGCTGCAGAGATGATTTTCACTACTCTACAGGTCCAGTGGAAAGTGAGTCAATGTGACTCCCTACAGTGTTCACTGAATGGTGGAGACCCTGGATGAGATAGGAAAGACTGGCAATGCAAATTGTGGAGCTGAATTTTCCCGGCTTGAATCCTCTCTATGCTTACTGTTTTTCCTGTGCATCACCAGGTACTGGTCACTGTGAAGACTACATGAGGAATTGTGTGCAAGAGGATTGACAAAGTGTTTGCTCCACAGTGAGTGCTGCAGAAGAAAAAGCTAAATCACGGACACCACATGACTAGATGGCAGCGATGTCTAACGATGACAGCTGCACCGTATTTACTCATCTTTCTATTCTTCATAGAAGGTTATCTTGACATTTTCCCATTATGAATAAACCAGTGACAAATATAATTGACCAACTATTCGTTTTATTTTGGAATTGATCCCAGTACATACACTCAAAGATTAGCTCAAAGATGCTCTTCAAACTGGTAAAATCATGCTTTCAAGAATTATGGAATTCACCTTCACACAATCTGTGCTTCTCTCAATGAATGGCTTTCTGGCTTCAAGCATACACTCCTTATGTGTCTCTGTGAAACGCTGAGTAGCAGTGAGCCTTCACCTGGCTAAAGCCCTTCAGTGAGGACTTGGAGGTCTGATGCACTGGTTTTCAGATGATTTCCATTGCAGAATTGAAGAGAGAGGTGCAGATATCGGGGTCTGTGTTCCAGTGACTAAGGATTAACACACCCAAGCTTAAGCCAGCTGGTCCTTAATAGCTGTGTGACCCTGAACTGGGGCGAGACTCCTTTTCCTCAACTGCAAATTGCAGGATGAAGATTCTGACCTTTCTACAGTCTTAGGACTGTAAGGCTCTTGGTAGCATCCTTTCCTTCCTTGTAAATGAAGGCCATAGAAGCTTCAAGGTAGCATTCCTTTACACTGCCATGTATCTACAGGTTCCGGCATGAGGCACACAATGGAGAGTTAGTAGATATCCCCTGGGGAGAAACATTTGACATAAATACCTCAACAGTCCTTTGCTTTAAGCAAGAACTACTGTCAGCTCCAGTGTCCACAGCTATTCTAGGAGAGGGCCTGGAGCTATTGGGACCGTGAAAACCCAAGTAAACGGCTTATCTTGTCTGAAGGTTTCCTAGTCTGCCCTGTGGCATCTACCATCCTTCCTTCAGCCACAGTATCTTTTTTTCTTCCATCCAAAAAGACAGGCAAACCTTCCAAGGATCAACTTAGGGCTGGAGTCCAACATCTTCTCTTATCTGAAATTCATGGTGCAGTTGCCACAGAGCAGAATCTCAGACAGCTCGGTGGGTGATTTTATAGTCAGTATTAAGAAAAAAAATGCCACACAACTAATAAAGTTTTCCTTGTTGCTGTAACTGTTGGCAGAGGCCGGTGTCTGGGGAGATTGACTGCTTGAAAAGCTTCATTATTCTGTAAGAATATTTTTTTATGTGATTTCAACAGCTCTTGACTGACTGTCAGCCTCACTGTGTGGCTTTTAAAAGTGCTCCCTCACTCCTCCAATGGCAGATACTCACACCCACAAAAGCGTTCAGGTCAGTTGTTGCGTACCTGAGTCTTCCCCAGTAATTAGCAGGTAGAATTACCAGGTAGCAGGCGGTGTCTGCTTGTAATCTGTCAATAGGCACTGCAGTGGGGGAAATTTTCATTTCTAGTGGCCTTGCAACCACATCTAATTTAAAGTGTCAACAGAGTTTATTTCTGTCTTTTCCTCCCACTGCCAGACTGTGAATTTTCCCTTTAGAAATCTTCTCTCAAAGTAAGACAGATATTTGGAACACATGAGCTTCAAGGGGGACTATTCCTCAGCCGCCACAAACTGTGTAAAACAGACTTAGGCCTCATTTCTTTATCCCATAGTGTGCTTGCAGTCTTTATAAGAGCCGGTACAGGCCAGGCATCTTGTCTAAGTCCAAGCAAGATTAGGCAGCCCTCTCCTAAGCAGTGAAGTCACACTGTGCCAGCTGGACCAGAGGTGAGGCTAGGAAGAGTTATGGGAAAATCTCTGAAGGCTTCCTGTTGTTGTTTGGTGTTGGGTTCCACAGGGCCCTGTGGTTTTGGGGAGATGTCTTTCCCCCTACCATTCAAATCCTTTAGGTTATCTCTGATTTAATACTGATCCCAAGCATTCTGGGAAGATACTGATGTCACATGGTGCCCGACGAATTCTTTAGGTCCTGAAATTGATGAAGTTGAATACTGGTTGTGATTGAGAAACAAAAACAAGGTTAACTTCAACTTTCTAAAAAGATCTCTTTCAAGTTGAATCCTCAAGGGTTGTGGATGTGAGTGCTGGTACAGCACTGGTATCCAGCATTAGTATCTATCTTATTAAGATGAACAGATTTTTCTTTCCAGGCAAAAGAAACCTTGGGTTGGGGAGTAAGACTGACCATATTTGTAACCAGTACATTCTGGTAGCACATTTAAGTTCTCCTATTAATCAGCTTTCTCTTGAGGAAGTGATCAGAGAAGGGTATTGTTCAACATTGCGCTGTACTGCCATTCAATACCAATTTGGCTTTGTAAGGTCGTCCGTCAAATGAAAGGAAAATCAAATTTGAGAAGGAAAATCCACAAGGAAGTTCTCTCTATGACACTCAGATTCTAAGACCTAAGTCGTGGTCTCTGGCTCCATCCTTTGTACTAGACACCCATTAGTAAACACTTAGGTGATCCTTGCAACTTTGAGTGTACACACACACACACACACACACACACACACACACTAGACCCCATGCTGTAAACCTCTCCCTGACATCATGGAGTCCCCATTGCGCCAGTTCTACCTCAATGGAGGATTATTGACAAATTCTGTGGCAACCTGACCAATGTGATGGCTAATCTCTTTAAATTCCCAAAGCTCCTGGAAAGTAGATGTTTTCAAAGTACAGACTAGAAAACGAATGGTCCTGCTATTGAACATTTCCCTTCCGTGTCGGGGCAGCTCCTCAATCCTTCCCTTCTGCACCGGGAAAAGTGTGGGCAAGATATAAATCTGGGCATAGAAACAGTCATAGAAAAGCAGGCACTAGGTGGCATTTCTCTGGAGCTAAACCAATAAAATGAAAAGAGGTGAATTTCCAGGAGCTTGTGTTTCCCCAGCCCAAACCGGAAGCACTGCCTACCAACTTCATCAGAACACCGTGCCAGCGGAACTGCTCTGTGGCAACAGGCATGCATGTCTGACTTCGAGAAGTATGTTCCGGATCAGAGTCTGGGAAGGCGAGAAGGAAAGTGGGGAGCTTCTCATAACGGAAGAAGTGCTGCCCCTCACTAACCTGCTCTGTGCTTTTGAGCTCAGGCCTGCATTTCTGAACTGCACAAATCCACACTTGGCGTGCGGCATGGAGCCAGGCTCAGTGGAGGCCGAGAGGTGATTTCATGGCGTGCTGACACC
Source organism: Grammomys surdaster (assembly GCF_004785775.1). Taxonomy (NCBI): domain Eukaryota; kingdom Metazoa; phylum Chordata; class Mammalia; order Rodentia; family Muridae; genus Grammomys; species Grammomys surdaster. The sequence goes on along the minus strand of NW_021620536.1, from coordinate 941,950 downwards.
CTTGGAATTGTACATAGTTGTGAGACCTGCTTCTCAAAAATTTGGACAACTGCCATGAAGAAGGGAAGAAGGGGGAACTGGGCCAGTTTGCATTCTGTTACAGACCAGCCTTTTGGATGACAGAATTCTTTCCAATCAAAATGCCATGGATTACTCCCTGCTGTGATCTAATAAGGTGCTAATTAGCATATTTCATTTATTTACTTAACTGGGATAGAAACCATTGGACACGTGGCCCACTTAGAATGGTTTCCTGGGGAAGCCAGGAGATGCTCTGAACACCACCTCCCGATGTGTTGCAGGAAGCCAGTTCACAAAAGTATGATGTCCACACAGCTTCTCTTCTCTCCTTCACACCTCTCTTACCCCCCCCCCCCACACAGAGAGAGAGAGAGAGAGAGAGAGAGAGAGAGAGAGAGAGAGAGAGAGAGAGAGAGGGAGAGAGAGAGAGAGAGAAGCTAGAGTCTATTATTCTGGTCTTGCTTCAATAAGAAGCTAAAATGGAAAGTGAAATCGGCCTGCCGTTTCCTGGTGCTCGCTCACATTGATGCTTTATTGACAGCTGTTTGGACGCCTCTGGACTTGTCTCTCACTTGTAATAATGACTTTAGGTCAGCAGTGGAGGTGCAGACCTCACTCTCTCCACATCAGACTCTCTCTTTGCAGACTATGAATGGACTCTCATGACCATGAGGTGGTTGCTGGGTTTCCGGGGCCCTCTCCGGGTGACATCCTGGGGAATATTAAACCGATTTGCCATCATTTCCTCTCATTTGGGGAAGAACAAAGCACTTTAAATTTCTCATGCTGCCCTGGAGTACTTTCAGATTCTTTGGATTTCCATGGCTGTTAATCTCCCTAATGGTGTATTTTCAGCCTGTTCAGGGACAAATCATGTACAGTGGAAAACAAAGCAGCCAGAAAACACTAAGCAGAGAGGAATGAATCCTAGTCCCAAGATGCTTCCTGAAATACTTAGCCCATGTGGTAAGCAGCAGTAGCAAAACCACGGGGCAGAACAACAGGTGCTAGTTGTCTTATGAAGAATTCTGCCTGGGTGGATAGTAGATACACACACACACACACACACACACACCACACAGAGACACCCCACACATGTACACACACATGTACACACATACATAAACACATAGATACATACATGCATACATACATACAAACAGTCTCACACAGTAAGAAGATTGCTACAATTTTGTAGAAATAAATATGTGTAAGGTTCTCTTATTTACTGAGAACTCAGTTAATGGCGCCATTGGTCCTTTCCATTATTCACTCCAAAATCCTTGGAGAAAACATGGCTATTTCCTTTTACCCTGTTGGCTGCCGAGTCCTGTCACTTATACTGCTCAATGGTATTGAAACCCGGACTTCCGTCCTTTTTACATTGCCTAGGTGAGCTTAAGTAACTGGTGGCTTAGACCCTGGCCCTTCAAAACTAGCTCGTGTATTTAGTATTGCCTGGTTCTTGCTAGAAACTCAGGGATTTGGTGACTCCTGGAACTCAGAAGAGATCAGAATATACCTAAAGAAACCTCCGTGTGTTTTGTCTCTGAAGCGATAACAGCCCCCTGCCTCATGTGTTTCTTCTCTATCGGTGTCCTCTATGCACCTCTCCTCTGACCTGATTATCATGTGGCCTGTCTGCTGGAAATTATGCCCACTGTAACCTACAATATGGATCATCATAGCAGATGTGATATTGTCAGCCTATGTTTTCAGGTAGTCTCAAGATGCTACCTAATCCCTTGCAGCTTGGGTCCTGGAAAGCTGACTGAGGTAATGGGGGATGAATAAAGAGCAGACACACATAGTGTACAGAAAACGTGGCGACAGGTGAGCTGTGCACAATCTGATGGAATGGCACCACCTATGCAATAAACCAGACCTCGGCACGTGTGTCATGAACAGCACAGGGGTGTGAACTCACCAGAGCAGGTAAGGGTTCTCAGTAGGAGAGCAGTCTCAGAGGAAGCTGCAGTTGCTAAGTTTTGCACACATGGATCAATCATTACTAAACGCTTGTACTCACCCACACTGCTGATATTTACAGAGGAAGGCTTTGCCAATCCCAAGCCCAACTGTGTAGGAAAGGCTTTGCCATTCTCGTGGGTTTGAAGCATTTGTCCTTGACAAGGCTCTACCTATATCAAACAATATACACCACTAGGACTTCATCCGTTCCCTGCCCATTCACTCAAGGCTACCTCAGCTTCTCTCAAAATATAAGTTTAATTTTTATGCAGGATACTGCTTCTGTGTCTAGTCAAAAATATTTTTCTAGTCTATTCTAGGTGGTCCCAGTCTCTTCGTGTTATCTCAGACATTTAGAGTTTGACTAAGTTGATCACGACTTTGCTTTTTGGTAGCCAGTGGCACTGATATTCTTCAAGTCACTTAGAGTAATTTGTCATACATGGATATTTGCTCATGGTGGAGCATGTCTTCAGTACTAACACCCCTCCAACTGGCAGATCTCTATATCTTTAGCCCCAATTGTAACTATCTCTGCTACACTCACGTATTATCCTCTGTGGTAATCCAGAAGTCACTTTTGAGACAGCTGCTTTGTTCTTTTTATAATTAATTCATGAATCCATCTGGACAATATAGAACGTCCAGACTGTTATTTGTAGCCAAGGAAGATGTTGGGACATTGCCCAGGTCCCGGGTATCCCAGCCACCCCCTCCCTCTAGCTACCACCTGCTAGATTTTATATCTGGGTCCTTGAGAGTCATCCACCTCTGAGCGCCCTTTTCTTCTCACTTCTTCTGATGCTCTTGGTTTTGCACTGTGCTTTACCAAGTGACAAATAACTTCCCTTGTTGCTAAATCGATCTGATTTGACCTTCTTTAAAAAAAAAAAAAAGATGCCGCTTTTTTTTGTTTTCAAGATCAGATTAGAAGTTCTTAACATAACAGAAGTAGTAGAGTTTTTGGTTTTTTGTTTAGTTTAGTTTTTTTTTTTTTTGGGGGGGGACGTTGTTAGTCCACAACAGACCATCCAATAAATACCTAGTAACAATTTGAGTTTTGTTAAATTGAAATATCAAAGCATTCTAGTTGTTCCATGCTTTTAAAACTCTTAGCAACCATTTGCCATTCCAGTTTAATCTCTCAGCATAAGATTTGGTTTACTGTGGGGACCACAATGAGGATTTTCAGTACATGAGTGTTGTAGGCTGCCTCGTCTTTAAAATGTACACTTAGCCTTCGGCCCCTGCCTGGTCCCTTGGACTGGAGCAGACACAGAGTCGGTCTGCTCCTGTCCTGTGGAGAAACTGAATCCTGAGTCATCCAGGAGCCACTGCACTCAGAGCAGCTGGTAAGAACTCCATCTCACTCCCTAAGCCCCAGAGATACATCTGGGAGCCAGGGACATCCAGGGCACAGCAGCTACCCAAACCCCGCCCCTCCGGAATTCCACTTCCCTTCGGCCCCTGCCTGGTCCCTTGGACTGGAGCAGACACAGAGTCGGTCTGCTCCTGTCCTGTGGAGAAACTGAATCCTGAGTCATCCAGGAGCCACAGCACTCAGAGCAGCTGGAGCCACTACACTCAGAGCAGCTGAAACTGAATTCTGAGTCATCAGGGACCCACTGCACTCAGAGCAGCTGGAGCCACTGCACTCAGAGCAGCTGAAACTGAATCCTGAGTCATCGAGAACCCACTGCACTCAGAGCAGCCGAGGAGCCACTGCACTCAGAACAGAAGGATTACCAGATCCAAGAGGTGGCCTGAGTCCCAGGAGTTCTTCCACCTGGGAGATTAGGGGCATAAGACCACAGAGACCTCTGGACTCCGAGGAGCTCTGCAATAAGCAAGATAACTGGAAATACAGATTCCAATCTTACACAGAGAGGGCAGGTACCACTAGAGTTACCCAGATGGCGAAAGGCAAGCGCAAGAACATAAGCAACAGAAACCAAAGTTTCTTGGCATCATCAGTGCCCAGTTCTCCCAATATAGCAAGCCCTGAACACCCCTTCACACCTGAAAAGCAGGATTCAGAATTAAAATCACTTCTCATGATGATGATAGAGGATTATAAGAAGGAATTAAGTAACTCCCTTAAAGAAATACAGGAGAGTACAAGGAAACAGATAGAAGCCCTTAAAGAGGAATCACAGAAATCCCTTAAAGAAATGCAAGAAAACACAAAGAAGGAATTAAACAAAAACATTCAGGATCTGAAAATGGAAATAGAAACAATAAAGAAAGTTCAAAGGGAGACAACCATGGAGATAGAAAACCTAAGAAAGAGATCAGGAGTCACAGACGCAAGCATCACCAACCGAATACAAGAGATAGAAGAGAGAATCTCAAATGCAGAAGATACGGTGGAAAATATTGACACAGTTGTCAAAGAAAATGAAAAAAGCAAAAAACTCCTAACTCAAAACATCCAGGAAATCCAGGACACAATGAGAAGACCAAACCTAAGGATAATAGGTATAGATGAGAATGAAGATTCCCAACTTAAAGGGCCAGTAAATATCTTCAACAAAATCATTGAGGAAAATTTCCCTAACCTAAAGAACAAGATGCCCATAAACATACAAGAAGCCTACAGAACACCAAATAGACTAGACCAGAAAAGAAATACCTCCCGTCACATAATAATCAAAACATCAGATGCACAAAACAAAGAAAAAATACTAAAAGCAGTAAGGGAAAAAGGTCAAGTAACATATAAAGGCAGACCTATAAGAATTACACCAGACTTCTCACCAGAGACTATAAAAGCCAGAAGAGCCTGGACGGACATCATACAGACCCTAAGAGAACACAATTGCCAGCCCAGATTACTATACCCAGCAAAACTCTCAATCAATATAGATGGTGAAACCAAGATATTCCATGACAAAACCAAATTTGCACAATATCTTCCCACAAACCCAGCACTTCAAAGGATAATGGATGGAAAACGCCAACACAAGGAGGGAAACTACAACCTAGAAAAAGCAAGGAAGTAATCTTCCAACAACCCCAAAAGAAGATAACTATACAAACATAACTTTACCTCTAATAACAAAAATAACAGGAAGCCACAATCATTTTTCCTTAATATCTCTTAACATCAATGGTCTCAATTCCCCAATAAAAAGACGCAGACTAGCAGACTGGATACACAAACAAGACCCAGAATTTTGCTGCATACAAGAAACACACCTCAGTGACAAAGACAGACACTACCTCAGAATAAAAGGGTGGAAAACAATTTTCCAAGCCAATGGTCCCAAGAAACAAGCTGGAGTAGCCATTCTAATATCAAATAAAATCGACTTCCATCCAAAATTAATCAAAAAAGATAAGGAAGGACACTTCATACTCATCAAAGGAAAAAGCTACCAAGGTGAACTCTCAATTCTGAACATCTATGCCCCAAATGCAAGGGCACCTACATACATAAAAGAAACTTTACTAAAGCTCAAAACACACATTACACCTCATACAATAATAGTGGGGGATTTCAACACCCCACTCTCAGCAATGGACAGATCATGGAAACAGAAACTAAACCGAGACACTTTGACATTAACAGAAGTTATGAACCGAATGGACTTAACAGACATCTATAGAACATTTCATCCTAAAACAAAAGAATATACCTTTTTCTCAGCACCTCATGGTACCTTCTCCAAAATAGACCATATAATTGGTCACAAAACAAGCCTCTACAGATACAAAAAGATTGAAATAATCCCTTGCCTCTTATCAGATCACCATGGAATAAGACTGGTCTTTAATAATGACAAAACCAATGGAAAACCCATGTGCACATGGAAACTGAACAACTCTCTACTCAATGATGACTTGGTCAAGGAAGAAATAAAGAAAGAAATTAAAGACTTTTTAGATTTCAATGAAAATGAGGACACATCATACCAAAACTTGTGGGACTCCATGAAGGCAGTGCTAAGAGGAAAACTCATAGCTCTAAGTGCCTACAAAAAGAAACTGGAAAGAGCACACACTAACAAGTTGACTGCACAACTAAAAGCCCTAGAACAAAAAGAAGCAAATACACCCAGGAGGAGTAGAAGGCAGGAAATAATCAAACTCAGGGCTGAAATCAACCAAACAGAAACTGAAAGAACAATACAAAATATCAATAAAACCAGGAGTTGGTTCTTTGAGAAAATCAACAAGATAGATAAACCGTTAGCCAGATTAACCAGAGGGCACAGAGAGAGTATCCAAATTAATAAAATCAGAACTGAAAAGGGAGACATAACAACAGAAACGGAAGAAATTAAAAAAATCATCAGATCCTACTACAAAGGTCTATACTCAACAAAACTGGAAAACCTGGATGAAATGGACAATTTCCTAGACAGATACCAGGTACCAAAATTAAACCAGGAGCAGATAAACCATCTAAATAGTCCCATAACCCCTCAGGAAATAGCAGCAGTCATTAAAAGTCTCCCCACTAAAAAAAGCCCAGGACCAGATGGTTTTAGTGCTGAATTCTATCAGACCTTCAAGGAAGACCTAATACCAATTCTCTTCAAACTATTCCACAAAATAGAGACAGAAGGAACACTACCCAATTCGTTCTATGAAGCTACAATTACACTCATTCCCAAACCCCACAAGGACCCAACAAAGAAAGAGAACTTCAGACCAATCTCCCTTATGAACATCGATGCAAAAATACTCAATAAAATTCTAGCAAACCGAATCCAAGAACACATCAAAACAATCATCCATCATGATCAAGTAGGTTTTATCCCAGGAATGCAGGGATGGTTCAATATTCAGAAATCCATCAATGTAATCCACTATATAAACAAACTTAAAGAAAAAAACCATATGATTATCTCACTAGATGCTGAGAAAGCATTTGACAAAATTCAACATCCCTTCATGATAAAAGTCTTGGAAAGATCAGGAATTCAAGGCCCCTACCTAAACATAGTAAAAGCAATTTACAGCAAACCAGTAGCCAACATCAAGCTAAATGGAGAGAAACCTGAAGCAATCCCACTAAGATCAGGGACTAGACAAGGCTGCCCACTCTCCCCCTACCTATTCAATATAGTACTGGAAGTCTTAGCCAGAGCAATTAGACAACAAAAAGAAGTCAAAGGGATACAAATAGGAAAGGAAGAAGTCAAAATATCGCTATTTGCAGATGATATGATAGTATACTTAAGTGACCCCCAAACTTCCACCAGAGAACTCCTAAACCTGATAAACAACTTCAGCAAAGTGGCTGGTTATAAAATCAACTCAAACAAATCAGTAGCCTTCCTCTACATGAAAGATAAACAGACTGAAAAAGAAATTAGGGAAATGACACCCTTCACAATAGTTGCAAATAATATAAAATACCTTGGTGTGAATCTAACCAAGCAAGTGAAAGACCTGTATGACAAGAACTTCAAGTCTCTGAAGAAAGAAATCGAAGAAGATCTCAGAAGATGGAAAGATCTCCCATGCTCATGGATTGGCAGGATTAATATAATAAAAATGGCCATCTTGCCAAAAGCAATCTACAGATTCAATGCAATCCCCATTAAAATCCCAACTCAATTCTTCACAGAGTTAGAAAAGGAAATTCTCAAATTCATATGGAATAACAAAAAACCTAGGATAGCGAAAACTTTTCTCAACAATAAAAGAACTTCGGGAGGAATCACCATCCCTGACCTCAAGCTGTACTACAGAGCAATAGTGATAAAAACTACCTGGTATTGGTACAGAGACAGGCAGGAAGATCAATGGAATAGAATTGAAGACCCAGAAATGAACCCACACTCCTATGGTCACTTGATCTTTGACAAAGGAGCTAAAACTGTCCAGTGGAAAAAGGACAGCATTTTCAACAAATGGTGCTGGTTCAACTGGAGGACAACATGTAGAAGAATGAAAATTGATCCATTCTTATCCCCTTGTACAAAGCTCAAATCTAAGTGGATAAAGGACCTCCACATAAAACCAGATACACTGAAACTAATAGAAGAGAAGGTGGGGAAAAGCCTCAAATACTTGGGCACAGGGGAAAAGTTCCTGAACAGAACTCCAATGGCATATGCTCTAAGATCGAGAATTGACAAATGGGACTTCATAAAATTGCAAAGTTTCTGTAAGGCAAAGGACACTGTCAATAGGACAAAACGACAACCAACAAATTGGGAAAAGATCTTTATCAATCCTTCATCTGATAGAGGGCTAATATCCAATATATACAAAGAACTCAAGAAATTAGACTCCAGGCAACCAAATTACCCTATTAAAAAATGGGGTATAGAGCTTAACAAAGAATTTTCAACAGAAGAAACTCGAATGGCCGAGAAGCACCTAAAGAAATGCTCGGCATCCTTAGTCGTCAGGGAAATGCAAATCAAAACAACCCTGAGATTCCATCTCACACCAGTCAGAATGGCTAAGATTAAAAACTCAGGTGATAGTAGATGCTGGCGAGGGTGTGGAGAAAGAGGAACACTCCTCCATTGTTGGTGGGACTGCAAGATGGTGCAACCACTTTGGAAATCAGTGTGGCGGTTCCTCAGAAAATTGGACATAGCATTACCCGAGGATCCAGCTATACCACTCCTAGGCATATACCCAGAAGGTGCTCGAACATATAATAAGGACATATGCTCAACTATGTTCATAGCAGCCTTATTTATAATAGCCAGGAGCTGGAAAGAACCCAGATGTCCTTCAACTGAGGAATGGATTAAAAAAATGTGGTATATTTACACAATGGAGTATTACTCAGCTATTAAAAACAATGAATTTGAGAGGTTCCTAGGTAAATGGATGGAACTAGAAATTATCATACTGAGTGAGGTAAGCCAATCACAAAAGAACACACATGGTATTCACTCACTGATTATTGGATATTAGCCCAGAACCTTAAAATGCCCAAGATGCAACTCACAGGCCACATGAAGTCCATAAAGAATGAAGACCAAGTGGGGGTGATTCGGTCCTTCTTAGAAGGAGCAACAAAATACTCAAGGGAGCAAATATGGAGACAAAGCGAGGGACAAAAACTGAAGGAGGGGCCGTCTGAAGACCTTTCCACCTGAGTATCCATCCCATGTGCAGTCACCAAAGGTAGATGCTGATGTGGAAGTCAGGAAGTGCATGCTGATAAGAGCCTGATATGGATGTCTCCTCAGAGGTCTTCAAGAGTCTGACATATTCAGAGGCAGATGCTCACAACTAGCCATTGAAGTGATCATGGGGTTCTCAATGGAGGAGTTAGAGTGAAGACTGAAGGAGCTGAAAGGATTTGTGGCCCCATGAGGAGAGCAACAATACCAACCAACCACAGCTCCCAGGGTCTAAACCACCAGCCTGGGAGCACTTATGGAGGGATCCAGGGCCTTAGCTGAATATATAAGAGTGGAGGGCCCTGCTGGGCACAGGTGGAAGATGAGATCCTTGACCTCATGCAGGCTGGACGCCCCAGGGGGTGGGAGTTTTGAGGGTGGGGAGGTGGGAGTGGGGGGGTAGATAGAGGTTACATCCACAAAGAAGAAGGAGGAGGTGTGAGGGGATTGGGGGTTCCTGGGTGGGTGGGGGATGGGGTAAGGGGACAACATATGAAATGTAAATAAAACATCCAATAAAAAAATTTAAAAAAAAAAGTACACTTAACGTTGAGTCTTTCACAAACTCCAGTGTTATTTGAAAAATAAAGACAGAAGAAGAAAAGCAGATCTGACTGATGACTGACTGATAGATTTTTGACTTTGTTTGTTTGTTGACAGACTGCTGTGGGTTCAAAGTGATAAAGAGAACAATTAAAGTTATAGTTCATATACTAATAAAATTAGAGTTGGGTCCTGATGTCTTGGTTTTAATGTTCTGATTGAGAAAGGAGAGAGCTATGTGTGTAAAAGAGGGACTTCATACAGTTTCCCCGTAAGGTGAGAGCCTGCCTGTGATCTGCAGTTGATTATTGTTTAGTGCAAGAGTCCGGGGAAACAGACATAGTTCATTAAAGAAGAGTTGCTATGGGAGATCATTGGAGATAAAGTTGATGAGGTCCCTTTTATATTCTTGTTTCCAAATATATGGTCTTTATCTATACCTGTGGGACACCTGTTATTCATGAACTGAGAAAAGACAAGTTCTATCAACGGTTTTCCTCTAACATTTCAGACAATCTCCCTTACAGTGAATAAGCCATGAGGCAATAGAGTATTTACAGGGCTCATATTTCCATAAGGAGAAAACCTTGTTTGGCCAAAATGCTTCCCAGGGATGGTTTTCTGAGCCTATGCCATCAAATTGGAGATCGATGACATTTGGAGCAAAGGAAAAGCAATTCTACAAAGCAGGAACCATGTATCAGTCAAACCAGCAAAGATAATACTGTTGGAAGAACTGTCTAAAATTGAGAAGAGTAACATGCATGGAAGACAGTACCTGAGAACCATGGAGTGAGTAGTTAATTTGGTTATTCTGAGACCACATAGTCAATGGTGACACTTGGAGAGAAACCTATCCCAAAACTTTTTGATGGGCAGTATGTTCCTTGGAGTGTTTGGATATTTCTTAGGGTTTCCTGAGAAATGGTAGTGTTGATAACTGATTAGGACTTTACTTCATTTGAATCTGTCAAAACACATTATGCCCATCCACCATCAGGAAGGCCACGTATCTTTGGTTTGACTGACCCAAGAGATGTTATTTAGCAGGAGTAAGAAACTTCGAAGGTCACTTTTTATGCATCACTAAATACAGACGGCATACAGATGACAATGTATGTATTCTGGGAAACTCATTTTATAAATTTAGACCCAGATAGAACTAGTCTGTAATAGGTAACTAGGAAGTAGTGATGTTTTCAAGCAGGCAATGCTTACATTGCTAGGTATGGTTTCTATAAAATTCCCCGTCCTTATACTAAGGTATCTCTAGGAGGAATTTAGAGGTTTTAAAGTTTGAAGTTTGCTGCTTTTAAACTTTTGGACTACTTTGGCTTTGATTTTTGAAGAAGATAAAGCCATTAAATCCATATTACTTTGATAGTTGTATTTATAATGTGGGGTAACTCCTTCTCTTTATTGCTGAACAAACCTCAAGAGCTGACATTAGGTCTCTTAAGATCTGAGGCTCATCAGGAGGATTAGAAAATATTGTTAACAGTCATATCAAGATAAAGCCTGAGGGTTGGAGAGATGAAATTAGTTGGTAGATAAAGTGCTTGCTGGAGAAAGCTGATTTTGACCCCTAACACCCATGTAAATCCAGGTCCAGTGGCACATGCTAATAAACCAAATGCTGGGAGCATTGAGACAGGTGGATCCCTGGACTGGTTGGCCAGGTAGCCTTGCTGAGCTGACAAGCATGTCTCAAAAAAAAAAAAAAAACAGAATAGAATAGAGGAGAGGAGAGGAGAGGAGAGGAGAGGAGAGGAGTGGAGTGGAGTGGAGTGGAGTGGAGTGGAATGGAATGGAATGGAATGGAATGGAATGGAATGGAATAGAATAGAATAGAATGCAGTGGCTAATGATAGTGGAAAGTAACTGGATGTTGGTCCATGGCCTCAATACCCATGTGCATACATTTGAGATACACCAGCCTCAGATACATGCATATGTACACATGCACACACACACAGAGGGAGGGAGGTAGGGAGGGAGGGAGAAAAAGAGAGAGAGAGAGAGAGAGAGAGAGAGAGAGAGAGAGAGAGAG
>NW_021620536.1:914629-930165 GCF_004785775.1 Grammomys surdaster | reverse complement strand
AGAGAGAGAGAGAGAGAGAGAGAGAGAGAGAGAGAGAGAGAACTATGACTAATATGAACTCTATAGAACATTGAGGATAGAAGATGGTGAAAAATCCTTGTTGCTTGTCATGCTCTGTTCGTTGGAGGAGATTCTCAAGTTAATGTCCCCTCATGGAAGAAGTCATGGACTTAGAATACAGTTGGAAGATGGTGAATTGTCTCAGAAACTTCCTTATAGACCTTTTGGACCTTGGCATTCTGACCTTTCTCTGATGCAGGACCAGTCTGTTGAATGCTCTGTGTGCCGTCACATCATATCTACAAGTGACTAAAGACTGCAGTGCGCCAGTGATTGGCGACAGTAGCTTTCTGCTGAGAAACTGGGGCTTCTCTGCTGAGGTCATCTGGGGATGCCGGGCCTTCCTAAAGAAGCGAATAAACAGATACACAAGCTTGTCTCATCTCACCCTGTGACTCCTATAGCTGACAAGTCTGAGCAGCAGCAGGTCCCCGCCTCTAGACCGTGGTGTGGTCAGTTTGAATACGAATAAGGGCAATGTCAATCAAAGGTTCAGATGTCAAAATCTTAAACTCCCAGGAGGAACTATTGGGGCATATGTCATTGTCCTTCTAGGAGATGGATTCTAATGATGAATCCATCATAGGTCATTGGGGGTGTATTTTAAAAAAAAGACCATGGGCCCTTGATATCTTTGTTCTCTTGTGTCTCCCTGCTTCTTGCTTAATGGTGTCAGAAGTTTTCTCAGCTCTGTGCCCCCTGCCCCAGGATATGCTGCTCTGCTGGAGACTCAGAGTGATGAGGGTCCTTAGTAGAGCACTGGAATCTTCCATGTCCTCTTATAAATGAACCTGGGAGTATAAACATTTACCTGGGTTTTCTATGCTTTCTATCTTATATTTATATTCTGTGAGACAAGAAAAAGAGAAGAATTCAGAGAGAAGTGGCCAGAATTCCTCTTTTTTGGGGTCTTGCCAGTATATCTAACTGGCTAACTCTTTTTGGGTAGGTCATGGGATTCATTGTTTGGTAATGTTGTGTCACTGGACATAGGGAAGACCCCTCTCCTTTCTCTGATCATGAATAAAGAAAGCACTTCCTACCCAGAACTTTGTGTCAACATAGCTAAGCTGTTGGGGGCATTTATGGATTCAATGAGATTAAAAGGAAATAAATAGGCTCTATTTAAATGAAGTTGCAAACAATTAGATCAACAGTTTTACCAGACATCTGTTTTGTTTTGAATTTTCACCCCCCTCCCAAACTGCTATGCAGGCTTTAGCCCAAAGCTGGGAGTCTTAACATGGCTTTGAACAGTGGCTGGGGCATTCCACTTTTTATTCACATTGACCAGGAAGTGAAAGCACATCTTCTTTCTCAGAAGCCCTAGACAAAATTCCCTGATTTCTCATTGGCTCAAACTGGATTATATTCCTAGCATTGCACCAATGAATAAGAAGCCTGGGAAATGAGGTTCACTGATAAGACTATATTAATCAAGAATCTTGATAGATGTTTGAACCAACAATTACTACTGATATTTTTAATAAAGTACAAGCCTAGGTTTAAACACAACTGCAATTTCTAGAATAGAAGATTTATTTGAAAGTAGAATGTGTAAGAAGTCTTTGTATCTTATTCATGCAACAAGGAGCTAGGTAAAGGATAAGAAATTTTGTAATTTGGTAAATATTAGAAATACGTTGTGGTGCTGGATGTCGCTCCAACAAAGGGAGAGACAGAACGAGACTAGAGGGAGGAGGAAGAAAAGGCAGAGAAAAAATATGTATACAATGGATTTCCCTAAAATCACAGTTCTTGGAAGTTTGGGAACAGCTTGTCTTCAAACAGAAACCTGGTCTTCCCTGTCTGGTTTATGTGAAATCCTTCTTTGATGCAGGGGGATGGAACAGATATAGGCAGGAAGATCCTTTTGTCTCTGTAATACTAGGAAAATGTACTGGAAAGCAGTCAGAGTCTTCCTATTGCAAAGAAAATAAAACCACACACTTGAAAGACTTGAACACTGTCCTGGTGGATGGTTTAATAAGACTATCTGAGAACTTTGGAGCAGCAGGGATGGGAGGCGTGGAGGGTTTGTTCCTGATCTCTCTGCCGCCATGTATGAGGTTTTCATGATGGTTCAGCTCTGTCTCACATCTAAGCCCTCCTCATCTAGAAAAGGTAGATGATTAGGCTGTCTTTCCAACTCTGACTCAGCCTGAAGAGGAGCACAATCATATGCCCGAACTGCTCTCACACGGTGAAAGGCTTCTCGAGTGGGTGGCATTATTACTGTTATTTGTTAACACACCCCTAAGTAATCCATGGTCTTGGCTGAGATAGTTAACATCTCACATTATTTTGGATCTATAAAATGAGATATCACATCTGATGTGCTCCAACACTACTTTTTCTAGCATGGATGTGGGATTATCAGAACACTGTTCCCCCTCAAGATGCTAAAAGAATGTTTATAAAGGGACAGAGCATTGAGTGGTAGAGACTCTCAATGGTTAGTTTTTGTCAGTGATGCTAAGGGTTAAAATCCACTCTGTTCCATTTCCTTGGGGTTTTAATGAAAGTGATCGTAACCTGATGTAGAATATTCACCTTGTTGTCTACGGTTTACTGTTTATATTTAGATGTCAGTGTGTGTCCAGCCATTAGTTTGTAGACATGTTTATTAAGAAACAATGTGCTTGCTTCTAAGAAGTTGAGTGCTAGCCAAGAATACATATTTTTGTATTGAAAGCTTTAGGAATAGAAGTAGCAAATATTGATCTCTGTGGGGATGGGCACCGATTATACTTTGGGTTTTAAAGGGTTAAATGATTTGGTGAGAAAATGGCCTCCAGAATGATCGGGTCTTGTTTTCGACAGTGAGAGAGTGTGAATTACATCCTATATGGATCTAGAAGTGAAAGGAAAGCTCAGAGAGCTTGGAGTTCATAACAGGGAGTTACTCAGTTTGTAAGTTAAAGTAGGGGTATTTGAGAAGCATCACCCTGCTCATTGTAGCCAGGGCTTTTATCTGTTAATATTTTGAGACTGTAGGTGTGACTGCCTTTGACAGAGACAGTGATGATGATGATGATGGCTGCTACAGGACACTGACAGTAATAGCTATTGTTCATAACATGCTGACTCTCTGCGGGGCCTCAATGCCAGTGTTTACATGTAGTCTTTCATTGTATCCTAACTACAACTTTGTGATGTAGTACTATTATGAGTCTCTTTGTGTGGATGGGAAAACCGAGGCATACTCCGGTTAACAGATTTACTAGAACCCACATAGTAAGTAAGGGGTCATACTGAAAGTCAAACTCACGTAACCCTAAGGCTGACTCTCCTCCATGGAATGTAACTCTTGACACATCATCACCACCGTTATATTAATTCAGCTCCCATGCTTGTAGCACAAAGCACATCCTCTGCTAACTTTCTTGTCTTTACAAGAATCCTGTGCATCGATACTGTTAGCACCATTGACATCTCATAGATGTAAAATCCAGAGGTCAGAGGGCTAGCTCCTGTAAGCTTGTGCTGTTAGCTATTGTGATAGTATTATAAAAATAGAAGATTGATTATGGAAAATACTAAAGATTAGCAAGAAGAACTTGTAAGACACAGATCAGTTGCAAAATGTTTTGCGTAAAATTTTTTTGTTTTACTATAACTATGTAGACTTATTGTTGGGGATATAATCAGGACTCAGAAAAGTTAGGGAAGTTACCGCATATCCGAAAAATGATAATGGGACCCAAGACATAACTGTTGGCTACGGACATTAAGACTGGGGATTCTAGTGGCAGTTTGAACCATAGTCATGAGATTTTTGAAATGTTGGCTCTTTTTGCTCATGATACCCTTTCACCCAGTCATTCAAATAAATACTTATTGAGCACCTACATATCATGTAAAAAGTAACATCTCCTCATGGTTTCCCTGGCATGTTCTTCAATCACAGAACACCTCTAGAATACAGGTGTGACTGAATGGTGTGGCAGAGATGTTTAAATAGGACAGCTTGATAGTAATGATTCCGTGACTATTCTAAACATCTGCTGGAAATGATTCTGATTTAAAACACAATCTCAAGTTTGACAAGAAGCAGCAACAATCCACAAATGTATAACACACACACACACACACCACACACACACACACACACACACACACACAAACACACACACACACACACACACAGAGAGAGAGAGAGAGAGAGAGAGAGAGAGAGAGAGAGAGAGAGAGAATGAGAGAGAGCTTCATCAAGTCTAATCTAGAAATGTTTTCCACTTTGTAGTAGCCGAGGGGAACTTCAATGGCATTGCTCAGCACGGTCTTGCTCGTGACCCACTACCGCTTTTTAAACATTTTTTTTTTTTTTGCTATTTTATTTGCAAAGTGAGTGTTGATTGAGTGATCCATGGTTTAGGGGTGGAATTGTTCCTGGGAGCAATAAGTGATTGAAATCATTAAGTCAGTCACTGTGACAAGGAGGGATCCAGGGCAGCCTAGACGCAGGACCTCTGCGATTGATGGGTCTGGTGTGCATTTCCTTCTGAGACTGTCTACTTACTTCCATGCATTGAACCTCTCATTTCAAGGACACCAGAGACAAAGCATAAGTGTTGTTACTGCTATCTTTCCTCTGAATTTGAAAAGCAAGAATATGGATTCTTTGTATATGCGCTGGGAACTACAGGTATACTATTTATTTATTTATTTTTTAGAGACAGTCTGCCCCTCTGGACTTTAACCCTCTCTATAGTAGAGGAGAGTCTTGAACTGCTGTTCACCCTGCCTCTACCTCCAAAGCCTCCCTGTGTTAGGATTATGCCGCCAGAACTCAGCTTTTAATAGACAATTTTGTTACAAGTTTTTATAACTAAGCAATGCTGGTAGAAAATCAGTTCCCTTGTTTGGGGCATCTATAGACCTGGCTTCCTTTCAATTTCAATAATCCAGCACTTCACGGCACCACACGGTAACTTCCAAGTTGTAAATTTTGAAGATAGGTTTGTTGGAATGGAACTTGAAATTTTTGTTTAGCCATTATTTTGTTGATGGACATTCCAGTTATTTCCAGATTTGAGCCCATTAACAATAGGATACTGTGTTTTGTGGGTAACATTCATTCTGGATAATTTCCAAGAACAGAATTACAGGTTTATAGAGCAAGTGTATGTTTGCAGGGTAAATTTAACTTTACAAGAAATTGCTGTGGCCCACAGAGATGGCTCAGCTGGCGAAGGTGTTTGCTGCCAAGCGTGGTGGTCTGAGTTTGACACCTGGAATAATATCTCTCTCTCTCTCTCTCTCTCTCTCTCTCTCTCTCCCTCTCTCTCTCTCTCTCTCTCTCTCTCTCTCTCTCTCTCTCTCTCTCTCTCTCTCTGTGCGTGTGTAAGAGAGAGAGAGACAGAGAGAGACAAAGAAAGAGGAAACTGGCTATTCAACCAAATATTTTCTCCAGTTTATGATTTGCTTATTTATTTTATAATAGTGTGTTTTGAAAAGCAGGAAATTTAATTTTTGATGATTTCATTTTCCCCTTGGAATTTTAAAGAAGGAAACATTAAAAATTGTTGTTACCTTTCTTTGCCTTCTTTAATGTTGCAAGTATACTCTCTTATGCCCTGTATTTTTCTTTCAGATGTTTTGTGACTCTGCCATAGGTGTCATATATCTTTGTCATAGGTGTAGCGGGAGTTCGGCTAAACTGCTCGCTGCATCCACTCAGGAGATCTCTGGATTTGTGAAAGAAACACACACACACACACACACACACACACACACCCTGCCAGTTAAATTTTGATGAGCCTTGGCTCTCTCAGATGCTGGGCAGTTCTAATCCTCCCCGTGGCTAGCACATATTTCCCTCCTGTAATCATGGCTCAATACTCTCTAATTCTATATCTTTGTTGTTGTTGTTTTGTTGTCGTTTTTATTAATCATTTTATTTGCTTACATTTCAAATGATATCCCCCTTCCCAATTACCCATCCACAAACCCCCATCTCATCTTCCCCTCTCCCTTTTGCTGCTATGAAGGTGCTCCCCCACCCACTCACCCACTCCCACCTCACTGCTCTAGCATTCCCCTACTCTGGGGCATCAAACCTCCACAGGTCCAAGGGCCTCCCCTCCTCCTGATGTCAGATAAGGCCATTCTCTGCTACATATGTATCTGAAGCCATGGGTCCCTCCATGTGTACTCTTTGATTGGTGGTTTAGTTCCTGGGAACTCTGGGTGGTCTGGTTAGTTGATACAGCTGTTCTTCATTTGGGGTTGCAATCCCCTTCAAGTCTTTCAGTCCTCCCCCTAGCTCTTCCATTGGGGTCCCCAGTTTCAGTCCGATGGTTGGCTGTAAGTATCTGCATCTGTATTGGTCAGGTATTGGTAGAGCCTCTCTGGTTCCTTCTGGGCAGCTCCCTAGTCTTTGCTGCCCATGACACTTCAGGACAGCCCTTCTGGAGGCAGCATTCCCTCACACCTACATTTCTGATGACTTTCTTTCTATAGCTCTAAATCTGATCCTCTCCCTCTGAGTCCTGGTGATTCTCCCTTCCTCTCTCCCAGTTCCTAGCCAGCACAAATCTAAAGGTCCCACCTCAGTCTACTTGCCCAGCCATTGGTGATTGTCTCTTTATTAATTGATCAAAACCCAATTGGGGACAAGGACCTTCAGCATTTGGACCAGATTAATTCAAAGCAATCGAACCAATCCCCAGCACATAGGTTGAATGTGGGTTTAACTTTTACAAACCAAGTGAAGTTAGGATTGTAGTTTATTCCTTTGTTTCCATAGTGATATATACTTGTTCATGTACAATTTATTAAATAGACATTGTCTCCTTATTAACATGATACACTAGTCAAAAATAAAATGAAACAAACAGACAAAAAAAACTAAAATGCCCTTACACAGCAGAGTTAACTTCTTGACTTACAGCCTCGCTGGTTTCCATCTCCTTTATCAGTGCTACGTTTTCCTTTTTATTGGGTTTTAAGATTCTTGAATTCAGGTTCTGTTATTCCTCCAAAGTTTTCTTTAAATTGCTTAGGCAATTCTATATTCATTTTATTTATTTGAAAGTTTAGAAATAATTTGAATTTAAAATTCTGTTGTAATTTTGAAGGGATTTCATTTGAGCCATTGCTGATTTTGGGAAAGCAGTCAGAGTAGCAAGACTGTGTCAACATGTTACAAATATTGTTATAAACATAGTAACAATATTGTGTTACCATCCTGCTCTTTTCAACTAAAAACATCTACTAATTTTTCTCAGCTATATTTTTGAAATATTTAATTTTGAGTTATCCCACATTTTTACCAAGTTTCAAACCAGATATTGGATGGTTTGAAAATTATTACATCTGTCCCCTCATTCCATGCTACATGGGAAATCTGACTGTGGGCTCAGGTGAGCAAATGAGCTGACCCTACCCTTCAATGGCTATAGCACTTGGGAGAGTGGGTCCTGCACCTTGCCTGGGCAGCACAGTGGAGCTGGCCCCGATGACAAAGCCAGTCCTTGGGGCTGTGAGAGTGGGAGAGCTGGCCCAGCTCCACTAAGGCTGGAGCACTTGGGAGAGTGGGATCCAAGCTTTGATTGGGCACCTCAGTGGAGCTGGCTTTGGAGGCATGGGTTTGGGTGAGCTGGCCCCGAAGGCATGAGAACAGCAGAGCTGACCCTGTCTCCTGCAGATTGAATGTTGGGTGGCCCAGCCTGAGCAGTGTTGGAGAGCTTGCCCTGGTGGTGGAGATAAGGGAGAGCTGAGTGGCTTGACCAGCTCAGTGACCACCCAGGCCTAGATCCAGGGCTCTGAATTGGCCTACTCCCAAATTTATATCATCTGCAGATGGTTGGGATTGGAAAAAGGGCCAGTCCTGCTGTTCCAAAGAGGTGCAGCATCTCTATCGAGAGAGAAACTGAAGGACAATCTAGAGGAGTCTCCATGAGGATCCAATATTGATGGTGTCACAGAAGCCAGAGATCTCAAACCAGACCAATTGACTCACTGCAGTGAACATTTACAAGTGAAGCTGTGTGGACAGAGGGGTACACTGTCGGACATACTGTGACACACTACAGCTTCCATCATGCAATGTTTTCTATGCTTTCATTTTTTCGGGGGTTGTTGTTTTCTATTTGTGTGTGTGTGTTCTTGGGGGGAAGCTGCAAGGGCAAGGGGTGGATATGAGGGGATGGGGAGATGACCAAGACTGGGATGCATGATGTGAAACTCATAAAGAATCAATAAGTTTAAAAAACATTATAAATTGTATTTCAATCAATGGAGAGACACCAGGATATGCCTCGCGGTCTTGAGTGGTTGAACAACATGTAATGGACTCTGCAGGTTTTTGTGTGTTTTTATTTGGCTATAATTTGATGGAGTTTTTTGTTTGTTTGTTTGTTTGTTTTTATTTTTCTGGATATTTTATTTTGTTTTCTTGGTTTTGAGGGTTTTTTTAAAAAATATTTTTTAACTTTGTTTTACTGTTACATTTTTATTTATTCCTCTCTCATACATCTCAAAGGCAGCTTTCTCTTCTTCTACTCCTCCCAATTTCTCTCCTAACTTCTCCCTCCCCAAGATCCACCCCTCCCTCCCCAGGGACAGGGAAAGGATCTGTAAGAGGGGAAGAATATGATCAAAACATTTAAATTAAAAAAAATTTTTAAACAGAAATATAATAAAAATTTCAAGTCAAAGAATCACAATAGTTAAAAATCAGAAAGAAAATGGCGGTTTAAATAATGGCTTGTGTTTTGCAACCTTACTAAATTCATTTAGCAGTTATCTTTTCTGTAGTAGACTTCATAAGGTTTACTATGCATTCTAACATGTTAGTGAATAGTTATAATTGTACTACATTCAATATTTGTCTTTTAAGTATTTATCTTCATTTGTTGTATTTGCTGGGACTTCTAATGAAAGGTGGGGAATTGGTGAGAGACATTTTCACCTTGATTTCAGCCTCAGCTTTTAATGATTAACTATGATGTTAGCTTATGGCTTGTTTATTCCTTCATCAATATTGGTATGATACGTTTCTCAAAATACGTCATTTCATTTAGTTGTCTAGTTTATTGCTATACAATTACTCATAGTATTCCTTTTGGTCTCTTTTAAAATATTTGTTAGATGATGTCTGGTTTTATATTAATGACCTTAACGATTTGTATACTTTGTGATATTTTTCTCTATCAGTCTTACGAGGGCTCGATAAATCATATACATCTTCTCAAGGAAGCGACTTTTGATTTTGATCGTTCTGTAGTTTGTTTTCTTGTCTGCTGCTTTCCCATCTTAAATAATTCTTTTGCTCACTTGTAGCCTAATCAGTTTTTTTACTTTTCTAGATCCTTAAACTGTAAACTTAGATCATTGTCTTAAAACCCTTTATCCTCCTAAGTTAAGACCAATCATTACTGTAGTATGACTGTATGAATATATTCCAGACTCCCTTCCCCGAGGACTTTGGAAAGAGCTGTTGCAACTGAGAAGCTGGGAAGACCTCTTTATCATGTTCCCTAGAAACCTACCTCTTGAATTACTATAGTGTGTGTGTGTGTGTGTGTGTGTGTGTGTGTGTGTGTGTGTGTTGTGTTTATTAATGTACCCAAAGCAGGGAAGACATAACTGGCTTCCTCAGTGCCAGATAGGCAGAGTCACACCGTCCTTGTCATTGCTGAGTGGGCACAGCTTGGTAGCGGATGCTCATATAGTTGCCATTTAGGCTTAATTATGTGAATTTTTGGCACCTATGTTGAGTTGAAGTGTTAAAACATCGTGGGATGATGACATGATGATTCAGCATGGAAACCTAAAGATTAGTGTATATTCATAGAGGCAAGAAAAGTACACAATTTCCCTCCGTGGAGCAACTGCTAGAAAAGAGGAAGGCTCATAATTTAAAGGCTTCCTCAGAACGAGTACCAATTTATTTCATTTATATTTCACTTTTTATGCATACATAAATAGTAATATAGAAAGAGAGCTGTCTCTAAATCACAGCCATGCTGAAAATTTTAAGTGATGAAAAGCATTGAGTCATAATTTTATTGGCAGTGTTTTCTGTTTCCTGATGTGTCTTGCAGTTGACAGTGACTTCTGTTTATTGAAATACAAGTAAATCTTTTAATTCTCACTTAAATACCATGCTGTTGCAAACTGTTATTACTTATTTTGAGAAGAGAAAACATGGAAGCACCCAAGGTTAAGTTGTCAACTGTCACATAATTTGTAGATGTCAGAGCTGGTAATAGAACATAGGAATCTGGATCAAGCTTAGAGTTTCCATCATACTGTGTTCCTTTAGTATATGAGGGCACACGGGGACCGTTTATGTTCTGAGAGCTTCCTCAGCTAGTGTTAGATGTTCCAGATGACCTTTGACCTTGCCCCACTCCTGCTGAACTTCTTTGGTCAGCCTGCTTTTACCAATAGATAAAGTCAAAGGTCTGTCTCTAGACCCAGCCAGTTCCTGAGCTCTGCCCATTTCATGCAACAGCAAATGTCAGCCATACCAAACTTCTGTCACCTGTCACCGCAGCTACTGGTCCACATCTGGACTTTCTACGGCAGAGTTCTTCTTCTAGCACAATATCTAGTCTGTTCTACAAAGGGTGCCAGTTCAGATAATATAGTTGCTTTCCAAGGGTTGGCAAGTTTCTCCTCTTTGAGGTTACTCATGCCAAGCCCTACGCAGTACAGTGTTCTGCTATGTCCTTTTCCCCTGGCTGATTTCACCTTGCACTCTTACTGTTATAAAGCATAGCTGTGAATCAGGTAGAGTCTGGTAAACATAATAAAACATCAAGGTTGGGAATAGCCTGGAGAGCCCAGCATTTACCTCTTAGAGGAATCTGCTCCAACACTCTTCCTTTCCTCTTTCACCAATAACCTTTTCCATGAAGCAGCCTCTTAGACCCCACACCCGCTTCACTCTCTGTGTGGCCATCTTTTCTTAAGGCATGGTAGTAAAGCCAAGTCATCTCTGTCATTGTAATTATCACATCACTTTACAGTTACAGGGCTGTGGATTTCTACTGCAGTAGATGGTAAGTTTCCTGAGGGTGAACACTGTGCTCTATTCATCTGTATGCTTGTAGCAATCATTTACTGTTTGTCAAATCAATTACCTTTTTGTCCAATCCAAAATATTCTTTTGACAGCTAGTAGCGTCTAAAATTAAAGTACCAATTAAGAACTGTAGTAAGGAATGGGTTAAGATTTTAAAATATCTTGTCTACATACTTATTGATGCATTCAGTTATTTGCCTCGTTCAATAAACACTTAGACAGGATCCACTGTGACTCTTTGTTAGCCAGATCTTTGAGGTCTAATAAAGACAGAGAAAACTGGCTTGATGCAAGCAAATCAGGGAATGAGATGCCAGGCGGCTGTGTTGTCATTCTAAGAGTGGAAGATACCCTAATTTATAGTTACAGCAAAAAGTAAAGCACTCTAGGAAGATGTTTTGAAAGGAGGCTCTGAGTAAGTGCCAGCATTGTATGGGGATTGTTAGCCTCACTAATTCCAAACAAAATTAATTTCTTTCCTCTTTGAGATCACTCGCTAAATAAAATCCCACACTTTTGTTCTGATAAATCCATTTCCTTATATATTCATGAAGATGGTATTTAAGTTGTTTTTTTTTCTCCTTCACTCATGTGCTTGCTAGTGCCTTTCTTTTTCCCTCCCACAGTTGTTCAATCAGCTTGCTATTTTTAATACTGCTTTTCCGACAGAAGCAAGCCTAAGCTGTAGGAGACACATTTCATATCTCGCGAGTTGCCCCAATGATTTACTCTCTAGGAACTGAATAGATTATACGTCTTTTCGATTGTTCCTACTCTTAAAAAAAAAAGGATATTGGGTTTCCTGAGATGTGATTTTTCAAGTTAAAATTAGGAGAAGGACAAGCTGCTCTCTATCTGGCAGGGGTAGGGCTTTGTACTTCGAGGGGTGGAAGTCGTTAGTGATTCTGGACAGAAATAGTTTCAGCTAAATTGAGCCAGCGTCGTAATTATATCCTGTATTTTCAACTCATGGAAGGGATGAGTGTGTGCGAATGACTTGTCTGTAGAGCTTGACCAGTGTATGCATCATTCAGTTTGCGAGGGTTTAGGCGGATGTTATACCATTCAAAACTCCATTTTATACCCACTCCTTTAGCACTATTAATGACCCTCGTCCTACTGAGGATAAGTAGTGAATGGCATTCTGTTTTGACTACATATGATTCGTAAGGCCACTTGCTCCAGTGATTACATAGATAACCAAAACTGAACTTGATTTTTTTATTTTCTATTTTTTTATTCTCACTTGAATTTTTACTTTTTTGGGGGGAGGCATGGAGTAGACATGGAAGGACTGGGAAGGGAATGTGATTGGGGTGCATGATGTGAAATTTCCAGAGTCAATAAAAGTTATGTTAAAGAAAAAGACTTATGGAATTAAATCTATGTAAAAGATCATTTAGCTTTTTTTCCTTTTCCTATTTTGGGTTCTACACCCATTTTTTTCTTGAACCATACACAAGATTACATATGATCTATGGGAATACATTAGATTACTAATTTTAATGCTAACCATTCATATCTATCAAAAGTGAAAAGTCCAGACTTGAAGCTGAATAATTCACAAACCTTGAATGGAAATTCTTGAGACAATCTTATTTCAAAAACATTATGCAAATTTCCACATTGCCTAAGCCTCATTTGCTCTTTACCAAGATAAAAATTTATGTTTTAATCAAGTCCATGATCTAGATGATGAAGTCAAAAATCCACAGCGGTCTGGCTGGATAATAGGACTGCAGCCCAGAGAACATCAAATAGACATTCTCTCTTCTAAACGCCGCTGCTCTTCCCATTTGCCCTCCTCTCTCACACAAGCACACTGAAGAATCCCGGGCTTTCTGTCTCATAATCGTAGGCCCCGTTGGCTGCCTAAAAAACACAGAGTCAGCACATTTTGTGCAATGCTTCGATTTTACAATTTAAGATGGTTTACAGGTTTTGTTCTTTAGTTAGACCTATGCGCTGGCCCGCAGTTTGCTTTTACGATTCAACTCCAAGTTACTGAAATATACCCAAGTATGATAGCCTCCTCCAGTCCTTTTCAGAGATATTTCTTTGGATACCTTTCCCATTGCTGACTATTTTATTCATTAGAAATCCCACTTTCCAGATGTTAGCTTTTAAAGATAGAAGCAGCTTCCTAAAAATACTGATATTGCAATATAGAAATAGCATTTTCTTTTTAACATGGAAGAAGAACTAAACCAGACTTACAAATTGTGTGGTGCAGAGAGAAGAGCATGATACTGAAGAAAGTCCCCACTCTGCTTCCTTGGTGTGCTTCTTGCTTCTTTAACAATGCTATCACTCAACTCCTGAAAGGAAAGGGGAACAAAGACCTATTCTATCCGCATAGTTTCTCTTTGACAGGAAAACAGCTTAACACTCAGCATCTTCCTGCGAAGTAACTGTTGGGAGACAAAAGAATCAGAGGAGGCTCTCCAACTCATACTGAAGGAAGCGATATTTTTGCAACCAAGTTCAAACTGCATTATTAATAGGAAGCTGGTTGATTTCAGCCCCTAAACACTGGTCTCTGAACGAATAAACAGTATCCTAATTGTTTTTGCCTCCAGTTCTAAGATTTCCCATGCCTAGCCTTTACATTTCAGATTTCTTATCAGAATCGCAATCCTCTGAGGCTAAGCGTGGCCATTGACAGCTCTGGGAAACTGGGCAGCCTCTGAACACTCGGTGATTGATTCTTGCTCTAATTGAGATAGCCTTGAATGAAAAGTGACCCAATAAGAAAGATTACTTATTTCGAAACAACAACCAAAATAGTCATACTGTCGAGAACACTCTGGCTAGGTAACCATCATCTTTTAACTATGGCAAATATATTTGTAAGTGTTGAAAAGCTAAAAAAAAAACCAGCACAGGCTAGAGATCAGTTGAAATGCAGATGTGCTTCAGCTATAAGGATAGGAAGTCTATTATTTTTCGCTGCTTGCTTTATTAATGTGACTCAGGTTTCTTGTTGCTTTAATCTCCTTTATTAGGACTAGCTGGAAGTGTTGTCATTATTCGCCATTTCAGTGCCTCGGGTTCCCTGTTTTGTTCTCAGTTTCCCTTGCCAACTTCTTCTGACATGAAAGCGAAATGATGTTTGGGTTAGACGTGCGAATGGGTCTAGGGTGGGTGTTTTATATGAAAACAATCACAGAAAATCAGTTGTGTGAGCAAATTCTATCTTCAGGCAAAATTCTGCTTTGGCTGCAAATGATATCGCACTGTAATGCTCTTTTCTCCTGGCTTCTCTGGGCTGATGCGGTCCTTTCTCTCTGCTCCCTCCCTCTCATGCCCTCAACTCCAATAAAACTAGAAGCGCTATTGTGCAAATGGAGGAAGGCACACAGTTCTCCTTTCCAAAGGCACTTTCATGGGAGCTGGAATATACCACAGACTGTTTTAGCACTTGGACAAAGCTTCTGTAAAGAGGAAAGGGTTAACTCCCCCAGTCTGCAGCTGATCCGTGTTCATGCTCATGGTTTCGCTGGGGCATCATGGCTATAAATGTGAGAGAGTATCCCAGG
Source organism: Grammomys surdaster (assembly GCF_004785775.1). Classification (NCBI taxonomy): domain Eukaryota; kingdom Metazoa; phylum Chordata; class Mammalia; order Rodentia; family Muridae; genus Grammomys; species Grammomys surdaster. The sequence continues at coordinate 915,529 of NW_021620536.1, read as the reverse complement.
AGCCTGGCATGATTTTCTACTATTTTTAATAAATAAGTAAAAACGCATCAGAAAGCATTCCCACCTCCCAAGGAGCACACAATTAAAGAAAATGAAGAACCCAAGACCCCAAGTACAGATCTCAGGCTCCAGCCCTGCAGACACACACACACACCACACACACACACACACACACACACACACACACGGTCTGCTTTTCTTTTTAATTTTAATTTTTTTTATTTATTTTGCTTTCCTCCATCCTCTGATTAAGTAATGACAACAGTCAGTAGGAAGCCCACAGAAAGGAAATAATGCCCTACAGCATGTCAGTAGTAAAAGTAATTAGTTCATTGTTAACATCAGGGTGCTGTTAACAAGCACACAGGCCGGCTTGCCACCAAGCTGCCACTACTGAGGTAGTCAACTCAAAAAGAGATTTTGTGCAGAAGAAAGGAGAGTGGGGATCATGAGCTTGAGATAGACTAAATTTGGGAATGCGGAATATTTTCAAAAGCATATCAGAGTCTGCAACTGCTGCCCTTGCCTTCCAGATCCAGCCGTTATGAACCACATGCATATTCAAAGCATGTGTGCTTAGGAGCCGGAGAGGAAGTGTACACACACACACACACACACACACAAGATACACACACACAGACACAGCATATACATAGTTACATACACACAACACACACAAACACACACAGTTACACACAGTCATACATATACATATACACAAACACACATACACAGTTATACACACAGTTACACATACATATACATACACACACTGACACACACACACATACACAAACACACAGAGTTACACATACACACACACAAACACACACAGTTACACACACACAGACACAACACACACAAACACACACAGTTACACACACACAGACACAACACACA